>NC_140072.1:128870425-129021842 GCF_964194135.1 Talpa europaea
CCTATTACCAGCATATGTATCTTAAAGAAGGAAAAATATTTTAAAAAGGCGTTTTCATATCTCAGGATACCCCCAGGGAAACAATTATTTGCTATTTGCTTTTATGTCATTTTAACAATCACTATCTGCCTCTGCTTTCTGCCTGCTTGATACATTTACAAATCGGACGCAAGTTCTGGGCTTATTATGTTAACATTGCCCCTGGTATTTTATAAAATACTGACTTTTCACAACCAAATGGCAAAACTGTACCTTGGCCCCAGTAAAGAAAATGAAATGAAATTTTAACTAGGAAGTTACTAAAGCATAATATTTTATGAGATTTTGTGTCAAGTATCATGTCAGTGGTCTACCGTGCGTGCCAAAGGATAAAGAGAGAATACTTAAAAAGCCAGAAGTTTCTAATTACAGTCGACGGAAATGCTCAAGCTTGGTTACCCCAGTTAAGCCTCCAAGTAGCAGGGCCTTTCCCTAGTGCCT
Source organism: Talpa europaea (assembly GCF_964194135.1). Classification (NCBI taxonomy): domain Eukaryota; kingdom Metazoa; phylum Chordata; class Mammalia; order Eulipotyphla; family Talpidae; genus Talpa; species Talpa europaea. The sequence goes on from NC_140072.1 coordinate 128,870,906, forward strand.
GTATAAGGAGTCGACGCTACGTCTTCCTTCAGTCCCAACTTCTAAACTTCTTTTGGGATATTTCAAAAGTGCTCCTTCTACTATAGAGGGCTCCCCAAGTACACAGCGGATTTTACAAAAGAGAAGAGTGTTCTGTGGGTTTTGGGGGTCAGTCTGCATCCTCTGTGGTTACTCTTTCTCTGTGTCCCCCTCTTGGCTCATTCTCATCTTGGGGACCAAGCAGAAGATATGGCCTATAGGTAAGTACGTTTCTTTGTCCTTACTCGGTTCATCTTTAAAAATAAATGGTTTGTCTTATTACCCTTCATTCTCTATCCTTAATGAAATCCAGGTATTGTAAGAACCAGGCATTCAGCCTTAGCTGCAAAGCAGCTTAGAGAACTCAGCAGAGTTCTGTGTGAGCCAACAGCCACGTTCCCAAATACATCTTGGAAGGAATTAGAGGTCTTGTTACTGAATAGTGTTGATGGTGGTCAAGTAATATCCCCTACCCCAAATATTATCCCCCTCATTTTGCTTCTCAATAGTAGAAGCAATGTAATACAGGCTGCTGTGTACCCTGCACTTAAGAGGACCTTCGAGGGCCTTTCCTGGTGGCTCAGGCAGTTGAGCACAGCACTATGAAGCTGTCCACAGCCTCTACAACTGGGGTTCGATCCGGCCGGCCAGCGAGATGCCCACATGGCACAGCAGACCTCTCCTGTCTTGCCCGCTGCTCCCCTCAGCAGTGTATTTCAGTCCATCTGCCTGTTCTGCTCCCCACTCTGTCTCTGGTGAATCCCCTCACCCTCCCATACATCTGGCCTGTACCCCAGTTCTTGTATAAATAAATCTTTAAAAAAAAGAGGTCCTTATAAAAAGTTGGTCGCCTAACAATGCTTCACCTGAACGTATAAAATTAATATAGCGTCATATTTCCACTTTGTTTCTTCTGAATCAAAGTCTGTATTAAAGATGCAGATTACCGTTGAAATCTATCAATGTCAACTGATTTATATTTGTAAAGGAAGTGGGAACTCGCAAATTTGGATGTCCTTGTTCACCTGGGATCACTGCTGATGGTGCTGGTTGCTTTTGCTTATTCCTAGTTGAGAAGGTACCAGTGGGATGGGAACACCTCCTATGCTGATGGGCTCTCAAATATCACATCAATTTCAAATTGAGACAAGAACTCAGAAGTCATGAGGAATGAAATGGTGATAGCACATTTTGAAACAATAGACGATTTAAGCCTGTATTGTCAATTTGAGAAAAAAAAAAATTTACACTGAAGCACCCTGTAAGAAGGGAAAACAGAAAACCTTTCCAGGTTGCCAGGTTGTGTTGTTGTTCCCTGTTCCTGGTTGTATAACTTCATTGCTGAGCCATTCCTTCTGCTGCAAACCCCTTAGCTGCCCCGGGGCCCATTAGATCAACAGTGATTCCCTTCTTTAAACATCTAAAACCTCTTTGGGCCAGGAGTCGTCACTGTTATTTATGGTGAAATACACAGGCCCCCTTCAACTCTGGTTCTGTGACATAAAGGTCAGGAAAATACATAAGGACACTTGTAATTCAATCCTCATCACAGCCCCGCAACTTTCAACTTAATTTCCAAAGCCCTTCACTGTCTTTCAATTCAATACCCACTACAGGCACGTTTCTTCCTTCATCCTGCTTTGGTTTTCTCTTACATGATGTTAATAGGGAGGTTAGAAATATGAAAGCACAGTCTCTCTCCCAGGGAGAGCAGCAGTCATTTCTGATAGAAAGGCTGGATCCAGAGAGCACTGCTACTGGGTGGGATTAAAGCTCAGTCACGATCACCTTAAAGACAGGGGCCGACTGGCTGTGTCCTCCCAGCGCTTCCCACATTGCTCTGGGGGATATTTGCCGAATGACTGAATGAGCAAAATAATGAGTGAGAGTTTGTGAAGGGCGAAATTGTGTTTCAGGAAGAAAGTAAAGGTATGAGGAATTGAGGAGTATTTTAGGACTTGAGCTCATGCAACAAAAGGGAAAATCACTGTGTTACCTTTCAGGAGAATGAGCTTCAAGTTCTGGCACCCTTATGGAAGTGGCTATAAGACCTTGTTTTGCAATGAAACTCTCTGTGCCTCTTTCTTAAACTTTCTCCTCCTGTAAGAAAATGAAACTCCATGCATCTCTCAAAGTATCTTTCAACCTAAAGTTCAACTTGAGAACTTCAAGATGTTTCCCCACGAAAGAATTATAGCTGCAGAAGGCGCCTGTCCTATCCCTGTTGATGGGACTAGCCCTTCTTTTTCTCTCCTTGTCTGTCATCTTGGCTGATTTTCTGTGTCCCTGAATGTTGAGGATCTTGTCTGCATCTGCGTGAAAACAGGTTTAAACTACCACAAATGGCCACATCTTGCTAGTTGAAGAATGTGCCTTAGTTCATGATTTAGTAACTATAATAAATGAATCTCAAATGATAGTAATAAAATTAGATAGTAATAAAACAGTATCAGTGAGGGAAAATGGATTTCAATAATTTTGTGCTTCAAAAATCTTTCACAAATAACACATCTGATGGTTTTCTGCTCCACAGGAAAGGATTTACCTTTAATCTCAGGTGTCCATTCCTTAAGATTCAGACTCTGCTCTCTGAGACTTAATTTCATTAATCAGGCTAAAGTTAATTTAAATTTCAGAATAATCCCTTGCTGTGTTCCAAATGCATATCAAGTTATTTAAGTCACATAGGAAAATACAGGTTTTGTCTTTGGCAGTTCTCATCCCAAAGATAAGCCTAAGGAACATTCCATGTATTCGTGTCCCAACAAAAATGGTGCTATTTTATAATGTGTACTGATACAATCAGTGACCCGAGGTAGGTGAATTGTATTCTCAAGGTAGAATCTGGACGGATGAGCCCCATGAAACTGTCTCTGTGCCAGGAGAACTGGACGGTACAATGTGAAATGAGTCCATGCCTATAGGGTAAGGATGGGCCGGGCCAGGGCAACACTTTTGCCAAAGCAGCCCAGGACTGGAGCTGGAATCCCAAGTCTGCTTGCATCCAGGTGTCCTTCCATGGACACATCAGCCATTCTCAGGACAGCTTGCCTCCTTCAACAGCTCCTCTCTTAGAGGTGGGACCTGATCTTATTTCTCCTGCTCTTCTTGGTACCCACACTGTAGCTGACGCTTGCAGGTACTCAGTGAAGGTTTGTGAATTGAGTAAGTGGGGAAGGACTTGTTCACTAAGTGAAGCTGTAACACTAAGGACACGTAGAGGGAATCTCTCATCTCAACAAGCTCTGGCAAAGGAAGAAGGCTCCAGAACAAACAGAAGAGCTGTATTATTTATGGTGGCATTCAAGAAGCACATGGTTTATAGTGTTGTTAGCCCTTAGACAAGCAGCATCTACATCACAGGGAAGCTTCTAGAAATGCAGGATCTCAGGCCCACCATTGGAAAAATAGAATCAGAATTTGCATCTTAACATATCCAGGTATCCCCCATACCTGGAAAAGTTTGAGAAATTCTTGTTTAGAGCTTGGGCCTCAGAGTCTGATGGACTCACTCTTTACTAAAGGTCTTAATCTCCCTCTAATTCAGTTTTCCTAGCTGTTAAATAGTGGTTAAATGAGATAACATAGGCAAAGTGTCTTACACCTTGCCAGACCCAGGGAAGTTCACCTGAAGGGTAGCAAACATTACTCAAAGTGCCTTTCTCAATGCCTTGAGCTCACATGTCAACAGTAGAAAGGTGGCTATTCCTTCTGCTCCATCCTTTTGCTTCCCGGAATCTGAAACCGAATAGAAAGATGCCAAAGATTCTTTGTTGCATATCCTATGCTTACTTACAATGATGTCAAGGTTATTGCACTTGTCAGTCTATAGTTTATGCTTAGGATTTGCTCGACCAACTAAGGTGAGACCACTCTACATTCAGAAGTCAACCTGGGGCCTCCCCGGTGGCGCAGGGTTGAGCGCTGGGTTGCGAAGCTACCTGCGGCCTCTGCGGCGCCGGTTCGATCCCCGGCTGCTCCCCGGCCACCGGAGGAGGGTCCCACATGGTGTGCAGACCTCTCCTGCTGCCCGCTGCTCCCCTCAGCAGTGTACTTCGGTCCTTCTGCCTGCTCTGCTCCCCGCTCTGGCTCTGGTGAATTCTCTCACCCTCCCACGCTTCTGACTGTACCCAGTGCATGTATAAACCAAACAAACAAACAAAATAATAAATAAATAAATAAGACATGCCTCTAGAAAATTAAAAAAAAAAAAAAAAAAAAGAAGTCAACCTGTTACCAATGCTGTTGGCTTGTTATGTCAATCATGCTTTGCATCCACTGGAAATGGAGTGGAGAGGCTGCTGCAGACTCCTTATCAGAATATAGGTTTTCAGCAAACCTATGATATGTTCTTAGGCTAGACAGCCAAAAAAGGACAAAGTTTTACTCGAACATTCCTAGACCTGAGGACTGGGGAAATCTATTAAAAGATTGATTTCAATCATAGTTCCATGCTATGGATTCAATTGAGCCCCCACAAAATTCATATTTTGAAACCCTAACTTCCAAAATGGTTGTTTTTGGAGATAGGGTCTATATGGAAATAATTAAGGTTGACTGAGGTCATCAGGGTAGGAGTCTGATCTGATGGGATTCATATCCTAACAAGCACACACAGAGAGAATTCTCCATGTGCTGAATGAGGACTCAGCAAGAAGGCAACCATCTTTAACCACACCCCCAGAAACCAGCCCAGCAGACTTTGACCTGAACTTCCCAGCCTCTGGAACTGTGAGAAAAGATGCTTGTTGTTTAAGCCCCTGGTCTATGGTATTTTGATATAGAAACCTGAGCAGACTAGGAGACTCTGCATAGCTTAAGTTAACTATGCAGACTTGAACAGGTTACTTAATCTTTCAAAGTCTTCATCATTTCATCTGTAAGTAAGAATATTAATAGCTAACCCCACGGGGTTGTTGTGAGAGTTTAATGAAATGGTAAAGCACTTTCTCCAGAACAGCGATCATGATCATGAGTTAGCTGTTTTTAATGATGACTTTGAACATGCAACAAAAGGTTGGTATCAGATAGCTTTTATTTTATATTTATTTTTTAAAGGTTTATTTATTTATGTATACAAGAGCTGGGGTGCAGGCCAGAGGTGTGGGGGGTGAGAGGATTCACCAGAGACAGAGCGGGGAGCAGAAGAGGTGGATTGACTGAAATACACTGCTGAGGGGAGCAGCGGGCGAATCAGGAGAGGTCTGCTGCACCATGTGGGCAGCTCCCTGGCTGGGGATCAAAACTCATGCTGTGGTGGCTGTGGATAGCTTCATAGTGCTGCATCTTAACCCCTTGTGCCACCAGAGAGGGCCCTCAGATAGCTTTTAAATGAACATGTGGTCTACTTCCTATTTTGCAAAGTGGCTTCACATACATTATCCTATTCATCTATGAGATGGTTTTCCATAGTCTCCATTTCACAGACAAAGCAACTGAGGTTCACAGGGGAACCGATGTGGAACAGTGTATGGTATCCTGTAGATCTTTTGGGGGGAAATGTTCAACATTTTGTACTAGACTTATAGCCTATGTTTAAATCCCAGCTGTCAGGTATTTTTTTGAGTGACCTTGGATAAATTGCTTAAATTTACTTTGTTTCCCTTTCTTATATGTAGGAGGAGAACAGTGATGCTATGTAGTAAGATACTTTGAAAGGTTGTAGGGAAGACCAGGGAAAATTATTATATGAAGCAGACAAGTATATGTTTTTTAATATCCCTGGAATTGCATCATCAGGTGTAATAAAACATGCAGGCACAGAAACGCTGTTGTGAAGCTTTTATACTTGGAGCTCCCAGGAGCAGGAGGCACTGCAGGGCCATGCAAGGGACCTGGGGAGGAGGCAGAGATGCAGAGGAAAGCATGGCAGGGGTGAGACAGGGGAGTCAGGCTAAGCAGGCTTAGGATTGGCTAGTTTGAATAATTTTAGCAAGCTCTGGGCTCCCAGGCTTATCCGAGTTGTCCTGTGTCTGACCCTGGGTTGATTAGGGTGGAGGAATAGTGGCTGGAGGAGTAACAGGTTGATAAAGGAGGTAGCTGGTGTGTAAGCTTTGCATTCGTTGATTTGCATGTGAAAGGCGTATTTGCCTGTTATCTCATAGAACTGGCTAACCCTGGGAGGAGTCATTTCCCTGCCTGTCCTTAAGGAGGTCCGGGATGCCAGAACTTTGGGATGCAGAAAATAAGTTAGCACAGCTACCACAGTGTGGATACTAGATGCTTTGGCGTTGCTTGCACAGAGAGGTCAGCAGGCCAGTGTTTTGCTATTGGACCTCTCCTTTGCGCTTTTCGTGGCTATCTGCTTTTCAGTATTTGTTTTCTCCTGGAAAATGCAGTCTTTTGTGTAGAAAAGGCTCAGTTTGATTTTCCCAGCCTTCATCGCCCCCTCTCTGCTCGTTGCCCACTTGACACACACGTGGTGTGTCACAGATTCCATCACTCACTCTTAGACTAACTCTCATTCTAAAGAAGATACATGCAAGGGACATCTTCTGAGCAAGTAGTGTGCTGGGATTAGCAATTTGAAAGCTTCCTGCCACTGTGCATTTTTTTGGGTGATTCCAGAGCACTGCAGAAAACTATATTGCACTTAATAGAGTTCAGGATAGGTGAGCTGATTTTCAGGAGACAGCAGGTCTACAATTAAGGTTTGGCTAAGTCTCCATAGGCATTATAGGAAAAATTGATTACCAAAGATTGATAATTTGGCAAATGAATCTGATGCCCTATTACAATTACAAAAGGAACCCCAGAAAGAGTTAATTCATTTATTCATGAATGATTCGCTCATCAAAGCATTCACTGGATTCCTGGCACAGCATAGACGTTCTGGGGACTCAGCGAGGAACAGGCATCGGGCCTATCCTCCGCAGACATGCTTCTTGGAGGGAGACAATCATTTAGCAAACAATTAGCCCAGAATGATAAGTGCTATCTGGCAGCTAAGGGCAGGAGGTGGGCAGACTTCCCAGAAGAGCTAGCGCTTGAACTGTCTTGAAAGATGGATAGAAGTTTGCCAAGGAGAAGAAAACAGGGCATTTCAGGCTACAGACTCACCCGCTCTGCAACTTATTAACTGCATAGCTCTGGGCAAAATACTTGATTTTTTGAGTTCCCCCATCTATAAAATGGGGATAATATCATCTACTGCAGAGGGTGGTGGTGAGCATTAAATGAGTTAATTTGTGTACAGCATTTAGAGCAATGCTTGGCATGTACAAGCAAAGACCAAAATGCAGGAAGGAGCCAAGTGCATCAGGGAACAGCAAACATAGCAGGCTGAAGGGGACAGAAGATGTACAGGGAGATGTTAAAATCAAGCTACAGATATACTGGGTAAAAAAGTCATGATGCATTTTTGTCTGAAAAACAAAACAAAAAAAAATACGTCAGGACTTTTCTGACAACCCAACAGATAAAGGGGAGTTGGCAAAGGGACCTTTACTTTCTAGAAAGGGATTTAGACTTTGTCTTGGAGGAGCTGGAAAGCTCTTGAAACATTCTGAGCAGAGAACAACTGATGGAACCTGGCATTTTAGAAAAATCTTACAGAATTGCTTATGCGAGAAAGGTGAGAGAAACACTTCCTGCACTGACTGGGAAGCAGACCAAGGTGATCTCTGTAGTCATTTCCAGGGGTCCCAAATGACGAAGCATGTGCCGCCCTACACTGGCAAAGGATGGCTGCTTCTAAACCCAGGCGCAGAGCTGCCGTTCCCCCTCCTCGCCTACAGATTTCGAAGTCAGAGGATTTCTCGTCCTTGCTTTTCCTGAGCTGCTGACCCCAGGCTTTCTCAGCCTGCGTTCTGACTTCCACGCTGCTTCTCTGTTATTGTCCTCATAGCCCCCTCCTGACTTTCTTGCTCCCTTAAAGGACACTACCCCACCCCTCCACCCCCACCTCCCTCACCCCAATGCACACCTGCTTCCTCTCTAGCACCCACACAGGGCAACTGCCAAGGCCTGAGATGCTGCTGTCACCTTCCAGATCTTCCAGGTGGAGTTGGCTTTGTCTCTGGCTCAGCCAAGTGCCTGTGTGGGCTCAGCCTCCAGGCTCTCCCTGTTGACTGAGATGGGGGTCAGACATTAGACAGATGTGTCTTCTGCTCCGCCCCTTGCTCTACTTGTGCAATCCAAGGTGACCAGATCAACCTTGAAAGGAAGAGCCTTGGACTTAATCCCCCTGCCTTTAGCAAGTGCCCACTCATGCCTCGCACACCTGACACCCAGTCTCGTTGAATCCGAGTGACCCTTTGAAAACCGTGTTCTATGGGTGACCTAACTGGCTCCGTTTGGTGGCTGAGGAGGTGGCCCTGTCAGGATTCAAATGCCAGCTTGTGTGACTTTTGAACATGAACATTTGACAGCTCGGCCATGGAGCACTCCCGCGGGCGAGTCCCCAGCAGGAACCCATCAAAACATCAAAAACAGTACTGACTTTCCTCTCCAGGTCCCTGCCATCCAGCCGGACTTTGTGCTTACACTTTCCCCTAGTCCTTGCCTCCACGCCGGGCAAATGCCTGCCCTCATGGTGCCCATTTTTCTCCTCTTTCAGCTCCACCTCAAATGCCATGTCCTATGCAAAACCTTTTTAATCTTTGAACTAGAAGGGACCTTTGTCTCCATCCACCCCCCCTCCCCCATGGCACTTGGTCTTTTTCTTATCATGGCCTGTACTGTGGATACTGGTGTATCTGCCTTTCCCAGCCTCTAGATCATGCTCCCTGGGAGGGCAGGGATTTAACAGTTTCCTTCTAGGGCCTCCCCTGGTGGCGCAGTGGTTGAGCGCTGGGTTGCGAAGCTGCCCGCAGCTTCTGCAGCGCCGGTTCGATCCCCGGCTGCTCCCCGGCCACCCGAGGAGGGTCCCACATGGCGCGCAGACCTCTCCTGCCGCCCGCTGCTCCCCTCAGCAGTGTACTTCGGTCCTTCTGCCTGCTCTGCTCCCTGCTCTGGCTCTGGTGAATTCTCTCACCTTCCCGCGCTTCTGCTGTACCCAGTGCTTATATAAATAAATAAATAATAAATAAACAAATAATAAATAAATCTTTAAAAAAAAAACAATTTCCTTCTACCCCTTACTGATAAGCAGACCCTGCTTGTGCTATAGGCATATGCTATAGGCATATGCTGAATTACTAAAGCTTTTGTTGAGTCGAGTGATCGGGAACAAGGGCATGGACACTTTCTCCAGGTTACTGTGTTTGGTGCTGCTCTGAGTCTATCTGGATGGTTCTTGGGTCCACATTTCTCCTTGTCCAGAAGCACAGCATGATGAAGTGGCAAAACATTCTGGAGAACTCTTCAAAAGAGAAAGCGTTTAGTAGGATATTTCTTTGTTCTTTGGGAATCAGGCCGATTCTCAAAGGAAGTTACTTTTTTTACTAGGAGCTTTAGAACTAACTCTTTAAAGATCGATTCTAGAATTTATCTGGGGTTGGTTACCAAAGTAATTTCACACACTCCATGTGATGTCACTAAATGCAGAATTGGAAGGATTCTCAGTAGCACACAATTCTACAGCAACAATAGATTTAAAAACCTCAAGAGCATAGATAATAATTTAGGAAGTGATGGGTTTTGAGTATGTATGGCCTTTGTGATTAATATATTTAATTCTGCGTTCACATGCTTTCTTTCTAATGGCTGTTTAAAAACTGGCATGCAAGATGCCTAAAAATTGAGCAATTATTGGACAAATACATTAGATATAAACATTATGAAAAATCTCAGGGACACTCACAATGTTCCCTTGGGGTGGTCAGAAACAGCCTGATTGTGAGGGAGCAGCAGAGAAGTCACAAAAAGATTCAAATGACTCTGATAGGTGGGATTCTCTGAACACTCACTCTCTGAGGAATTTTCTCTCCTCTGAGTGATTCTGGGCTGAGTCCCTCTCTTGGTAATTAATGACTTTGAGATATGGATTTGGCTGTTGGGCTTGTCCATAAATCATCCAGCCATGCGGAACCACGGTCAGCAGAAAAAAGACCTCTCCAGCTCCTCATCTGCTGGATTCTAAAGAGCGGCTGGAAGGCATGACCATTTCTGTGAGGTTCAAGTTTATGCGTGTTGTGAGCAACTCAGTAAAAAGTGCAAGGTAAACATAAAGTGCATTCACTGCGAGCAGACTAAATTACATGCCATAACCTCCTTGAGATAGCCTGGGACCATTTGGGTTATCTATATTACAAAACGTGTCTGAGGATGATTGCTTTGGAGAGAGTTGTTCTTTCGTGTGTCTTACTTTAACCCAAATGGCTGAGATGAGGAGTGGAAGTCATTTTTTAACAATAAGTTGTTTCCCTCCCTCCTGAATTTTTTCCTGTCAGGATTTTCTCAGTTACCCTGGGCCCTGACCCCACATGCATCCCACGACTCCAGTGCGCTTCGTGACTTCTTCAAACATTTGCAATTACCTTTTGTTATAAACTCAAATTAACAGGTCTTCTTATCTCTAAATCTTGATTCTTTCCTTCAACAGCATGCTTTAACACTTGTAAACCTGGCTTACAGCTCCGATTCTTTTAATTTCCCTGTGTATTAAAGTTACGATGGACACTACACTCGTCCATGGAAATAAATACTGGCACCTTAATGCTTGATTTGAATGGTTTGCAGGCAGAAACTCTAGACTTTTCCAGGGACTCCTGCCATCAGTACCTCTAGGTTTCCCTAGAAATGTAGGCAACTATCTCCTCATCCCCTACCTGCTGTTACCTTTGGAGAGAAATCAAAGCTCAATGGGGCTACAGCTTGGCTCAAGTCACGCCACTCACAGCTGCCAGGTCAGACCCCCTCAGCCTCTCTTCTACTTAATCACACATGAAGGGTGAACACCAGACAGCTTTTACAAAAGACCCATGGGCGCACCTCTCCCCACCACAACATCACTGTGCAGGAGCTTCTCCCACACAGGATCCCAGCACCGCTGCTTCTCCCTCAAGGTCACATTCCTCCAGGGGGCCTTAGACAGTCCTACCTCTGCCTCATCACCTTCTCTCCCTCCCTCCCCTGCAGATAGGCGTGTTCCAGCACCCCAAGACGGGTAACCTCTTCAGTTCACCCCCTGGGTAGGTATTTCCCACAAACCCATCCCCAGTCAGATGGCCACGTCAGGACACCTTTTCACATTGGTGTCACAGTGCGGCAGGGCCCTGCACGCCTCTTCAAATGCCTAAAGGTGGCTGAGGCCAGATCAGGGGTGCAGTTCCTCTCCCTCCCTCTCCAACCTTTATGGGGTTGGTTGCAGCTTGGAAGGAAACACTGTCCTCCCTACACCCTTGCTGCGTCCTAGAGGTTCAGTGGAGATGGTGGTAGCAGGGGTAGAGTGTGAGGATGGTGGGATGGCAGGCGGGGGGTGTGGTGTCAGGTCCTCGCCCCTTTCACAAAACCTGACTCCTGTAAAAATCTGTGACTTGGAATAGAAAACGAGGACAAAAGTGCCATCCGTGTCTGTAGACAGTATGTGATTTGCTAAAGCAGAAGGATAGTTTGGGGCCTAATTCCAAACATAAGTTGTAGTTGGAATTTATAAATATATGTATATTTTTATATTATATATAATATATATTTAAATATATGTGTACATGTGTGTATGTGTATATATATATACACATATATATTTCCTTTTATATATATATATATATACACACACACACACACACACACACACATATATATATATCCTTTTGCAGAAATTCCTGGCTAACAGACTCTTTTTTTGCTACTGGGGTTCTCACTTTCTCTCTCTAGTTGGTTCTGCACTGCCCAGATCCTGGAGGCAGAGAAAGAGGAGAATATTCCAGTTTCTGAAGGCTTTAATGACTCCTGAGCTCATCCTGTCTTTTATAAATCTTATTGAGGTCGCCAGAGCCTGAGACTCACTCTAGTTCTAGGGAAACAGGCCACAGGGACAGCCTCAGGCAGGAAGTTACCCCACTGCAGTTAGAAAGGCACCTCCCTTCTCTCCCCAGGGACCGGATGGACAAGCAAAGCCAAGGGCCTCCAAGGAATGGGTTCCCTTGTCTTCTTCTGCCTCAGGGCCCCCACCCGCTGTCACCCTGCAAGTGAACTGTCCTCACCTCCCAGGAGTCTGCCTCAGAACCCCAAGGATGTACTTGTGGCATTGATTATTGCTCACCCTGGTTTTGGTGTGGGACAGCGCTAGGTTCATAAATGCTAAACCCCTCTCTCCGGAACGCTGCCAATTCTGTTTTTTATATTTGGGATGTGTCAGTTCCTTCTCTTTTTGCCTTAGTATCCTCTCTTACAACAGGGATTGTGTGTTCCTGGAGACCTTGTAGTTTACCCTTTCTATCTCCACAGCTCCAACAACCAGCAGAGTGCCAGGAAAACAAGGTGGATTCAGAGCAAGATGCAGGATGGATGAATGGGAGTGTGGGTGGTGGGCGGATGGAAGGAAGGGCAGGTGGCGTGCATCAGAAGGAAGTCAGGGGTCACAAGAGTCACTGATAAAACAAGGAAGTTCTCTTTCTTGGTCTTTAGCACTGGATCCAACTTTCTTTTTTTTTTTTTTTAAATAATAAATTTTATTTTTATATTCCCCCATACAATTGCAAACGCCCCATTCTGACCCCAATCCTTCCCCTCCCGCCCCCCACCCCCCAAAAAGTGTCTCTGGTTCATAGTTTTTTGTTGATTTTGATTTTCACTTTCTTATAGTTATTCATTTTCCTGGTCCCTTATTTAAGTTTTCTAGATTCCTGCTATGAGTGAGACCATCCGGTATTTTTCTTTTTCTTTCTGGCTTATTTCGCTGAGCATGATCCCTTCCAGCGCCATCCATGTTGCTGCAAATTGCATGTGTTTATCTTTTTTGAATGCTGAGTAATATTCCATGGTGTATATGGACCACATCTTCTTGATCCAGTCATCTATTTTTGGGCATTTGGGCTGTTTCCAAAGCTTAGCTATTGTAAACAGTGCTGCTATAAACATAGGGGTGCAGGTGTTCTTTGGAATGGATGTTTCTGTGTCCTTTGGGTAAATACCTAGGAGTGGAATTGCTGGATCATATGGAAGCTCTATGTTTAGTAGGTCCAGAAATCTCCACACAGCTCTCCAGAGTGGTTGGACCAGTTTGCACTCCCACCAACAGTGCAGGAGAGTTCCTTTTTCTCCACACCCTCACCAGCATTTGTTGTTGCTAGTTTTTTTAATATGTGCCATTCTCACTGGTGTGAGATGGTATCTCATGGTAGTTTTGATTTGCATTTCCCTGATTACAGGATCCAACTTTCTTTTAAGCAGAAACATTCATTCAGCCTACACACATCAGGGGAGCCCCTTCATGGTGCTCTTCAAGTTCAGGCACTGGAGACAAAGCAGAAAGCAAGGACAACAAAGTCAGGGAGCTTAGGTCCCAGGGGTACAATGGCCGGATGTTGGGTCCCCCCAAAACTCATATGTGAAATTCTAACCCGCCATGTGATGCTATGAGGAGGTGGTGGCCTGGGAGCAGTGACTCATGCCCAAAAGGGTTTCCAGGGGGCTCACTAGTTCCCTCTCCACCAAGTGGAGATAGGAGGATTCTGCAAATAAGAAAAGGGTTCTGAACAGGCTGACCCCCTGGCCTTGGACTTCCAACCTTTAGAACTGTCAGAAATAAGTGCCTACAGCTTACAGGCCCCCCTGTCTGTGCTACTTTGTGACAGCAGCCCCGACTGACCAAGACATGGGGCCGTGGAAACAGCCTGCAAACAGCAAACGTGGGACAATCTGTCTTTGGATCTGAGGGCTCACCAGCCTAGCAGTAGAACCACAACCTGAATTTGTTGGGGCGGTGGGGGGTGGGGGAAAAATCCAGTTTACAATAGTATAAGCACACAGTTAAAGGGACAGCAAAGGGAGAAGGTACAGAAACTCTGGGCTGGTTCTGAGGACTGGCAATGCAGGGAGGGCGGGACCTGGCCCCGGAGCTCCAGGAATCCCCCCAGCTGCAAGGAGGAAGGGGGGCCACTTCTCAGGGCGAGAGTCCCCAGTGGCTCTCCCCAGACTCTGGAGAAGCTGCAGGAACCATGCACGTGGAGTCCACAAGCATCTCAAACTGCCCGGACTCTGGAGCCTAGATATATGCCACTTCTCAGAGGCATCACATTAGGACCATTGTGATTTAGGCGCCACTTCTCTGCACGGCCAGGTTTTATCTGTTCTTGCCTTTCGCATGTCTGTGTATCGGTGTCTGTGCAAAAAAGCCAGGTTGCTTTTTATTGCTAAGTTCTCTATCTCAGCTGCCCCACCTTTCCATCAGGCAGGTCATTACACCATCAATACATATGACAACCGCAGGAACAGCTCCTCCTATTTGTCAATCAGTTTTTTGCTAAAGGCAGTTCCTTCTAAATTAGCTACAGAGGTTCATGGCAGCGTTTCAGAAAAAAAGGGCTCCAACTCTACTGTACCCACGATTATTTCCGACAGCCCTTCCTGCAGCCTGCTGGCTAGTGGTCGCAGGATTCAGCCCAAGCACAAAACAATGTCCTACCCAGAGGAGCAACGGGATGTTATTAGCCTTTTCCCACACAGGATGTTCAACATCTTCTTAAAGGTGCATAATGGTTCATGGGCATTTCTTTGTGAAGTTTTGGATTGGATTAGAATACCAATATAAATTGAATTTAAACTGTCCAGTGGCAAAATTTTTTGGAGAACAGAAACACTGGCTTCTATTTCTCTCTAGATTGCACAATACTTACCCAGTGCAATGCATGGTAAAAATAAGGACTCTGTAAGTTCATTTGTTGGATGAATGGATTTATTTATTCATGAATAAATTTTTATTCATGAATGAACATATTTATTCGCTCATTACATTTCTTCCTTTCCTTGCATTTTATCTGCTATTTTCTTTATTCTTTGGGCTCAGTAATACTTTTCATATCATTTCCAATAAGAGAGCTGAATAAATGCATATTGACCTGAATTGAAAAGAGAAATGGAAACAGACAGAAAATCTTTAGCAAATTGAATCAAAAATCTCCCAGCGAGTTGCAAATTAATCCAGAGAGATGTTCCGGATGTTTTGGATGAGGGAATTCTCTGCCAGACAGGTCACACTCCTACTAACCTCGGCACTGGTAAAAGGAAGATTCCTCTAATCCAAAACATCCTGCAATTTTAATTTAATTACTAAACAGCATGTTGTGCAAGTTAAGTTAGATTTCAAGATGACTTAGCAGAAAGTCTCTGGTTTGATAATGAAAACAGATGCTGTCGAGTGCAATAAAAATGACTGCATCAGGCCAAACAGACAAGAACAAATGAGCAGAAAGAGGCTTTCATTTAACATGAGGTTCAGGGGCAATAAAATTCTGTGTCATTTGGGGTTAAACTTTAATTTCACATCCTTTAAATATAAAACTATATTTGCTACCTGCACACCAACGTGGTCATCCAGCTGTTTTTTCTCTCTTTCCTTGCTTTTCCAAACGCAACCTATATTTAGGTTTTAGGGCAAAAATTTGTCTGCATCTTGCCCCACAAATCTCTGCACCCAACTTTGCTCTAAGAATTCCAGGAACCAAAGGTAAAATCTCTGCTCAAGAACGTTTGAAGATACAGTCATTCATCCATCCATCCATTCCACAAATAACCATTAAGCATCGTCTATGCATAAGGGGTTTTGCATGGCTTGGGGGGGCAGAGCAAATGAAACCAAGTTATTTCTATTCTTCAAAAGAGATTTACATTTGATAGCAAAATCGAAACAGCAGGAGGAATGCGAGATAGATAAAGTTGTTCCCCATAAATATCATTCCAGGGAGGGCCTAGCATGCTGTAAATAGACCAGATCAGAGAAGCAAACTCATATTCCCCCACAAAACCAGTCCCCCTCCAGCCTTCCCCGCATCGCCATGGTCCCACAATGGTCTCTCTGTCTTCCAGTAGCATTTTATAGGCACATGCCTCTAAGGCTGTCATCTGTGCCTTTGCCTGATGCTTGAAGCCAAATATACTTGCAACTTGGAGAATGATGGCAGGTCTGATCCCCAGCTACCTCTACATCAATGATGTTACTCAGTTCCCAGCACAAGTATGGGTTCAAAAACATATTTGTTGAGTGAAATAAAATCCTCACAGCTTCACCAATTTATAAAATCTATAAAACCTGCTTCCAGTGAAACAACCATCTTCTACATTGGATGCATCTTTTAATTTTGGAAGCAATAGGATCCTTTTTCTATAAGAAGCTGGGTGTGTAGCTTAAAGAAAGCAAACATATACAGTCACACCTCCCCACAGAGGTGAGCTCCCATGTCTTTCACTGGCTATTTTACAACTCTTTACGGTAGAAGTTAACTAGTAGAAAAATGACAGTCATAGACATGATTCCTGTTCACGGCAGTGTAAATGATGCCTGCTCATAGCAATATAAGAATATTTGTCAGCTGGAGACTATGAAAACCAGTTGTAGTATCTTACTGATTCCCCATAAATCAGCAATTAATAATAAATAGCCACAGATTGATGATGGTCATTTACTATTTGCATGGAAGTCATGATCTTGACTTCTCAAAAATCAGCCTTTAATCCTGCATGGCTGAGTGACTTTAGATAACAATCTCTACAGCCACTTCCACTTATTTTATTTACTCAGCCTCTAAAAAAGTGTATTTAAAATTGATTTACACCATAATTGATTTTTTTGATCCTTCTCAAAATAGTTTTCAGAAGTAAATTACTTTCAGAGGCAAAGGCTCTGGGATCAGAGAAAAATCTGGACCCAGGATGAGTGAGTTGGGGGCCAGAGGTGGGTCTGGCTCAGTCTATGCCACCAGCCCTCTGCAGGTCTGGGGGGAGCCACTGAAGAGGTGGAAGCAAATGCTATAAAATATCCAGGCAGTGTTCCCAATGTCCCAGATCATCTTATACTTCTTTCTTGTCACAGCTGGTTTGTTCAAACCAGGGTCCAAAGAAATACTCCACCTTGCTCTTCAATCTCTTCCACTCTAGAGGACGCCCTTCCCTTTTGAAACGCAACTTACTTGTTGAAGAGCGACATTTCTAAAGGCCTCTAGAATGTCCCTTCCTCTACTTTTTGCTGAGCACATCCATCCCCATAAGGTGCTTTTCCTACAAGCTGGTAGTTTAATTCAGAGAGTGGCTTGATCAAATTCAGCCTGGATTTTTTTTTTCCCTTTTGCAAGAACGCATCACAGACGTGCTGTGTGCTCTTCTTGCATCACTCAGAGGTTTGAGAAACCCAGTGGTCTTTTTCTGCCTTGTTAAAAACCAAGGGGGTGGGGAGGAATGGTTCAGGTAATCGCTGCCCAGTTGCACTGAAAACCTTATTTCCTGGTGAAAAAATAAGCTCATTTTCTTTTTCTATTGAATATATTATTATTTAATAATAGTGTATCTCAGAAAATATAAGATCAAAGGGAAATCATGCTAAAAGGATAATTACTGAAAACCACTTGAAATCTCTTTGCAGTTTTGGGTGTTTTGGGTTTGGATTCTTTTTTCTTTTTGTCCTTGGCAGGTACCCCATTGGGATTGTACTGTCCCGCTCCTGTGGCTTAAGCATACAAACATATAAAAACTCCCCACTCAGCTGACACCAGGCAGCGTTCTCCAAATTTGCAGGCACTGATTGATCCTTCCTGGAGAGGTTATGGCCTGAAGCTGTAGCCAATTATTAACTCAAGTTTCTGCTAATTCAGGAAAGGATATATATATACACACAAGTATATTTATGATATTTGCTTTAACTTAAGCATCTATATTTAGTAGGAGTTAGACCCTGGCTAATGATCAGTCACCCATCTAGCTGAGAGTTCATTTCACTCAAGAGTCTTTGGTCTTTCAAGTGCAAAGTCCTAGAGCCACAGAGGCTAGAGTGGTGATGAGTCTCACAGGCCACCTGGCTTAATCACCTCAGTTTGCAAAAGAAGAAACTGAGATTCAGCAGAGTCTAGTGACTGGCCAGAAATCACACAGCTAGTGAAGAGCAGGGGCTGAACTGGAAGCCAGTCTGCCACCTCCCTTCCATGAGCCTGTACCCCGGAGTCTTTCTCTTGGGGGAATGCTGAAGGCCATTATCATTTTGGCACCATTTTTGCAAGGAGGCCCAAATTGAAAGTCGAATCTTAGGACTCAAGATACTCTCACAAGATTTGTATTTACCAGTATTTATGGTAAATACCTCCCCGAAATAAACCCACACAAATACCTATTACCATTATGACTGTATTTATCAGTCATTTGCTAGATATTTAGAGATTGGCTCTGGGATAGCAAGATAACCTCCATTTGTCTATATTTTTTAAAACTTGTCCAAATAATAAATAAAATCAAGGAACATGTATCTGGCACAGTGTGAAAGCTGGACACTCTTTTTCAAATATCTAAGACAATTTCCCCATAATCTTTATCCCAAACTTACTTTACAACATTACTTTAAAACAAGTTCTACTGTCCTAAAAGTAAAACATTTGCTCGCTTATCTAATTCAATAAACCTCTACCGCAATCAAGGCACTGGGCTAAAAGGTGTTTTCCAGCAATTAGAACTCTCCAGAAATGGAACTGGCTGCTTGCTAAATTAATCAAGTGGGAAATGGAAGACGAGGGGTTTCTTATCAGAAATCTGCAGAGGGAATTCCAACAGAGAGCAAAGGGCTGGAGGTGAAATCCAATGTCCTCTTTCCCTGAGATTGAATAAAACACTCTTGTTCTGCAGCTTGTGTGATATTCCGGGAGAGTTCTTTCTGGTGCAGAGTAGCAACCATTTATACAAGGGACACAGCATGCATTTCCCTCCCATTTCTGTTTCTAGTTACAATCTTGCCCACAGATAATCAACACATCAGAATGACATTCCCTCCCTAATGAAGAGACAGACTTTGTGGGAATGACAGGACTGCCTGAACGAGTCTTCCTGCTCTCGCCCGCGATCTTCTGTTTCCATCACAGGCGGTCGCTTCTGAGATCAGAACCTCCCGCCTGAGGTTTATTAGCAGCAATGATCTCAGTCCCGGGTCGAGGGAGCAGCAGTGAACACATTTGGGACTGGGAAGATGCTCACCTAAAGCCTGTGTGCTTTCAAGGTCATGCAACCGTTTTCTTGCATCCCTACTGTGCACCAGACTCTGAGGCGGGTGCTGGGGGAGGCCTGGGGGGTAGCAGGTGAAAGAGACACAGGCCCAGCTCTTCCAGGCTAAAGGAGAAAGGGAGATGAGAAAGAAAGTCCATGAGAGTGACAGGAAGGGAGGAAAGTGACAGCTCACGTCAACCTGAAGGATGAGTAAGAGCTAGTCCATGAAAGAGAAGAGGGGAGTTTCCAGGCAGGAGAAAGACTGGTCCAAAGCTACAGAACAAAAGACAGTTGGATGAATTCAAGAAACTAAAAGAGGTGAAGACATGTTGGAACACTGGTTGGAGAGAGAGATTGTCTAGAGGTGGAGCAAGAGAGGGTGGGAGGGCCTCAGTGGTGGCGCAAAGGCGCAAAGGTTTAAGTACCGCGTTATGAAGCAATCTGCAGCCTCGACAGCACAAGTTTGATCCCCCGGCCAGAGAGGTGCCCCACATGGCTCAGCAGACCTCTCCTGACTTGCCCGCTGCTCCCCCCAGCAGTGCTTTTGGTCTGTCTGCCTGTTCTGTTCCCCGCTCTGTCTCTGGTGAATCCTCTCACCCCTCAGACCTCTGGCCTGTACCCCAGCTCTTATATGCATAAATAAATAAATCTTAAAAAAAAAAAAAAGGAGAGTGGGAATCAGATGTGGAGAGGCTTGTCCCAGGGCCCTACAAGCGCTTACAATCATTTCACAGTGACCTACGAATACACTCCTCAGCCCTAAAGGAATTCTTTCCCGGCTTCTTACATGGCCTGACTTTTTCACTGAGGCAAAATCCTACATTTGTCGAGTTCCCAGGAGGGGTCCAGCATGATCCTTGACCACAGGAGAAATAACATTGATGAGAGGAACCCTCCCATGAAGGAGTTCATAAAATAATGTTCTGCTCTTTCACAACACAAATGACACATACATCCAAGAGCCATGAGGAAAAATGAACGGCTAACAAGGAACACGCCATCAAACTCCCTTAAACTAACTTAAGAACAGGATAATTATCACTCCAGGTAAAATGGAGACTCTTAGGTTCTAATTTCCTTGACTTAATCTTTGTTTTAATTAAGATATAATTGACAGGGCCTCCCCTGGTGGCCCAGTGGTTGAGCGCTGGGCTGCGAAGCTACCCGCAGCCTCTGCAGCGCCAGTTCAATCCCCGGCTGCCAGCGAGGGTCCCACATGGCGCGCAGACCTCTCCTGCCGCCCGCTGCTCCCCTCAGCAGTGTACTTCGTCACTCTGCCTGCTCTGCTCCCCACTCTGGCTCTGGTGAATTCTCTCACCCTCCTGTGCTTCTGACTGTACCCAGTGCTTGTATAAATAAATAAATAAATCTTTAACTAAAAAAAAAAAAGATATAACCGACATATAACATCATAGCAGTGTCAGGTGTACAACATAATAATTCAACATTTGCATCTCAATCTTGTGACATGATCCCCATCAAATGGATGGATGAACATCCATCTCTACAGGTAGTGATATAATTTCTGTGGTTTTTTTTTTTAAGATTTATTAATGCATTCAAGAACTGGGGTGTAGGACAGGGGTGCGGGGCAGAGATGACAGGATTCACCACAGACAGTGTAGGGGGCAGAACAGGCAGATCTACTGAAATACACTGCTGAGGGGAGCAGAGGGTGAGATGCTGCTCCATATGTGGGTAGCTCCCTGCCCGGGATCGAACTCGTGCAACAGTGGCTGCCAATAGCTTCATAGTGCTGAGACTTAACCCCTTGTGCCACTAGGGAGGCCCCAATTTGTACGTTTGATGAAAACTTTTGAGATCCGCTCTCAGCAGTTCTCCAGGGTGCCACACAGTCTTGTTAACTCTAGCCGCATGCAGGGCACACCCCACAGGGTGTGTTTACTTATAACTGAAAGTTTGTATTTTTTCACCCCCTTCACCCACTTAGTCTACCCTACCCCACTTCTGACAACCACCAGTCTGTTCTCTGTATCTGAGTTAGGTTTTTGACCAAAAAAAAATATTTTTCCTTACTTTATCTAGTATTTATTGGTGTTTTTTTGATTTGTAAAAGAATTAAATTTCTGTAGAAGTCTTCATTATTTTATTGAGTTCAACTACTTCACGAGTTAATTTTATAACATCCATTTATGGTTTAAGAATGTATTAACAGGGCCTCCCCGGTGGTGCAGCGGTTGAGCGCTGGGTTGCGAAGCTGCCCGCAGCCTCTGCGGCGCCGGTTCGATCCCCGGCTGCTCCCCGGCCACCGGAGGAGGGTCCCACATGGCGCACAGACCTCTCCTGCCGCCCGCTGCTCCCCTCAGCAGTGTGCTTCGGTCCTTCTGCCTGCTCTGCTCCCTGCTCTGGCTCTGGTGAATTCTCTCACCCTCCCGCGCTTCTGACTGTACCCAGTGCATGTATAAACAAACAAATAAATAAATAAATAAAATAAATAAATAATGCATGCCTCTTAAAAAAAAAAAGAATGTATTAACAGCACTTCTTTTACTTTAATGGAAGTAGCACTGACTTACAACACGGTGTGTGACTTAGGGGGGATAGGCTCACCTCACTCACCCTTAGCCCTTTGCCTGACACCATCACCCCCCTCCGAGGCGCTGGGCTTGCACCCCCAAATACTTCTCCGCATTTGATATCCCATAGTCACTTATGTTTTCTTTTAACTATTTAATGGCTTCACATCAGAAACACAGACCCATGGAACAGCGAGCCCCGAAATAAACCTACACAAATACAGTTAACCTGACCAAGGAGCTGCGGCCATGCAGTGGACGAAGGAAAGTCTCCAAGGAACGACGCTGGGAGACTTGGGCAGACACGTGCAAAGCCAAATTAATCAAGATTCTTAACACCATACACCAAAATTACTCCAAAATACAGGCTCAACTAAATAGGTGAAGCTACCCTGTCTCAGAGGCTGTTACCTGGTCAAGGTCTCGCGGCTTCTGGGTACAGTCCGGTCCCCAAGTTCAGAGCTTTTCTTGCTCCATTTGTTTTGATTCATTCAACAGTCATCGATGGGGCCCTTTTCTGTGTGCGTGCAAGGTCTTGTGTTCACACTGGGCCGCGTAGTGGGGGACGGGCAGGACCCCCCAAAGGGACAAGAGGCAGGTTTACTCCCTCCACCGCAGGCCGGCAGCATTGGTTTAGGTGCGTGCGCAGCAACAGGCCACGCTCCTATAAAGTTTGCTGCATGCAGCCAAGTGCCACTTGGGCCAGCACCTGGGCCAGCACCTGGTTGCTTAGCCAGAATGCGGGTCTCATTCCCACACAGGCCTGCTGAGTCCAAACCTGCACGTACTCACGCTCCCCGGGTGATCTGCATGCATATTCAAATATGAAATGCTCTGGCGACAGCTACAGGCAGATACACGGACAGATGGAGGAGAAAAATGTGCAATTAAGGAGCCTTGTCTCAGGCCAACTCCGGCTATGAAAACCAGCTGCCTTTGGAGAAGCAATGAGATCTTTACCTAAATCTACTTTTCAAATTTGGCTGCAAATTGGCATCACCTGTGGTGTTGAAAAGTGTGGATTTCTGCTTCTCCATCTCAGAGATTCTGGGTCATGATAACCCCCAAACTCTGAAGTGTGCGGAGCTGCCTGGGTGATTCGAATTTGCAGCCAAGTTTCCCAGCCCTGGCCTTTGTGCATTTCAGGTCATACTGTGTGAGGTGACGACAGGAACAGCAGTCAAGTGATTCACGTGCAGGACCAGATGTGTGCATTTGTGTCTATGGAGGACGAGGTGGGCAGGTAGGGTAAGGATAGGGTGTGCGGCCCCTTCCCCCCTCCCTGCAGCATTCCAGGGCCCTGCACCTCAGGCTTTCCAAGCGCCTCTCGTGGATACGTGGAGTCTGCTGCCCCCTGGTGGTTATTTTCAATAGGGCAGGCTGTCCCTGGAGGCTTTATTGCAAATCCGGGAGGTGGAATCCCAACCTGGGGTGTAGGCGAGCAATGTCCTAGGAATCCATGGGTCATAAGCAGCTTGGCAGTGGCTTGGCATTGCTCCTTCACAGGAAAACTCGGGAAGTTTGAGGTCAATGGACACGTCCTGGCCTAGCACGGGGGTGCACCTGGGGCCTGAGTGAATTCCTGTACTGGGGGTTTGAGAAAATTGCTCTTATCAGCCAGTGGCAAGTGCCTATAGTATCAAGCATCAGGAAGTTCAGAGGGATGAGGTAACAAATTTCATAATAAGCAGCAAACACCCCTTAGTGAGCTCTGCATGGCAGGATGTGCTTTATTTAAATTGTCACATTGGGGCCTCCCCGGTGGCGCAGCGGTTGAGCGCTGGGTTGCGAAGCTGCCCGCGGCCTCTGCGGCACCGGTTCGATACCCGGCTGCTCCCCGGCCACCAGAGGAGGGTCCCACATGGCGCGCAGACCTCTCCTGCCGCCCGCTGCTCCCCTCAGCAGTGTACTTCGGTCCTTCTGCCTGCTCTGCTCCCCGCTCTGGCTCTGGTGAATTCTCTCACCCTCCCGCACTTCTGACTGTACCCAGTGCATGTATAAACAAAATAAATAAATAAATAAATAAATAAATAAAACATGCCTCTAAAAAAAAAAAAGAAGAAATATTCAAAAAAAAATAAATTGTCACATTGAATTCTAATACAAGCCTAATAGGTGTTAGGATTCCAGTCTTACAGATAAGAAACACAACTACAGAGCTTAGGAAACTTGCTGAGGGCCATAGGACTGGTCAGTGACTGAGGCAGGATTTGACCCAGGTCCCACCCTGCCTGGCCAATGATTTGCATGACTTCAGCCCAGGTGAATCTGTGTGATGCCTGCAGGCGCTGCCAACTTCTTTTGAAACTGAGCAAACCAGGTTGGGGGAGGGGGTACCCACACAGGACCACCCAAAAAAGCAGACATAGTGTGAAACAGTAACGGGATTTATTTACACAGGGAATGAAAAGCGGGAGGGGGGAAAGGCAGGGAGTGTATTCACTGGCTGGCACCGTCAGTGTTGTCTGTCCTACCCCAGAGAGCATCCGCTGAGCAGAGGCTGGGGTCCAAGCCAAAACCACTCACAGTAAGCTGGGGACTTCTCCTCAGACACCCCTCCTTAGCAGCAGCTTAACTGCCAAACCCCAGCAGTTTAACTGCCCCAAGTCCTCAGCAGTTAAACTGCCAAAAGCCTCAGTTCCACCCTTATTTCCCATCAGCCCCCACGCCGGGGGTAGAGTTTGAAAGCTCTACCTTCCACCATCACGTCCGCATGAGTTCCGCCCACTGGCTTGAAGGTTGCTCCTATGCTCCTCTTACATTTTTGTTCTCAGTTGCACACTGGCTTGGAGAGTTCCTTCTGCAGGGCAGCCCCCACAGGCCCACTGCTGGGGCCAGCATGCACAGGGCAGTTTTGCCAGCTCATTGTTGATTTGGGCAAATGGAAAAGAGAATCTTGGAGCCCTCGGTAGATTTGACATTTAATGCCGAAGCAGGGAACCAGGTACATGGGCAAACCGGCAGGGAGGCAGCCACTGAGCTCTATTCCCCAAATCTCCCCTTTCATCCCTGCTTCTCAGCCCAGATGTTCTCATTTATACATGTGTATGCCCCATGCTCGCTGGCTTCTCTGCCCAGGACTCTGCAATTACAGTCGTGCATGGCCTGTGCTCAAGCTCCCAAGACCCTCCATGACAACATATTATCACGAGTGGGAAGTGAAACCTGGGAGGAAAGCAAAGCTGCAGGGAGCGGCTGCAGGAGCTTGTGGCAAGAGGCAAAAAAAGCTCGAGCCACTCCACTTTCCCTGCACCCGCATTTAGCAGGAGACACTCTTGCCCCTTCTGGCAAAAATCTCCCTACAGCCAACTCTCAGGCTGGGTTCAGGTCAGAGAATGAAAAGAACTAACAGGAGAAGCAGCAAACACCTTGCACTTTTTGCCAGTATCTTCCTCTGACCTGGCCTTCTCTTCTTTTCCTTTTTTAAAGTTTTATTTTTTATTTATGCATACAAGAATTGGGGCGCAGGCCATAGGTGCAGGAGTAGAGGGTGAGAGGATTCACCAGAGACAGAGTGGGGAGCAGAACAGGCAGATCTACTGAAATACACTGCTGAGGGGAGCAGCGGGCGAGACAGGAGAGGTCTGTTGCGCCATGTGGGTAGCTCCCTGGCTGGGGATAGAACTCCTGCTGCAGTGGCTGGTGATAGCTTGATTGCACTGAGACTTTAATGCCTGCACCACCAGGAAGACTACTTCTCCTCTTCTCTAAAAGCATCCTACCTTCTCTGTCTGTCCTTTTCCTCTCAGCCCTGGTTATATTAGGGGAAGTGGGTAGAATGCAGATTTCTAGGCTCCAGCCCCAAAGATTCTGATCTGGGGAGTTGCAAGGGAGTCTGGAAATTTGCATGGTTCTGAGCACACACCTTGAGAAGCATTCAACAGCCCTGCCACTAATATGGGCAGGTCCTGTATAAAGGTCCATCCTATATGTTTAAATGCCAAGTCATAAATCAAGCTAGCAAACTGGCAAACACACCTTACTGACTAACTACAGGCGAGGGTCCCTGGACTCTGGAGTGCCAAGCTAGGTGACAGCACAGGGACAGCCAACCCAGCCTCCAGCCCTTCCACCTCCCTCCAGCCCCCCCTCTGGCACTGACCCTCTGCATGCCCTGAGGAATCTGCTTCTCAGGCAAGAAGCATCCAGCCTGCAAGGTCAAGTTCAGGCCACCTTCTCCTCCCCAACCCACAAATAGCTGTATCTCTATCACCTGTTCGGAGAAGCGATGGACCCAGGCAGGGTCCATCCTCTTTTGATTCTTGGAACCATTTAAAAATGGAAAAACTGGGCCTCCCTGGTGGCACAGGCAGTTGAGTGCAGCGCTGTAAAGCTGTCCACAGCCTCTGCAGCGCGGGTTCAATCCCAGCTGGCCAGGGAGAAACCCACATGGTGCAGCAGACCTCTCCTGTCGTGCCCGCTGCTCCCCTCAGCAATGTATTTAGTCAGTCTGCCTGTTCTGTTCCCCGTTCCGTCTCTGGTGAATCCTCTCACCCTCCCGCACATCTGGCCTGTACCTGGGTTCTTATATATATAAATAAATCTTTAAAAATTTTTAAAAATAAAATACAAAACAATATAAAACATAAAACATAATTTTAAAATAAAATAAAATAAAAATGGAAAAACTATTCTCAGCTCATAGACCATATACAAACAGAGTTGGCTGGATTTGTCTCCAAATCTTTAAACCTAATGGAACTGCACTACCAATATCCCACCTAAAAGTAATTAGAAGTGATTATTCAGCACCATCAACTATCCTTTCAGTGATCAAATTTCTAGTTATCTAATAAAACACAGATTTACACAGAAACCCAACCTGGTCCTTCGGCCTCTCTTTCCCTCTGGCTCCCAGTAAACGGTGTGTTTCTGCATCTCGCCAGGAGATGGCGCTAACAACCGTGGCGTCTGCCAACTCCTTGGCACTCCCCACTGAGAAAACATCACCTGTTCACAGTTCAGAATTACAGGTGAACATATGAACACAAACCTGAAAATAGCCTGTTTGCTCTAGGCAACATGCATAAAATCTCAATACATTTCAGTTCAAAATTTGTTGATATCAAGCAGGGTTTTAATTTGTTTTAAACAGAGAGGACAAGCGAAGTCCATTCTCGGAATTGCGGTTTACCAGGGCGGTGTCCACACTTGCAGGAGCTATTGCACGCGCCCTTGATGTGTGCGTTAAGTCCCCATTACAAATGCCCGGTAGGAATCACATTGTGTGCCTAATTCTGAATAAAAGTTTCTTTTTCAAATGCCCTTTAGCCTGTTCTAAAGAACAAAGAAACAAAATGTGAGATTTCAATGGAATCATGAAGCCATCCCAGAGCCCCTCAGCTGGCAAAGAGCAGACAAACTCTCCTGATGGGAACACAGTCTTTTGATGGGTTTCTGTGCACATTTGTCATCTTTTTGCCAGCAACCCCCTAGTCTTCTTTCCACCCCTTCCTACAACAAGCATAAACTATTAAGAGAAACCTTACAACTAGGTAATAATGAATTTTTCATTTTCAAGACGCAAATCTCCAATTGTGCAATTAATCCTCCCCTTTGCTGCTCCTTCAATATATTCAGCAAACATTGACTGACCACTTCTGCTACGGCCACGCGAAACCTCCTTGTCCTCTAGTTCACTGGCTCTGTTATTTGAGCTCACGTCTTGTAATTCTCTAGAAAGAAATTAACACAACGTTAGCAGACCCAGCGGCATATAAATTCCTAAAGGGCAGCATATGTGGCTCTTCCCAACAGACTGATACCGTCATTTCAGGTTTTCAGGCCTAGACTCCCAGCCAGGAACGGATCCCAGGCTGCAGGGGCAGCGCTGAGCCCCGGCCACTAGACCACCAGGGGTTGGTGTCTCACGAAGCCGCAGCAGGACCTTTGCAGACTCTCAGGCAAGCAAGGGAGAAGAGGCAGATTTGTTTATAGAGACAAAAAGTTTATTGAGGTGAAAAGGAACAGAAATAAAGTGGGACTCCCAGGCCAGCGAGGGCAAGGAAGCCAAAGTGGAGTCGTGTCTCAGGGAACACAGACCTTCTTTCCCCAGTTATTCTAAAGCTCCACCAGTCTCTTTGTGATTGGTTAGATCCTGGTGGTCTCACTCGCTGCCTTAATGTTTCTGTGCCCAGAACTAAGTCTCTGTGCCCCAGCCCTTATCTTAGCATACTTTTTCTTTATCATCCTTATTCTGGAAGGTCCTGCTGCCCCTAGTCCTGGGGTGTTGAATTAGTTCCCTTGGGATTTGTTGTCCTTATTTCTGGAGCTTTATCTTATTCCTTTTTTCCCCCTTTTCTCAGAAGCCTCTTGAACTCTCACCAAGGCCCTGCCTACCCTGTCCCTGACTGCCTAATTATCCCTCACTTGCCCTAGGACTCAAGAGGACACAATAACTCAGTCATTTGTTATTCTTCTTCTTCTAGAACCAAATTAACACTTAATACTGGAATGTCCTTTCTGTGCTCAAGATCAAATCCAGGGTTTTGCAAAGAGCAAAACCTTTGCTCTTTAAAGTCAGTTCTCACCAGATACATCCCACGCACACCTTGTTGGTAGGAGATCTTCAGAGGAGCTCTGGAATACCTGGGCTCTTCCCTAAAGTGGCAGCCTCCGTGCCCTTGCATGCAGCCCTGG
The DNA here is from genome assembly GCF_964194135.1 of Talpa europaea. NCBI lineage: Eukaryota > Metazoa > Chordata > Mammalia > Eulipotyphla > Talpidae > Talpa > Talpa europaea. The sequence continues at coordinate 128,899,156 of NC_140072.1, forward strand.
GCTGTCTCTCAGGCTCTGCCTGCCTTGCTTCCTCTTGGTCTCACCTACCACCTCCCCTGGACACAGGCTCCTGACTTCACTGGGCAGTTCCAGCCCACCTGGAAAAAAGAATCAGTCACACCTGAGGCATTGTATTCAGACTCAGTAGCACCTTCCAAGTATGTTCTGTGAAAAGAGAAACCCAGTTAGTTTGAGAAACAAGTGGTTCAACCAATTTAAGTAGCTTTCTTTACCGCAGGACTTTTCAGAGCCTTTGATGTCCTCGTAGGCATCGTGAGCCCTTTAAGAGGAAGAGCCTGTATAGCGCTTTTCCAGCCTGATGAAAGAGTGCCCACCCTGCATGAGTCTGCTGGCCAGGGCACTGCCACTAAGTACTGGAGATGTGGTGGCCTAAAGTGCAGAAGTTCATTTCTCACAATTTTGTAGGTTGGGAAGTTTCAAATTAAGGGGCAGATTTGGTTCCTTTGAAGTTCCTTGTCCTAAGAAAGAAAGAAAAGAAAAAGAAAACAAGTTAGGAAGCAGGAGAAAAGAGGCAAGAAGGCAAGAGGAAGGGAAGGTAGGTTATTATTGTAATGAAGGGTTAACTGAAAAATAAACTCTTAAGCACAGGGAGGCAAAGAGTTTATTAGATAATCAAAGCATGGATTTGGACCCAAGAAGCAGCCCAGATTTTATGAGAGCTGTTCCTCCAAGTGCAAGTGTGAATTTCATTTATATAGGCAAACACAGTGGGTCGTTGACATGAAGAATGCATCCTTGACAGGGGAGATTCTGGTTCCTAATTGTCCTGATCTGCTGATGCCAATGCAGGGTTAGTCTCTTCCTTTATGAAGAATGCCCTGCAGCGGAGAAGCTGGGGCACCCCTGCTAAATCCTTTCTGAATCTGAAAAGACAGACTTATATCTTCGAGCAGCAGAATTCTGCATGCAAGATGGAGCCTGTGACGTTGGCTTTGCTCATTTGCCTGCCAGACAAGGGGCGGGTTCCCCAGAAACTTTTACATTATGTTTACAAAAGCAATATCTAATTTCTGCTTCGGCTGAATATTGAGTTCTACCATTGGGTCAAGGTCAGACCTCGCATTTAGGTGGCAGGCTCCCAGAGGGCAATGTAGCACTGAAGGAAACCAGCAGCAAGAGGAGATGTCACAGCCCTTTGCCAGCAATCTAAAGTGGTGTGGCGAGAATGAAGGGAGAAGAGGCTGCTGATCTCAATGCCAAGACTTCGTGCCAACTACCACAGCAGTGGCAGGAAGCAGAGCTGTGATTCTGCCAGGGACAGAGCAGCCCCCAGTGAGGTAGGGCTGCCCACCACACTCTGCTCTACACAGACACAGACACATTCCTGTTCTCGCTGCATAACCTCGCCCTTGAGCCATATCTGAGCGTGCATAGCCCTTATACGTCCACATCTCCCTTACCTAGTCATCCCAGAACAGTGAAACACCAACACAAATGTTTCCCTGGAATTTCAAGGGTGCCAGGGGTCCCTTTATGTAACAAGCTGGGGATGCGTGCCAGCCGGGAAATCCAAGTGTTTAAAACCTGTTCAGCATTTTTGCAGCCAAAGAGTAAGTTGCCAGACAGTTTTTCTCTCAAAAGAAAGCAGGCCACCGAATGAATACTAGAAGGGGGAGAAAATCAAAGAAGAGAAGGCAAGGAAAGGCTTACGAAAATTTAAATGGGGTTGAGTTTACATGGAAACATTAAACTTGAATATATGTATGGATACAGATTTTTAAAAAACAGCAAAAGAGAAAAAAAATACAAGCTGACTTTTAAGTATGCCAAGAGCCAATTTTACAATTTACTTTTAGATGTAATAAAACAAAAACAATTTCTTAGAGATCTGGAGAGCTCACCAAGAGTTACGGAGTCAGAGTTGACCTGAGCTATGATGTTAAAGGTCAAAGTCATGGTCCCCAAACTCAGCTCTCCTCTTTTTAACACCCCAACCTCACCCTCCCCAGCTTCCACCCCTTACTGTTTTATTGAATTCTCACAAGCTCCACATGCCAACCTCCAGGCCCTCCTGCTTTAGGTAGGAAGTCTTCAAATAGAATTAGAGAAGAAACTATTCCAAAGAGAATCTAAGCTCCCAGTACAATATGTGTGCATAGTACATGTTTTTTTAATTTTGATAAAATAAACATAGGATTTAACAACTTAGCTATTGTTCGTGTTTTTTCTTATTGTGGTAAAAGACATGTAACTTGAAATTTATTGTATTAATCATTTTTAAATCTCCAATTCCATAGTGATAAGTACATCACACGATTGTGCAACCAGCCCCCAAGATCTTTTCATCAGCAAAATGGAATATTCCCAAGGGCAAATTTCTCTAGAAATTTGCCTCAAATGCTCATAGTGTGAAGCAGCTTAGGAGCATGTTTTTTTTTTTTTCAAACACCCACTTATATATGCATACAAGAGCTGGGGCACAGGCCAGAGATGCAGGGGGTGAGAGGATCCAACAGAGACAGAGTGGGGAACAGAACAGGCAGACTGACCAAAACACACTGCTGAGGGGAGCAGCAGGCAAGACAGGAGAGGTCTGCTGTGCCATGTGGGTTGCTCCCTGGCCGTGGATCGAACTCATGCTGCAGAGGCTGTGGATTGCTTCATAGTGCTGCGTCTTAACCCCTTGTACCACCAGGGAGGTCCAGCTTAGGAGCATGATTTAAGTAAGGGGGACACATATTCTCCCAGTGCATTATGCTCAGTAATAGGGAGTCTCATCTCAATACAGGTGCCCTGTTTCTGGAGTCTTCACTCTCTCTGATGGACACAGTCATACGGACGACTAAAGAGAGGAGGTAAAACTCAGAGTGCCAATGCGTTCTGAGTGTACGCCAAGGCAAACCCACTCTTTGTTGGTCTTGCTAACGCTGTGGTGGGGTTGAAGTTGTTGAAATTCTTGCCACCCAGGTCCGGAAAAATGGACTCACAGATAGATTTTGTCTTGGGTGTGTGTTTGGATATTTCTTCACTGGAGATGGCCAATATACAGTTGAAGATGTTGCTCTCAGGACAGAAGTCAGAGCTTAATCTTTAGATTTGCAGAGAGGTGATAGCAGAAGTTACGAGAGGATGTGTTCCCTAAAGGAGAGAATGTAAAGGAAGAAAAGAATTGTGGGCTGAAGACTAAACTCTAGGAGGTGGCACATATTGGGGACTAAGGGACATTATAAAAACACTGATACCAGTTTCTAAAGAATGTGCTGTCCTATAAGACCAAAGGAAAGGATTCTATAAAAAAGGAAAGATGATGGATATTGCATAGAATTATAAGAAAATGCACATCTTAAAACAAAAATGGATGAAGAAATTAGGAAACAGTTTGAAGTGAAGGAAAAAGTGTCAAGAAACCAAAAAAGTGAGCAGAGATGGGCACTAAATAAGTGTGGCAACTTTGAACAACAAAGGAAGGCAGGTAGAGATGCCAACCCACACAGCTGAAAATCCAAGAATAACTTCTGACTTCCCTGAAATTTAACTACTTGCAGTCTGTTGCTCACAGGAAATCTTAATAACACAAGCAGTTGATTAACACAGTTTTTGGATGTCATATATATTTTATATTCTATCCTTGTAACAAAGTAAGCTAGAGAAAAGAAAATGTTGAGGAAATCAAAAGAAGGAGAAATGCATGGACAGTGCTGGACTGCATTATTAATGCCCTAAGTTTATGTCATCGGTTTTCAAGAAAATCTGCCTACAAGTGGACTCTAGCAGTTGAAACCATGTTGATCAGGGTCAACTGCAGGTAGAAACGGCAACGGAACTTCCATTTTCTGGTTCACTTAAAAGTAGCCTGGAAGTCACCACTCCATCTTAACAAGTCAAACCTGAACAGACTGAAAAATCTGGATCTTGTGTCTTCCGAGACTGGAGACACAGACAGGTGCATAAGGTAGACCTGAATTGCTGGAACAGAGACTCAGAAACAGAAAATCCCTGGAGCCTGTACCAAGGCGGAAAACCAGAATGGTAATGGAAACTGCTGGAGGCTCAGTGTGGATACGTCTAGAGCTAAAACTTCCAGGGGTAATCAGTTATAGAGGGGCCCCAGCAATATTGTGAGGTTTGCCTCTAGTTGCTGAGCCAGGTCCCCCTGTAAATATTGGAGAAAAATCCCTTCAAAAACCAGGTCACTTAGTTCTTCTTAACAAGAGCTTGCCCTCATGGAAAACTAGTTACGCAGGCAGAGCCTATCCTGCCGGCGTGTTATCAGAAGTGGGAGAGAGTGAAATGTATGTTTTATTAAGACATGGGGGCCTCCCTGGCGGCGCAGCGGTTGAGCGCTGGGTTGCGAAGCTGCCCGCAGCCTCTGCAGTGCCGGTTCGATCCCCGGCTGCTCCCCGGCCACCGGAGGAGGGTCCCACATGGCGCGCAGACCTCTCCTGCCGCCCACTGCTCCCCTCAGCAGTGTACTTCGGTCCTTCTGCCTGCTCTGCTCCCCGCTCTGGCTCTGGTGAATCCTCTCACCCTCCCGCGCTTCTGACTGTGCCCAGTGCTTGTATAAATAAATAAATAAATCTTAAAAAATTAAAAAAATAAACTAAAAAAAAAAAAGACATGGAAGACTTATATGGGCATTCTGACAGGCGGGAAAAAGGGAACATTTTCCCCTCTTTGCATGTTTTTAATTCCCCCTCAAATCCTCTGCAAAAAACACTAATTGCATTTACTAAGCTAGGATGTGACCTTTCTTTAAAAGGTTCTTTAAAAGCATCCATGTATTCATCTTCATGAACCACCATTGAATAATATTACATTAGAAATTCTCTCCAATTTCAAGGTACTGAAATTATAAAACCAGATCCTCTGGTCCTATTTTTCCAGAAATGTAGCAGAATCCACTACTTTGCAAAGGCAAGCATTGCTGGGGCCACATGGTTTATGCAGTGCTCAAGTGCAGTCTGATGAGAGGGTATCTTGAAATGAACCCCAGTGAGGCCTTCAGTTGTTGATTGGTTCCCTTCCTCAGTACACTGTTATTAGCTCTCATTAGATTAGTATAAACATTGCTCTGTTGGAAGTTGATTTTGGTTCCAACCCAGGCCAACAGTCTCTTTGTGGCTTATCTGAGGATATTTTTGGCTCCATAGACTAAGCCAACATGGCTGTTGGCAGCTGGAGAAGCAAGTACAATTCTAAAGCCCTCGTCTACTTGTCGATCTGCCACAGCATTTAGCTGCGCCCATAAAGGAGGGGGCAAAGCAGATGTCTGCAAAGTGAGGTTCATCTGTATCAATGATTGAATGAAACAGGCACATTTGAAAATTTGCTTGTGAAAAGGCTGCCTTTTCTGTCTAAAAAACAGATTGGGGGCCTCCCTGGTGGTGCAAGGGGTTAAGCACAGCAGTATGAAGCTATCTGCAGTCTCTGCAGCATGAGTTCGATCCCCGTTGGGCCAGGGAGCTACCCACATGGTGTAGCAGACATCTGCTGTCTCCCTGCTGCTCCCCTCAGCAGTGTATTTCAGTCAGTCTTCCTGTTCTGCTCCCCGCTCTGTCTCTGGTGAATCCTCTCACCACCCCCCCCCACCCCCAGCACCTCTGGCCTATACCCCAGGTCTTGTATGCATAAATAAATAAATCTTTGGCAATAAAAATAAAAATCAGAATGAATTAATCCTTCATAGGGTCAGCATAGGGAATACTGCCTCCTGTCCAGCATCTCAAGGGGTGTTCTCTGCTGCCAACTAGTCTAGGGGTCTCTGCAACTGCTGGTTGTGTGTGTTTTCCAAGCACACAATGAACCATGATGGAGTTTTTCTCCACAGGGTCAGGCAGTGCTAAAAGGAACAGCCAGTCAGTGTAGGAAGAACAACAGGTCTTCATCTTGGAAGACTCAGGCCTCTAGGAGGACAGTGTCCCGCATAAATGCTTCTGTTTTGCTGGATCTTTCTTACGTCGATAAGGGCAAAGAGGACTTTTCCCTTACCCCACTGGTTTCCTCTTGGGCTGAGTGAGCCACCAAATAAGTGTCAGAGAGATTAGTAAGAGAAAAGAACAAATTTAATTATATACATATACAGAATCTAGATAGCTGTGAATTCCAAAAACCAGTGGGGCAAAATGAGGGTATCTATCCGGAACAAGGGAATGGACTGGGGGCTGGGGGCTTCAAGGAGGAAGGAGAGAGGGAATCATATGACCAAGACCAGATGTTCTCCACCTGTGTGTTGCCCTGCCATGTAGACAGGCGCCGCTGATAAGAGCTTGTTTTTGGTAAAAATCCTAATTCTGGGTAATACCCCTAGTTTGCATTCTTCTAGGTAGTTAAGAGAGTGGTAAAAGTTTCCTCTGAGGCTGCAGGGTCTCAGTTGGCCTCAGATCAAAAAAACTCACACACCAACATGACATGGCTGGTAAAGGCCCATTCTGGACACCGCAGGACTTCCAGCTGAACGTCTGGGGGAGGCCTTCATGTCCTCTGTCACTGTTCATCCTATTTCTGAAATCTCAGATTTTAAGTCCCATCCATAAAATGTCTTTGCACCATAGAGAAACCTTTCAATACTGGCAAATTCATAAACTGTGTTGCTAGGATATAAAAGCAACAAGATATGCTGCTTCACTGGAGATTTGCCTCTACCCGCAGGCCTGCCGCCTAAGCCAGGGTATCCAGGTCTGAGGCCGCCGTGTATAAAACAAGGGCCATGAGGATTTCAGGGTTTGGGAAGACTGCAAAGTGCTGAATTCTAACGTAAAGCTACGGATGAATGCGATGCTTTTCCAGGCATAAGAATTTTATAGACAATAAAGCATTTTGCACAGCAGGGATCATTTTTTAAAACACCAAAATTCTTGGAACATCTACAACATTTAGGATTTGACAACCAGTTTTGCAAGAACCCTGTCCAGTCTTTTCATACATCTAAAAGTCAGTCGGCTGTAAGAACCAAAAACAGCATTAAGTAAAGTGAGATACTATAAATACAGATTAGTATCATTTGTCCAAGCCATTGTGGGATTTTCTTTAGGTGAAAAATGCAAAACCTATGATAGAATGGCAGAGAACAAAAAGGAAAGGGAAAAAAAAGACGCCAGAAACAAGGAGACCTTTCAAACCTACATCTGTTTATGAACAGAAACAAGTGTGGAGAAACCTGGGTGATTTGCAGGGAACTGGTTTCACAGAACAGCGTGCCTTTGTGCAAGAATTATCTGCGCCTGGCGAGAGAGAAGAGATGATCCTCTGGGTTCAGACCCAGGCCAACCACACAACTAGGAAAAGCTGTTTAGTGTGGAGATTGCATTTCTTTCCTTCCTTCATCCCTTTCCCTCTCCCTTCATTCTGCATGTGGCCTATACGTTCGACCAGCCCGTGACAAGGCTTGAAAGGGAGAGAAGGTGAATGTTCAAGTCCTATGAATTAGGTGATTTCACCCAAGAACAATATCGAAGTTTCTGCCACACAGGATGCTACCCTGGGAATTTCCCCGGGGCACAGGGTCAGCTCAACTGCGGCATGCACCATCCACTCCCACACACCCAGAGCCTTCTTCTCTCCTCACTTCCTTCCTACCCCTTCCCCACCCACCCTCTGCCCCTAGGCTGTCAGGGCTGCCGGGAGGTGGGGCTTCTGTGCCCGACATCCTACAGACTTACTAGGGAGTTGGACTGGCCCAGAATGCAGAGACTCCAGATCTCTGCAAACAGAAAGTGCCATTTTTCCCCCCCAAATACTGGTATACATGCCATCAATATTTTATTAGCTTGAATGTGGAACTTTCCTACCACTGAAGAATGGATCTTCCAATCCAAAATCAAGGGCCTCTGCATTATTCATTACTCAGTAAATATCTGGGCAGCCGCTGAATGCCAGGCTCTGTGCTAGGCAGGGGACAGGCAGCCAGCAGTGAAGGAGTAAGTTTTCGTTTTACATAACTAAAGGCTGGACATGCTGTAGGCTGAAGCTAGGCTTGTTTTCTAATTAATGTAAAGACTAAAAATCATTTCACTTGAAGGGTTCAAACTACAAACTCTGTCCACTGCACACCCCGGGACAGCCTCTCAACATGTCACACTTAAAGCCCTTGCTCCTCCCATCAGCTCCCTCCCCCACATTCTATCTCTTTCTTGGCCTTTTGGATTTTAAAATCAGCACAACAGTCTGTCCCCTAAAATAAGAAAAAAAATTGTTAATTAGAAAAGCTAAGAAAGTGAAAAGGGTGCAAAAGAGAAAACGCTTTTGTGCAAAATGAGCTCAAAATTAATGCATGAATATTTTTTGAGAGAATTAGACTGTCAGTGGTGAACTTAACGTAGCATATACACTTGTTGGTTTTCAGCGATGCACGCTTGAAACTTGCATGTCATCATGCAGTGTGGCTTCAATGAAAGCAAAATTTAATTTTAAATACTTAGCACATTTAATGTATAAACATGATATTGATAAGAAATGGGCTAGGATGGAGCTGGAACCTCCTTATAGATCCAATTCTAATCTCTGTCTCTAAGCTCCAGAGAAACAGAACCGCAAGCACACCGACTATCACAACCATCGCAAGCACACCAGCTAGCACAGAGCGCCCCATCCCTTTATTATCGAGCAATGTCCCCTCCTTTATCTCCACCCCCAGCATCTCTCCTCCAGTAGCCTAAATCAGGCAGCCATGTTTCCAGACTTTGAGTTTAGTGCTGTCAGTTTCTTCCTTTTGTTTCTCTGTATTCCACATGAGTGAAATCATACAGCCCTTGTCTTTCTCCCTATAACTTATTCCACTTAACATTATCTCCTCGTCGTTATAACAAATGGCAAGAGCGCATCTTTTTTTCCCATAGCTGGGTAATAGTTCATCATATATAAGTGCCAGATCTTTTTTTTTTTTTTAAATAGAGGCATGTTTTATTTATTTGTTTGTTTGTTTGTTTGTTTTGTTTATACATGCACTGGGTACAGTCAGAAGCGCGGGAGGGTGAGAGAATGCACCAGAGCCAGAGCGGGGAGCAGAGCAGGCAGAAGGACAGAAGTACACTGCTGAGGGGAGCAGCGGGCGGCAGGAGAGGTCTGCGCGCCATGTGGGACCCTCCTCCGGTGGCCGGGGAGCAGCCGGGGATCGAACCAGTGCCTCAGAGGCCGCAGGCAGCTTCACAACCCAGCGCTCAACCACTGCGCCACCGGGGAGGCCCAGTACCAGATCTTCTTTTTTTTTTTTTTTTTTTTTTTTTTTTTTTTTTTTTTAAAAGATCTTTATTTTTTTTTTTTTAATTTTCTAGAGGCATGTCTTATTTATTTATTTATTATTTGTTTGTTTGTCTGGTTTATACATGCACTGGGTACAGTCAGAAGCGCGGGAGGGTGAGAGAATTCACCAGAGCCAGAGCAGGGAGCAGAGCAGGCAGAAGGACCAAAGTACACTGCTGAGGGGAGCAGCAGGCGGCAGGAGAGGTCTGCACACCATGTGGGACCCTCCTCCGGTGGCCGGGGAGCAGCCGGGGATCGAACCGGCGCCGCAGAGGCCGCGGGTAGCTTCGCAACCCAGCGCTCAACCGCTGCGCCACCGGGGAGGCCCCAGTACCAGATCTTCTTAATCTACCCTCTCTTCTTGGATACTTAGGTTGTTTCCATAACTTGGCATTGGAAATAGTGTGGCAATGAACAGATGAGTACGTATATTCCTTTGAATTAGTGTTTTTGCCTTCTCTGGATAAATACCAAGGAGTGGAATTGCTGGATCGTATGGTAAATCTATTTTCAATGTTTTTTTTTAAAGATTTATTTATTTATGCATACAAGAACTGGCGTACAGGCCAGAGGTGCGGGGGGAGGTGAGAGGATTCACCAGAGACAGAGTAGTGAACAGAACTGGCAGATTGACTGAAATACACTGCTGAGGGGAGCAGCGGGTGAGCCAGGAGAGGTCTGCTGCACCATGTGGGTAACTCCCTGGCCTGCTGGGGTTCAAACTGGTGCTGCAGAGGCTGCGGATAGCTTCACAGTGCTGTGCTTAACCCCTTGGGCCACTAGGAAGGCCCTATTTTCAATGTTTCAAAGAAACTCATAATGTTTTACACAGGGTTAAACCAGTCCACATTCTCACCACCAGGCTCCTTTTTCTCCACACCCTCATCAACATTTGTTGTTTCAGTTTTGTTTTGTTTTGTTTTGTTTTGGGGGGGCACTCTCATGGGAGGAAGGTGGCATCTCATTGTGGTTTGGGTTTGCATTTCCTCGATGACAAGTGATGTTGACCATTTTTTTCACATGCATGCCCCTTGGCCATCTGTGTGTCTTCTTTGGAGATGTAGCTCTTCTGCCCATTTTTTGGATGGGGTTCTTTGTTTTCTTTTCATTGAGTTACATGAGTTCTTTGTAGACCTTGGATATCAGCCCCTTGTTCATGTATGATGAACAAATATTTTATCCCATTCATTGGGGTGTCTTTGCATTCTAATGATAGCTTCTTTCACTGAGCAGAAGTTGTTTTTAGCTTGATGTAGTCCCATTTTTAAAAATTTGCTCTTATTTTTTTTGATACTGGTGTTGAGTCCCACAAAAACATCCCTAAAGACAATTGACATATTTTGAAAATATTCAACTCACCCAAAGAAAAATAAGTGAAGGAGGGATTGGAATTTGTTGTTGTTGTTGTTTGTTTGTTCATGTGTTTGTATGGGATAGGGAAGGTTTGGGCAGGCAATTTGGGAGAAGATTATGTTGTGGTATTTTTATAAGACTTTTCCTTTAGAAATAGTAGGGACTTTTCTAACAGAGACATGAGTTTGGCTGGGGATGGAGATCGGTGGGTGAAATGGCAGGTATCCCAGGACAGCTTTATTTTTAAAAATGAAGACCTATTTTAAATTTCAATATGAAGTGTGTTAAAATAGCCAAATAAATTGTTGCTATAAATGTATATTAGCTAAGTCAGGAAGATCTAGACTTTACAGTAAGAGAATATGTTTCACTTGCCTCCTTTGGCTATCACCATGATACCTGTCCAGTATCATCTGACCTTCTAAATCTTCAGACCAATTAAATTGTATTGTAAAATATGAGAAACAAGGAACAAATGAAGTCCTCTTAATACCTGGAGGACAGTAGTGTGAAGCAGAAAAGATTCAGAGAGGAACAGTAGCTTGCAGGCTTGTGTTGACCAGCGGGGTTGGGTGAGACTAAGGATTCATGCCTTTGAATGAGTGACTGTGTTGAAGGCGCACAGTCATTTGTGAATTTGGGAGTGTTTTCAGGTTCTCTTATTTTCCCAACTTCCTCTAAAGTTCAAGAGGATAATATTTTTACCAAAAATATTTACAAGAAAAATGGGACATTTAAACGGCCCCTATAATTGAAAACCTTTAAAGTCTCCATCATTAGGCAAACAGATGCTGTATGAAACTGTGCTGGATCCCACTGTCATTCTCAAAGGTGGCTAACTTGAGCCAGTAATATAGATACTCTTTGTATTCTTCAGAAAATTCACTTTGAATCCTCTGCCTTGATAGAACACATGAGAATGTGCAGTGGAGACTCTCAAGCATAGCTCTGTGTGCTACCAATTAAGAGACTGCATGTAACTTGAGGGTATTCTACTATTCCACAGTGCATATTCCTGGAGACTGTTTTCCAGGGTTCAAGGTCCTTTTCTATCATTTAAGAAGTTTCTCTTAGAGTTAAGAAGTATGAAAAGAAGTACCTGGGACAAATAACTTTTTTGAAATGATATTCCTGAGCACAGAGGTGCCGTAAGAATGAGTGAATGCACCTGCAGTGATTAGAATTGTGCTGAGCATGTACTTAGTGTTGAACAGCTGTTTAGAGCCATTATTTTCATCCTTTCACACCCTCACAGAGAATCTCTGAAGGCAGGGCCAAGAGTTTAACAGTTCTGGGATTACTCTAACATCCAAAAAATGGATGATCTAGATCTCAAAGTTCTGTCATCGATCATATCCACCTGTTTACATGGTGTCATTTGCTAAATCTGGACTTACCAATTGCAGCCTTTAAGGAAAAAAAATCAATACATAGAATGTCTGATGTTAGCAAGTGCACTTCCTGATATGGCTCTAAGACAGGAATGCTGCCAGTGGAGCCTGGGCAACTCAACAATGCGATCAGACTATGGAATTGTTGCAGATGTTGGTCACAAAGAACATTTTGGGTTATGCTGTGACCGTGTACCATATTTCTGACAATAATTAAATAGCTGGGTTAATTGTCAATACCTCCCTCCATGAGAACGTTGACAGCCTTGAGCAAAGCTACGTGACACAGGGCACATGGTGTCAACTCTCTGCACCCCAGTTTCCTGTAGGAGGGTTGTCCTAGGGATTAAAGAACATAATATATGTCATGTCAGAAGCTTACCACAGTGCCAAGAACAAAATACACACTCTCTTGAGTTTCCTTGCAGATAACAGAAAATACAGGTAATGGTGGCTTACACATCTGTGTTTTACTTTTCTCTTACCAAACAAAAAATCTGAAGGTTGATGGCCCAGAACTGATTCAGATGCTTGAGAAGGTCAATACAAGGTCTTTGTGACTGGATTTTTCTCTCATGTCTGGTCATGTGATAATCACTGCACCATAGTATTTAGACAAGAACTTTAGGCAAGAACATCAAAATCAGGGGGTCTGTTAGGGTTTATTTGTATGTTTGTTTTGGAAGAGGGAGAGTTGATAAGGTAGTCTTCCCTGCAGATAGCTACTAATTTTGTAGCACTTACACACCAGACCTTTATATGAGTCCTGGCGGCAGACATGGGAGGTAGCCTCTCCACTTGACAGATAAAGGGGCTGATGCCATTTTCCTACCTCTTAGTTCCTAACTCTTTCCAGCACACCAAGCTGCCACAGGGAACAATTCTTATATAGGCAATGAATGACCTTTAAGATAATATGGCATCATAGAAGGCAATATCATCAAATATAAATTAAAACATTATGCTGTAAAACACTTTGAGCATCTCAGGGTCAAGAGGAAGGGGAAATTTCAAGATTAAGATGGGAAGTGACAGTCATCTATGAAAATCATCTAGGGAAATTATCTAGGAAAATCAGGTAGGAAAATCACATGGAAATCTAAAGTGCAAAGAAAGAATGGAATTAAGATTTTGTGTTTTGCTTCAAAGTATAGTTTGAGGAAAGCAGTGTATGTGCAGAAACATAAAAAGGCCTGGAGCTGCCCCACAGATCCATGCAGCAGCCCACAGATCCATGTTATGCAAAATATTCTATATTAAAATGAGTTTTCCATATGGTATATTGCATCTACATGACATTTGATATGATTTAAGGAAACTTTAATATTTAAATATATTTTTATATCAAATGACCCCATAAGCAAGTCTCACCTTTATGTCTTTTAAAATTAATGAAAAGAGGATCATTACAGCAGTCATCATAAAAATTAATCTTACTCATATTAAAGTTTAATCAAAGCATTTCTTCAATGACAAGAACAGCTAGAATGATGAAAAAAATGGAGGACACTGTGATCCACAAGGGCTTTGCATTGAAATCATGTTTTCATGCTTTGTTTTTCTCGGTTTACTCATCTGTGGAGTAATGGGGATGATATTTACCTTACAAGGGGGCTGTGAAACTTAAATTTGATAATGTTCATAAAACATAGTGTCTGATATATTGAGAACATGCAATATTATACCAGATAATTTCCTTATTTCAATAAATGTATTTTAGGTGTTTTTACCTTTTACTGAACTGGCAAAAAGTTCTCCAATATGGACATCAGAATTCTAATTTTGAAGCATTAACATTTTTATTAACATTAAAGTTCCAAAAGGTGTACCACCTCATTTCCATGGCACAGCTAGTAAAAGCAAGCTAGGCATAGAAATAATTTCATGGTTAGAGTTTACAAATGAAAAAGCAACGTTACTTTTCTAAATTGCAAAATATACTTATTTTAATTGGACAAAAATGTCCTTGGAGTTTAAATGTCATTGTCCATTTTTTTAAACTAAGAAACCTAGAAGATCATTTGCATTATGAAATCTTGACAAACTGCCCCATCCTTGGCTGGTCCCATCATAGTACTTCCTTGGTTAAATCCAGCGAACCGCCATTTTGACCTCCCAGTGGCAGGGTCCACACCATACTTTCCAAATTGCTTGGGTGTAAATGCTTCAGTCAATTTCTACTACTTTATAGAAGGTAAGAAGTTCTATTCCAGCTGGAGTCACATCTCCAGAGATTCCTTTAATCTCACAGGTAACCTTCAGACATTTAAGCTCCCTAAACTACAGAAACATTTAGCCCAAACATGAAAGACTTGTGCCACAAGAACTCAGCCACAAGTCCTTCTTAGTGTGTAAGAGACCCTCCCTTGTGAAGGGAGAAGCTGGGTGCCACAGACCTCTGAAGAGTTGGAAAAGCTGGGGTAAGATCTTAGGAATTATTTTGACCAAGTTTTGGCTTAAGATGGCAGTGTGGGGCCTCCCTGGGGGCACAGGAGTTAAAGTCTCAGCACTATCAAGCTATCACCAGCCACTGCAGCTAGAGTTCGATCCTCAGCCAGGGAGGTAAGCCACATGGCGAGGCAGACATCTCCTATCTCGCCCGCTGCTCCCCTCAGCTGTGTATTTCCGTCAGTCTGCCTGTTCTGTTCCCCACTCTGTCTCTGGTGAATCCTCTCGCCCCCACTCCACCATGGCCCCCAGTTCTCGTATGCATAAATAAATAAAAATAAATCTTAAAAAAAAGCCTTCAGTGTGAAGAAGCACGGAATTTGTCCTACCTTTATTTTAGCTTTTTTTGAAGTTAGTATATCTTTATATTGCTACAATGCTGTTTTCCTACACACAAGAGTCTAAATAAGTCTACAAACTGGATTTTGTTCATTTTTTTTCAACTTGTAACAATTTATCCTCCTTTTTTTAATGCCATGCATTTGCTGAAGAGAATTTGTCTGTTGAAGGCCATTTGTCTTATAGAATTCAACATTCAACATTCTGGACTGTTTTGCTCTCCACATAAGGTACATAATCCACCTAGAGTTGGGTTTTGTGTGTCAAGTATTATAGAAAACTTTAATTTTTTCCCATCTAGATATCCAGTTGCCTCAACATCATTTATTGAAAGCTCATTCTTTCCCAATACTACAGATTTGCTACCCTAAACAAGTGTATCAGTCATCTATCTATCTATCTATCTATCTATCTATCTATCTATCTATCTATTGATATTTATTGACAGAACATTCCTGGTTCCTGTATTCTTGTACACTGGACAGTTTATCTAATGCCACTCTGTATTTCTGTAGATTTATAATAATACATCTTGACATATAATAGGGCATGGAGACCCAAATTATTCTTCTTTAAGAGTATATTGGCTATTTTACAGTGATAGTGAAGGCAAAGATAAACAGCTGGGACTACATCAAATTAAAGAGCTTCTGCACAGCAAAAGAGACAATAACAAAAACAAAGAGAAACCCCACCGACTGGGAGAACATTTTTGCACACAACACTAATGATAAAGGACTGATCACAAAAATCTGCAAAGAGCTGATGAGACTCAACAACAACAAAGAAAATAATCCTGTCAAAAAAATGGGCAGAAGAGCTAAAAAGAAACTTCTCTGAAGAGGAAATGCAAATGGCCAACAGGCATATGAAAAAATGTTCAACATCACTTGTCATCAGGGAAATGCAAATCAAAACTACCATGAGATACCATCTCACACCAGTGAGAATGGCACATATTAAAAAAACTAGCAACAACAAATGTTGGCGAGGGTGTGGAGAAAAAGGAACTCTCCTGCACTGTTGGTGGGAGTGCAAACTGGTCCAACCACTATGGAGAGCTGTGTGGAGATTTCTGGACCTACTAAACATAGAGCTTCCATATGATCCAGCAATTCCACTCCTAGGTATTTACCCAGAGGACACAGAAACATCAATTCCAAAGAGCACCTGCACCCCTATGTTTATAGCAGCACTGTTTACAATAGCTAAGCTTTGGAAACAACCCAAATGCCCAAAAATAGATGACTGGATCAAGAAGATGTGGTCCATATACACCATGGAATATTACTCAGCATTCAAAAAAGATAAACCCATGCAATTTGCAGCTACATGGATGGCGCTGGAAGGGATCATGCTCAGCGAAAGCCAGAAAGAAAAAGAAAAATACCGGATGGTCTCACTCATAGCAGGAATCTAGAAAACTTAAATAAGGGACCAGGAAAATGAATAACTATAAGAAAGTGAAAATCAAAATCAACAAACAACTATGAACCAGAGATACTTTATGGGGGGTAGGGGGCGGGGAGGGGAGGGATTGGGGTCAAAATAAGGGGGTTGCAATTGTATGGGGAATATAAAAATGAAATTTATTAAAAAAACCTGTATAACCTTCCCTTATCATTTTATTTGAATAAAAAAAAACACTAAAAAAAAAAAAGTATATTGGCTATTTTGGACTTCTACATTACCGTGTGAATTTTAGACTCTTTTGCATGATTCCACAAATAATTTGTTCAAATTTATATTGACAATTGCATTAAATTTATAAAACAATTGGAAAAAATTACCACCCTTATAATATTGAGCCTTCCCATTAATGAGCACTATATATAAATATGTATATATATAAAGCTTCTAACTCGATTTTCAACCAATCCTCCTGTTTTTAGCTTCACTCTTCTCTCCGTCCTCTAAAGACAGTTGGAACATTTTAATTGGGGTTGTTCTGTAATATTATTTGGGTTGTTTTTTAACTTTCCTCACTGACAACTTAGGATTCAACCACTTCAGATCTGTTACGCAGCTTACTGTTTGTGACTCCTTTCTACATCCTAAAATTTTATATTCTTGTTTCCTCTACCCCTCTTCACTCTTGATGGTTTTATGCATTAAAAAAATAAAGGCTGTTTCAGTAAGAAACAAATGTAAATATATCGGTCTGCCGTGTCACCCAGAATTCTACTTTCTCTCTTCAAAGTTCTGATCTAAAAAAAGCAGCTCATCTTCAACCAGTGTCAGCTCTAGCCAGTCACTCTAAGAGAAATCTGGCATTTGTAGGAGACAGTTTTCTGTTCATCAGCTGGTCTAGTTAAATTGGATGTGTGCTGAACCACTGAGCTCTAAAACATCTGAGTAACAACCTGAGATTTCTGTAACAAATCTCAGTAACAACCTGAGATTTCTGAGTTTATGTCTGTCCCTGTGATCTAAAAGTGTGGCTTGAGGTTATAATAAATGCTTACTTGCATATATTCTTCAAGATCTTTTTTCTTCCCCTGCAACTGTATCCCCTGCGGAGCTAAATCTAAGGAAAGGATCATATCCCTACCTGTCAATTGGGGTACTTAGGGGAACAAAAACAAGTTCAGACACCACAACAATGCCAATCAAGGAGATCTGACTGCATTGATGGGATATTTATTAAATGGGTGGTTAGCAAGGGGAAAAAAGGATTCAATATTTGGTAACACTAGGTTAAAGAGAGGAGTTGGCTTAGTCGAGTAAACACCACACAAACTGCTCTTGAGTGCTTGAATACAGTATGAATTGTCTGCAGACAATCAGAAAAGGTGCCAGCAGGTGATAGATGGTGAATGGAGGATGTGTTATTCCTTTTTGAAACAAAGTTGTTTTGTTTTAATGTAGAACTGGTTGGATCAGTGAGATATCACTGCCCACACCTTGTTTTTCCCCTATTTTTCTGTAGATGTGGACACATGCTCACTAGCTATAAATTTCTATATTAAAAACTGTCATCCTCAAAATAATCAGGAGAAGAAAATCCAACAGATACCATTAAAATTGCCTCTTGATTTGCTTTGGGATTTATTTCTCCAACCAGGTAGTGGCACTTTCTTTTCTCATGATTGGGAATGCTTTCATCCGGTCTTGTGAAATATTTCTTCCATGGCAAGTCAGATTTCCAGCTAATTGAAGTGAATAAACACGCTTCTTTTAAAAGAATGTGCCATGTTACATAGGAAACAGAGCTTGGATGGAATTGTTAAGAAGCCCTAGCCTTATTAATGTTATTCTTTTGGTACCGTCAAGGGCACTGGGAACTCCAGTCCTTCACACTAGAATTCTTAGCTTCTAGGTGAGTCTGCCTCCAGGCTGGAATAATTTAGTCACCTGACCTTCCTGTAACTCTTATTATTTTTGGCTTCATGAGGCTACATTCATGCACAAGTGGTCCTTTTTCACTCCCAGGAGTCTTTTGTAGGACACCGATAATCTTTTTTGCCCTCTCTGCATGTCTACTTGAAGTGAACAGAAATCCCTGGTTAATATTCAGGGCTCAGGGACTTTCTTTAACTTGTTTTAAATATTTTAGGTTGAACATTGTTACTTCTTGATTTAACAGGAGCCAGCTCTCTCTGGTAACTAACTTATTGATCTGATCAGCCCCCTTCATTTCCAAATAAGAATTCCAGTTCTTTTGATTATTAACAAGAATGGAATCCCTGCAAGAAAGAGAAGCTGATTCATACTTTAAAATTACAGGGTGCTGTTTTTAAACATTATGGTGATTAAAATTGTAAAATATCCTAGTGTCAAACCCAATATAACTCAGTGTTATGGAAGGTTCCTTTCTTTCTTTAAAACACTTGAGTTTGTTAGACAAGTCAGAAAAGATATTTTGAGTACACAAATTTCATATACTAAAGGATCAGGCCATATTCATGTGATTTTTAATGCTCACCAGCAGTAACTTGAAAGTATGTTCTTAGGTTCATATTTCCAAACACCTGTATTTGTTCTTTTTTTTAAAAGATTTATTTATTTATGCATACAAGAGCTGGGGTACAGACCAGAGATGTGGGGGGTGAGAGGATCCACCAGAGACAGAGTGGGGAACAGAACAGCAGACTGATGAAATACACTGCTGAGGGGAGCAGCAGGTGAGACAGGAGAAGTCTGCTGTGCCATATGGGTTGCTCTAGGGATCGAACTCATGCTGCAGAGGCTGCAGATTGCTTCAGAGTGCGGTGCTTAACCCCTTGTGCCACCAGGGAGGCCCCTATATTTGTTCTTAATTCTAACTCCCACTTAGAAAACTGCAGGGGGCGGTGCACTTCACAAAGTTTCCATAATACACCACAAATAATTTAAACACATTTCCTGTGCAGTGAAATCCCTATAGCCTTTTCAGAGCTCCTGTTTATTTTGGGATATGAGTATGTTAAAATTCTTTGTGTCTCAGCGGGGGCGGGAGGGGAGGGATTGGGGTCAGAATGGGGGGGCTGCAATTGTATGGGGAATATAACAATAAAATTTATAAAAAAAAAAATTCTTTGTGTCTCAACCACAACATTCTGGGTGGCGAGACAAAGACTCATAGCAGGCTGTTAGTGACCAGGCAATCCCTACCGGAAGGAAAGAAGCTATTGAGTTACTGGTGGTGAAGAGGAGGCAAATCCACCTGAGTTGGCAAGCTTAGCAGAGACTGCTTAAAAAGACACATTCATGGTTCTCTCTCACCTACCTGAGGAGGACCAAAGGAGTAGCCTAGATCTTTATCTTCATTAATGCAAAGAGAACCATCTCCAAATTACATAAAGAAGAATGTTAATACACTGATCACAAGCTTTTACATGAAAGGCAACAGCCGATACACACACATGTTCAGTGAAAGCAGCTTGGGTTTATGAATTATTTCCTAACATATTTTGTGCTATTTTAGCCATATGTTTCAATAAAGTATTTCCTTGAAACTCACAGATCTTTAAAATATTGTACTAGGAACAAAGAATCACTTTCCTTCTCCCTTTTTTGAAACTGAGGTTTACTTAACATATAACATTACAGTGGTTTTGGGTGTACAGTGTAGTGCTATGATCCTTGCATATACTGCAGAAGGCTCACAAGAAGTCTGATTAACAGCCATCCTCATACACACTTTTCTTTCTTTACAAATAAAAAATAAAAGTCACTTATCCAGTTTCATGTACTAAATTCCTAGAAACACCCATTGCCATTTAGTATTAGACTTAGATAAGAGAAAATGGATCATCTTTACAAATAATAAACTATGATAAATTATAAATTAGGACAGAATAGCAGTAACGTAGTTCTCTGTTTTGCCATTTTAAGGTCCCTTCCATTTTAAAATAAGGATTCTTAAAGACATTCCAATATGAATGAGAAACCCCTGAAAGTAAGAGAAGCTGATTCATACTTTATTTTTTTTAAATTAATTTATTTATTTATACAAGCACTGGGTACAGTCAGAAGCGCGGGAGGGTGAGAGGATTCACCAGAGCCAGAGTGGGGAACAGAACCGGCAGAAGGACCTAGGTACACTGCCTAGGGGAGCAGCAGGCGGCAGGAGAGGTCTGCACGCCATGTGGGACCCTCCCCCGGTGGCCGGGTTGCAGCCGGGGATCAAACCTGCACTGCAGAGGCTGCGGGCAGCTTTGCAACCCAGCGCTCAACCGCTGCGCCACCGGGGAGGCCCAAAAGGTGGATTTTTAAGAGAAAGAACTGGTCTTCCAATCGCTTTTAGAATCAGTATTGCTTTATAGCATTGCTTTCTGCTGAGACTATTTGGCAATAAATGATTGATTGATTGATTCGAGCCCTCGAAAGACCCATTAGTCTGGCCTTCCAGTAACTCTAGAGGTATAAGAAGGTGAAAATCTTTAACTCAAATAAATCAAGACGTACCCCTGGAGCATCATGGTGGTAGGCAAAGACATCGAAGACCCAGGTCTTACCTGCCGGGGCCATAGCCTGGAGGAATGAAGCACAGCTCAGGTGATGCAGGTGAAGGGCAAATACTCAAATGCTCTGCAGAGACTTCAAGGTCCTGCAGCGTCCGCAGCAGGTCCAGCTCCTCTCCTTCCTCAGCACTGAGTTTCCTCTGATTTTCTCCCATCACGGGTCCCTACAGAAGCGTAGAGCTGCGCATCTATGCAGCTCACCTCCCATGCCATGTGTGAGTCTTACACCTCACTCATCAACTGCAGAATCAGCATTTCCTCAGGGACATTAACCTAGAGCGAAGGTCAGCTTCTAGCTACACAGTTCCCAGTACAGTGGTCCTTTATTCAAGAGCATGGTCACTGGAGGGATCATTTAAGTACTGTGGGTCCCCGCTGCTAGATTTTACATTCCATGAAAAGCAAACTGTATTTTTTTTTTCATTCCAATAAGATTCCCTGCAATTATCAGCATCGGCTACAGAGGCTACCTCAAAAAAAAACATGAGAAAATGTTGGATTTGCTTTTTTTCCCTCTCAATAGAAAAGGGGGGAAATTGTTATAACCATATGAATATACTTCCAGGCTTGTTAGTGAAATAAATTCAAGAAAATATATTTTAAAAGTCAAAAAGAAAATGCAGAATCATACAGTCTTAGAATGGATGAGGCATTTTGGGTCACCTGGTATCTATGTTTCGCTTTATTTCTGTCAACTTTGTGAATGTCTTTAGTAAAACTTTTTAAAAGGGCTATTTATATCAAGCTGTTAAAGAACCAATACCAAATCAATCCTCAATTCCTTAGAAACTGATCATTATATAGATCATTAGTATAATGCTTGATTCACAGTAATAGGTATGCTAATTATAAGTAGTAGTACCTGCATGCCCCGGAAATCTTTAACTTGTAGGGCATTATTTGGAAAACAGCATAGGTTTTGGATCATAAAACCCCCAGGATCAATTAACAACTCTGCCACTAACTGGACAGCTGGCTTTGAATAATTCACTTACTGTATCCAAACCTCAGATTTTTCTCCTGGTGTTCAATAAATGGTAGCTAATAATAGTTATAATATTACAACCACAATGACAATGAATAAGAATCTGTATTTACTCTCTTAATAGCTCACAGTCAAGCAGAAAACAGGTATAATCTCAAATGTGTAGTGTTAAACACCATAATGGAAATATGTCACTAAGAGAAATGAGGGAAGAGCACTAAGACCAGCCTGCTGGAGTAGGAAGGAGTTAAGCTTAAAAAGTCAATGAAAAGGGGCCTCCCTGGTGGCTCAAGGTGTTAAGACACAACCTATGAAGCTGTCCACAGCCACTGCAGCACAAGTTCGATCCCAGGCCAGGGAGCTACCCACACGGCACAGCAGAACTCTCCTGTCTCAACCTCTGCTCCCCTCAGCAGTGTATTTCAGTAGATCTGCCTGTTCTGTTCCCCACTTTGTCTCTCGTGAGTCCTCTCAAACCCCCACACCTCCGGCCCGTACCCCAGGTCTTGTATGCATAAATAAATAAATGTTTTAAAAAAAAGTTAATGGAATTCTCCAAACAGATTAAGAAAAAAAGACATTCTGAGTAGAGGAACACTGAAGTATTTTTGGTAGGACCCGAGCAGAGTACTCCCAAGTGGTTCATGACAGGAAATAGCAGATCCTAGGCTCTCATGTATGTTATGAAAAAATACAAAGATTGCAGCCTGGGAGTGGTAGAGAGCCAGTAAAGCATTTTAAAAAGGGAAGAGAAACTTTTAGGAAAATCATTTGGCGAGTCATAGGGTTGATGGGCTAGACTGAAGCTGGAGGCAGGCCAGCCAGAGGCCATAATGACACGGGATGGAAAAGGCAACTAGGGTTGAATCAGGAAGAGTGGTGTAGCTAGAGAGAGGTGGAATGATGCAAGAGATAGTTTAGGGATAGTATCCACACAATGGGGTGATATTTATAGAGGGAAGTGAGAAGTCCAAGATGATTCTTGATGATTCATGACTTGCTTCAGGGAGTGTGTGAGTAGACAAACAAATAAGTTTCTATGAATCAGTGTAGAGAAACAGAAGGGAAGCTGTGGTGAATAGTCAAGATGAGATATCCAATAGGTGGGGCTGGAAACCTGAAGGACTGGGTCAGGGAATCCTACTTTGGAGCCACCAGTTTGCTCAGGAAAAGAGTATAATTTGAGAAAGGATAAATGCCAAGCACGGAATGCTGGGGATGGCATCCAGAGAGGAGACAGATAGACAGAGAAATCGAAGTGAGAACAGGGTCTTGAAAGCCAAAGGAAGGGCTTCACAAAGGAGGAAGTGGGTCAAAAGGTGAGGAGAGGACCCACAAGGAAAGGAAAGCTAGCAAGAGACGTGCACTCATCAGACAGCACAAAGCCACTTTCCACCTTTGCCTGTGGTGTTCCGTGGGGAGGAAAAGGCAGCAAACTAGAAAGCAGTGGGTTGAGAAGGGAATGCAATGGTGGAAAGAGAGAGAGTAAGACTGACAGTCTATCAAGATGTTTGGTTGAACAAGAAAAATGAACATAATTTTCAAAATGTCCCCCAAGATAGCTTTATTTTTTTATATAAATTTTATTTTTATATTCCCCATACAATTGCAATCCCCTTATTTTGACCCCAATCCTTCCCCTCCCCGCCTCCCACCCCCCATAGAGTGTCTCTGGTTCGTAGTTTTTTGTTGATTTTGATTTTCACTTTCTTATAGTTATTCATTTTCCTGGTCCCTTATTTAAGTTTTCTAGATTCCTGCTATGAGTGAGACCATCCGGTATTTTTCTTTTTCTTTCTGGCTTATTTCGCTGAGCATGATCCCTTCCAGCGCCATCCATGTTGCTGCAAATTGCATGTGTTTATGTTTTTGAATGCTGAGTAATATTCCATGGTGTATATGTACCACATCTTCTTGATCCAGTCATCTATTTTTGGGCATTTGGGCTGTTTCCAAAGCTTAGCTATTGTAAATAGAGCTGCTATAAACATAGGGGTGCAGGTGCTCTTGGAATTGATGTTTCTGTCCTTTGGGTAAATACCTAGGAGTGGAATTGCTGGATCATAAGGAAGCTCTATGTTTAGTAGGTCCAGAAATCTCCACACAGCTCTCCATAGTGGTTGGACCAGTTTGCACTCCCACCAACAGTGCAGAAGAGTTCCTTTTTCTCCACACCCTCGCCAACATTTGTTGTTGCTAGTTTTTTTAATATGTGCCATTCTCACTGGTGTAAGATGGTATCCCAAGATAGCTTTAAATATCTTTATTTCCCTAAATCTGAAAGAAAGCACTCCTTGAGATTGACTTCATCCAGGCAGAATGATCACCCCAGGGATAATTTATCCTTGCCCAAAAGAAATTTAAGAATTTCTAGAGGGAGTCAAGTTTATTGCTGTTTTCTAGAGACTACTGTCCCTAAGAAATAGTGTTTTGTATTTAATATTGGGTAAAATTTTCCAACATATTTTGACAAAACTCTGTTCCTAATTCCAGCTCCCTCCTATTTCTATTTTTGCCTTGGAGTCACAGATTTGTTTGCCCAGCGGCCCTGTTAAGTCTTTGCAAAGTCACATCCGCGCTTCTCCTCCATTCCCACGGTCTTCACAACAAACCTGTGTTTATTTTGAAGCTATTGAGGGCCTTGTCAGTTCACATTTAAACGTCTTAACAATTTTTATCCAAAAGAGGGCGCAAATTTCTCATGAAATATAGTATGGATTTCACAAAATTCACTTGCTCCGAGTAGTATTTAAATTTCACAGCTGCGGAAGTTTCATGCACAAATATTATTCCTGTGCCATGTGCACGTGAATTAAGTCCTATCGCGTGACTTAGGACTTGACATTGCCAAGAAGAGAATCATTGAAACTTCATTTGCTAATTGATTAGTCACTGGTGGCTCAGGTCCTAGACCACGCTCCACTGGCAAATTAGCACTGAGGCTATGAGTTTCACAGTCCCTCTTCGTGCACTGTTCTAAAATGACATTGCCCAGAAGATCTGCATACAGTGGTGAGAGAGAACCAGAAGGGCAAGAACCAGACATTATTTCCAGTTGTCCTTTTTTCTTTAAATATTTATTATTTATGAATACAAGAACTGGGGTACAGGCCAGAGGCATTGGGGGTGAGAGGATTCACCAGAGACAGTAGGGAACAGAACAGGCAACACTGCTGAGGGAAGGAGCAGGGGGACAGGAGAGGTCTGCCTCGCCACGTGGGTAGCTCCCTGGCCAGGGATGGAACTCGTGCTTCAGTGGCTACGGATAGCTTCATAGGTTGCGTCTTAACTCCTTGCACCACCAGGGAGGCCCCTATTTCCAGCTTTCTTTTAATGATGAATGCCATGGGCAAGTTATTTTGTAGAGTTAATAATACGTTTTTCCGGCCTATGTTACTATAGAGGGTTATAATTTGATCCATCACTTTGCCTTTTGCTTGTGATTGGCCAACTCCCCTTCATCATACAACCCCCTACTAGCTACAAGGTCAAGTCAACGTGCTTGTTTGAGTCCATCTTGAAATTCTCATGATGCACCTTCTCCGGCTCCCTCCTTTCCTGACAGAAGATCTAACTTCATCTTGTCTAGAGAACATCCTTGGCCACATTTTTTTCCTGGATTTTCAGGGCTCAAAATTCCTCTTCTCCTGGGCTCCCTGCTATTGCCAATACCCTTGTTTTGCTGTAGTCTTATGGTGACACCCCAAGTCTCTTATATTCCATCCCTATAGACTTCACCGAGAAGGTGATTTTTATTTATTTATTTTTTTTATTTATTTATTTTTTTTTAGTAGAGGCATTTTTTTTTTATTTATTTGTTTGTTTGCTTTGTTTATACATGCACTGGGTACAGTCAGAAGCGCAGGAGGGTGAGAGAATTCACCAGAGCCAGAGTGGGGAGCAGAGCAGGCAGAAGGACCGAAGTACACTGCTGAGGGGAGCAGCGGGCGGCAGGAGAGGTCTGCGTGCCATGTGGGACCCTCCTCTGGTGGCCGGGGAGCAGCCGGGGATCGAACCTGCGCCACAGAGGCCGCGGGCAGCTTCGCAACCCAGCGCTCAACCGCTGCGCCACCGGGAGGCCCGAGAAGGTGATTTTTAAATGTTCAAGTTATTTAATGGATTTGTTACATTTCTCAGAGTTTCTATTGTTTGCCATCAATGGAAATCAGATCAAGCAGTCACCAAAAAATATCTGAGGACAGTTGTGTGAAAGTGAAAGTACTGAGGAGTTAAAGCTACATCTTACAATATAGAAGAAAGAGTGAAGAGGCTGTGATTGACTGAATTTTAAATGGTTTTACATTCAATATTTATGCTGAGACCCTTGGCAAGTCAGCATCATTTCAATATACCTTCCTTGAAATACTGTTCCCAGCTGTATATGACTTTAAAAAGTTTGCCAAGATGGGTTCAAAATGGTGATGTAGGAGGAACCTGAACTCAGGTTGTGTGTCCATGTGTGTCCTACAGACACAACAACCCTACAACTACCCATGGAATAGTTTACAACAGAGGGGATACTGACAACTGGACACAGAGATCAAAGAATTTTTGTTAGACAAAGACTAAAAGGACAACGTTGTGGGTAGGAAAGACAGAGATAAGGTCTTGCCGAGGAAGATACCCTCCTGGGTATGGAGGTTTGCAGTCTGAAGGGACTTTGAAGATGGGGGATTTTTCTTTGAGGAGTGGGGTAAGTAGTACCCTGCATCAGGCACCCCAACCTTTAGATTTTTTACAACATGAGACCCTAGAGCCCCTCAATACGTTCCCTGACAGAAAAAAATACCCAGGAGAATCTAAGAACTACAAGGGCATGGAGAACACACCCTTACAGAGCCCAAGTACAGATTCACTGGCCCCGAGTCTCAGGCCACTCACATTGGTCTGAAAGCGCCTGAATCATAAGTGAAAGAAGCCCATTTACCACCCTTACGGTGTCTGCTGGAGAAGCAGGACACTTTGGAGACATCCCCAAAGGTCAGAAATGTTGCCCTGAACCATCTTGGCAACTTCATGGAACTTTATCAATTCCAGTGCTTCACAGTGTCATCTTAAAACCCACCCCAGACTACTGTGGGCAAGCTCTGCTGAGCACTCCACTCACCCCTGTAATATCATCACATGGCACCCCTCTATGCCCTCAGCCACCACAGGCCACTGCCACACCCCACGGGCTGCCCACATGTGGCCAGGACTCACTGGCAGCTCTACTCACCCACTGTAAATCACAGAGCACCACACGCAGCTGACCTGGGCACACAGGAGTGCCCACTCAGCACACCACAGCTGCCTGCCTCAACTGTGCCACCCGCCCCACCATGGCCAGGCTAACGGTCCCCACGCCACATCACACCAACACAGCTGGAGAGCGGCACATGCCTGGAACACCCAGCTCAGTCCAGAGGGGGCTGTGCTCCTTGACTCCGTGGGGCCCACGGTTAGCAGAGGCAGTAGAGCAGAACAATGCACAGAAGAAAGCAGAGAGGATCGGGTAAAATGGGGAGACAGAGGCACCTGTCCCAAAAGAAAGAACAAAGTAAAATCCCTGAAAAGGACTTGGAAAGACACAGACAGAAGTAAACTACCCCATGAAGAGTTCAGAGGAATGGTTATAAAGATGTTCCACCACACTCTGGAGCAGACTGGAAGACTCTAGAAAGATTCAAGCAGACATGACAGAGCTGAAGACTACAATAATAGAACTGAAAAGACACCTTAGAGGGGGCCAAGAGCAGACAGAATGACACAGAGGAGGGAAAAGTGAACCTGAAGACACAGCCGCAGAGCTCACCCGGAGAGGCAGACGCAACAAGAATATTACAAAGGGAAGACCTCGTGTGGGAGCTCTAAGACAACATCGAGAGGAATAACAGTCACATGATAGGGATCCCAGAAGGAGAGCAAGAGAAAAGGCCGGAGAAACTTCAGCGTCTGAGGCTCTTTTGGACGTGGTATGTTTAATAAAACTTATTCCCAACGCGGGCTGAGGTGCTTCCTTGCGGCTGACAAGTGTGTGCTGGGGGACACCTGCGGGCCGGCCACGAGGGCTGAGGCCCGGGGCCCGCGTTCCAAGATCAGCAGCTGCACGTGCTAAATCTGGCTCCGTCATGAACTTGCTCCGGGACCTACAAATTGCTGAATTCCAGCCATGAAAATAAACACAGGCACCCATGGCCTGGAATAGAGCTGAGGGAATCAGGCCACGCGCAGAGAAAACAGAAACTTGCTCTGCCTTTTCTTTCTAATACTTGGGGACAGAAAGATTTGGAGAGACCCGGCTGCAGGTCACTGTCCTTTGCTTCCAAGTTAGAGGAGCAAATGCAAGCAAGTGACACAGCGGGGAGGGGGGGACGGTGGGGGGAAGACAGGAGAACGGGAGTAATTTTGAGAACTGAAGGATAATCTCCGGATGATGAGGAGGGGTGCCAGGGGAGTCTCACTCTCCTGCTGGCTCCACATGTGCCCGGGGAGCCCCTCACACCCGGGGCACTGCTGCTCTAGGCTGACCTTGCCTTCACCCCTTTTTCTCTCCTCCTCTGTCTCCTATTCCCTCATTTCCCTTGGTAAGCACTGTTGAGGGAGAGTCGGAAATGAGATTTTTCCACCACACTTTTCCTTCCTCCCTCTATTGTTAGAGTCAGGCAGAATTTAACAGGTCCTCTTCTCCCTTTTTCATGAGAAAAATGGGCCCAAATAAATGTCAATTAACAAAGTAGTGGGCCTCCCTGGTGGCAACCTATGAAGCTGTCCGCAGCTTCTGCAGCATGAGTTCTATCACCCGCCTGCGAGATACCCACATGGCGCAGCAGACCTCTCCTGCTGCCCGCTGCTCCCCTCAGCAGTGTACTTCAGTCAATCTGCCTGTTCTGCTCCCCACTCTGTCTCTGGCGAACCCAATACTTTACAACCATTGAAGGAGGATGCGAGTGCATTCAAACACCATCATTTCACGCATGTAGGATTATTTGGTTTAGAAAATGAAAGCGTATAGTTCTAAAGCCAATGGGATTTTAAAATGTAGTCACAAGTGTGACCAGAAATAAAACATTGCACTGACAATAATTATGTGACACTCACTAAAGAGCCAAGAAGAATTATAATCTAAGTCAGAGCCATAATTACAACCACAGTAAAAAACAGACTCACATTTGTCTAGTGGTTACATAAAGCAAAGACCCATTGATTGGGGTCTAAGACCCACCCTTGTGAGAGATCTTCACCCTGAGGCTGAGAGGTAGCTGCAGCTTTCCAGATAGTAAGGGGAAAATAAAAAAACAGTACCCGTTTAAGCAAGCAGGATGGTGGAGATGCTTATTCCTAAACTTCGTCTCCCTAAATCTGTGAAATATTAAGTGAATTGAAAGTCAAGGTTAATTGGCTGTTGAGAAAAAGGATACAAGAAACTCGTAATAACAATAATCTGTGAGTCAAATTAGCATGTGGCTCTTCCTGGCAGATTATCAATAGTCAAATCTGCTTATAAGCAGAACAAAAAAAATGAAGATGCATACCACCTTTCCTATGTGTGATTTTTAACCATCTGCAGAAAAATTCTTTAAATATATTCTTTATATATGAATATACTGTAGATTTTAAAAGACAAAAATAGCAATGATTGGAGGATTCATTTGGTCATTTGAAGTGTGATAGGCTCTGGATTTGTTGCAAGATTAAAATTTGAAAGGATAATGTTTTCATTTAAGAAGATTATTTACTTGAAGGAGATCATAAAAATAAGGCTTTTACAGATAGCTTTTGAGAGTTATGCTTAACATCCCACCTACTATCTTAGGTCATTTCCTTTTTGACTAATAAGATGAAATTCACAGCGATTTCTCAAATGTCCATGATACGTTCAGTTTTATAACATCCACGCTTTCATTTATTTGGTCGTTTCACTCACATCTGGAAACTAACATCATACAATGGAATTTTATTTCTTGCTTTTCTCCTCTGCAATAGCATAAACAGAAAACTAACAAACAGAATAGCATTCATATAGCTTAACCAAACTTCACTCATTGCTTTATTTACCATGTCAAAAATTACAATATAATCTTTCATATGATGTTTTCATTGGGACAAAAAGCTCTGCTTAACTCCAAAGGATGATATCTGGGTGGATTCTATTGTGGGAAAATAGTTGACTTAGTGCATATTTGTTTGTCAGAAAGATTTATGCCTGACATCCTAGAGGTGTGGCAGTTTTAACAATCACAGGCAACCCGTGACATCAACTTTGCTCTTTAGATCTTTTTGTTAATTCTTCACCAACCCTAAATCAAACATAGAAACAGCTATTGCTTTGAACCAAAAAAAGGTGTGTCTATTATCTGTCTACCTATTCTGTATTATCAGCATACAATTTCATTGTTATTGTCTTCCTTTTTATGTTACTATCCAAAACCATTTATAGAGATGACTCTGCATTAACCTCAAACAAAAACCTCTTAGTAATGTACTTGCAATTATCATATCAGCACAAATACAGCATTGAGGAGAATCTGTATAAAACATGACCATTTTCAAATTTAAATATTCAAACCTTGCTTCCAATTCAGCTTTTGCTTCTGCACTAAATTTGGATAATTGTTTAAATTCACACATTTTTGGAGAATATTACATAATGCAATTCCCCTTGATCTAATACTCCTAGATATACTTTATAGAAATAGACAAGAAGTCCCTTGTGAATGCCAGTCTCCTTTAGTATAAAAGGTTGCATTAAGTCATCCTTTTTTTTTTTTTTAAAGATTTATTTATTTATGTATTCAAGAGCTGGGATACAGGCCAGAGATGCAGGGGGTGAGAGGATTCACCAGAGACAGAGTGGGGAACAGAACAGGCAGACTGACTGAAATCCACTGCTGAGGGGAGCAGCGGGTGAGGCAGGAGAGGTCTGCTGCGCCATATGGGTTTCTCCCTGGCCAGCCGGTGATCGAACTCGTGCTGCAGAGGCTGTGGCTTGCTTCATAGTGCGGTGCTTAACCCTTTGTGCCACCAGGGAGGCCCTACATTAAGTCATCCTTAAAGTGCCTCCTAAAGGCCTCCCTGCTGGTGCAGGGGTTAAAGACAGCGCTACCAAGCTATTGGCAATCATTGCAGCACGAATTCAATCCCGGGCTGGCCAAGGAGCAACCCACATGGAGCAGCAGACCTCTCCTGGCTCCTTACTGCTCCCCTCAGCAGTGTATTTCAGTAGATCTGCCTGTTCTGCTCCTCACTGTGTCTCTGGTGAATCCTCTCACCCCCTGCATCTCTGGCCTGTACCCCAGTTCTTGTATGCATCAATAAATCTTAAAAAAAAAAAAAATGAAGTACCTTCTAAGTCCAATATTCTAGAACTACAAAACACCTGTACCATATCATTCTAAAATGACAACAACACTAAGAGACTCATTTGAGTACAAAGTCAAACAGACATGAGCATAAATGGAAGAGAGGCATCTGGATGATGTTCATATAGGACTTAATCACTGGGGGGAAAGTGTGTGATGAAACAGTTAGGAGGCCTAGCTGCATTTGGCATGGGCCCTGTGCCCACACCCTGGTCTCCCAGATGTGTGTTCTGGAGTGGGAATGTAGCCACAGAGGAAGGGACACAGGTTTTGAACTCACACAAAGGCACCTAACAAACCAGCAGGAGGCACTAAAATGTGGTTATTTCACTCAGCTTTAAAAATCAAGAAGAAATGCCTTTCTCTATCCTACTTCTCTCTCTTTAAAGAGCTGTTTACTCTCATGATCTCACCTCTGCCTCTCATATGCCACTGAGCCTGCTCCCATCTGGCTTTGCCGCACCCTCTCCAACAGCACAGGTAGGGGCCTTTTTCCTTTACCCGCCCTCCCCGCAGCACTGCAGACCACAGACCACGCACCACGGACCACACACCGTGGCCCACGCACCACGTGCCGTAGACCATGCCACTTCTCCCTCCTCACCACTGTTGGGTATAGGGCAGAAATTTTGTCTGTTTTAGTCACCACATCGACAATGCACAGGAGGATGCCTGGAGCATTATAGGTGCCCCATAAATCCTTGCATTGCTTTAACAAATGGATATTGTTGTTCTAAAAATGGGAACTAAAACCAAGTGGAATTCATGGGTTGTCTGAGTATTTCTTTCGTGGCGGTGAATCCCAGCCTTTACACTGGCTTCCCCATCTCTTCGAGCCCCCAAAAGGCAAAACCACCCACAGTAGTTAGTCACTTTTCCTGCGTATCAGAGATGTTCAACAGCTTCTGACCACCTCTGTGGTCTTAATCATTTCCTAAAAACCCCCTCCAGCAAGTTCCATGCAGCTGGGGTTGCCTTCCACCCCAGAAGAAATGGAAGGCAAAAATCAGTGGGCAAGAAAAGTTGTATTTTTGGCACAGCTAACAATGAAAAAGCAATATTTGGTGGTGAGGTGACTCTGGTTTATTTTTCAACACCTGGGCAACTTAGCTTTAAAGCAGAAAAGAAGAAGAAATTGGTCACGCTGACATGACCTTAATGCTTAATTCAGTCATTGTATTCTACCATTTCCTCAATGCCCTAGACACAAAACAACAACAGCAATCACTACTGCTCTGTTGATGCTTTCACTCTCCACACTCATTCTTTTTTTTTTTAATTTTATAGAGGCATGTTATTTATTTATTTATGTTTGTTTTTTTGTTCATACATGCACTGGGTACAGTCAGAAGCGCGGGAGGGTGAGAGAATTCCCCAGAGCCAGAGTGGGGAGCAGAGCAGGCAGAAGGACCGAAGTACACTGCTGAGGGGAGCAGCAGGCGGCAGGAGAGGTCTGCGCGCCATGTGGGACCCTCCTCTGGTGGCCGGGGATCGAACGGGCGCCGCTGAGGCCGCAGGCGGCTTCGCAACCCAGCGCTCAACCACTGCGCCACCGGGGAGGCCCTCCACACTCATTCTTGAGACCTCATGGGGACAGCTCAGGCGGGTCTTATCTCCCCAAGCACTCAACATGAGCCTACAAGGGCATCTCACAGCCCCCTTCACCACCACCAACCCCATCACCTTTACTCCCCACCCATGTTTGGGAGGAATCATCTCCCTTGGTCATTACATGTCACTCCTGTGGCCCTTTTAGCTCAGTCTCTATAAGAGACACACACTTATAAATATACACACACACACACAAACACACACACACACACAAACACACACACGTACCCTTATATCTCAGTGCAATATTCCAAATTTCTCTCTCCCCACACCTCTGTTTTTCTCTGATAATTAGGTAAGAGGAGGTCAGTGGAGAAAAAACAAAGAGTAATGGACCAAAAAATATTCAAATAATAACCTCTTTTACTTTGGATACAGTCATGTCTGGTACTTTTGAGACTTTATATTTTTCATCTTTAAAAACTTGTCTTTCAATGTCTTCAGAACTTTGACGACTAGAGTGTCATTTAAATCTACTAAGAACATAAACCTTGGAGGTAGATGAACATGGTTTCAAAGTTATGAAAGAATTGGATGGTCAGATAAAACAAGGATGGGGAGGGCTGCTGTGGGTGTGCCCTGGGGGGCAGCCTCTAGAAACAACCTGGAATAGATAGTGGGAAAGAACGCATTTTAACATATGATTATGCTGCCTTTCTTTTTTTTTTTTAATTTTTTTCTTTTTTTTTAAATGAATCTTTTTAAAAAAGATTTATTCATTTATACAAGAGCTGGCGTACAGGTCAGAGGCGTGGGAGGGTGAGAGGATTCACCAGAGACAGAGCGGGGAACAGAACAGGCAGATGGACCAAAATACACTGCTGAGGGGAGCAGCGGGTGAGGCAGGAGAGGTCTGCCATGCCATGTGGGTATCTCCCTGGCCGGCTGGGAATTGAACCCATGCTGCAACAGCTGCACCACCGGGGAGGCCCCCTTTTTAAATTTTTTAAAAGAATTATTTCTTGTAAGATTTTTATTTATTTTATTTTTTTATTTTGTGTAAAAGAACTGGGGTACAGGCCAAAGGTGTGGGAGGTGAGAGGATTCACCTGAGGAAGTGGGGAGCAGAACAGGGTGATCTACTGAGAGACACTGCTGAGGGGAGCAGCGGGCGAGACAGGGGAGGTCTGCTGCACCGTGTAGGTCAGCGGGAAGAAATATATATTCCCCTGGCCAGGGGATCGAACTCAGGCCATTGTGGTGAAACTTGGTGGGTCTCCACAGTGGTAGCTCTGAAACTTACTTAACCGCTAGGCCAAGAGGGGGGCCTACCCTTCCCCTCCCCTCCCTTCCCCCTCCCCTTCCCTTCCCTTCTCTTCTCTTTTCTTTTTTGGTAGCACAGGTTTGGTCAGCTAATATGGATCAAAACATCATCAGAAAATAAGTGCATGGGCCTCCCCTGTGGCGCAAAGAGTTAAGCACAGCACTGTGAAGCTGTCCGCAGCCTCTGCAGTGCAGGTTCAATCCGGCCGGCCGGCCGGAGAGAATCCCACATGGCGCAGCAGACCTCTCCTGTTAATGCCACTGCTCCCCTCAGCAGTGTATTTCAGTCAGTCTGCCTGTTCTGCTCCCCACTCTCTGGTGAATTCCCCCCCCCACTTCCGGTCTATACCTCAGTTCTTGTATACATAAATAAATCTTTTAAAAAATAGGAGAAAGTCTACATTAAAAAAAAAACAAACACCTCACAATTGCTTGCTTATGGGTATGCTCTTCCAAGAATTTGCTTTTTTGACCCCTTAAGAGTTCATTTTAAACTTCTGGAGCTTTTCCCACACAGTGAATCAAATGGAAATCCTGACCACTGTGAAATAAACTTCTCACTTGCTCTCTCCTGAGGACCCGGAAGAGGGAAAGTCTCTTCACGTGGGGACAGGCCTCCTACCTATGATGAGAGGTAGGAGTGCCTGGTGCCTGCCATCTTCCTTCCCTGGTGCTACCTTCCTCCTCTCCAGCTCTGCTAGCCGCCCCCCACCCACCCCATGCTTTCCTGCCTCATCTCTCACCCCTTCACCTCTTCCTCCTTCCCTTCTCCTTGCATTTCCAGCAGCCTTGCTCTCCCCTTACACATTTCATTGCTGTCTAGTTTGATTTCTCTCTCCCCTTGATCCACACCCCCACCCCGGTGGGTTCCTATGAGCTGGCCACTCATGGGCAGCTGTGACCTATTTGCTCTCTGCAATCACACAGAACATTCCTTGACCACCTACGGAGCCCGGCTCCTGTCAGAGGCAGACCTGGGCAGTCAAGGCTGTGGCTGACCCCTGATCACATGACTCTCTCATGGCAGTCCTGGGATAGCTCTGCCTGTGATAACATCACACTTTGCTGATGCAAATGTCTCTCTCTCTTTTTTTTTTTTTTTGCAAATGTCTCTTGATGCATGTTCACGACTTCCCTTTCCCTTGGAAAACTTTGTCCCCCATTTCTATCCCACCCTCCAGACCCTATTCCTCATACCATTGTGGCAGGATCAGCTTTTATTATCCTGTATCATTTCAATAAATGGCACAAGAACTTCTGCTCGAGCAGCAGGGTCTTCTTGTAAACCTGCCCCCCCCGACTGTTGAGTCCCTCATGGCGTTCCCCGCCACAAAGCGGCAACAAAGTTCCTGTCACAACACCTCCTACCCGCTCCCCCCCTCACCCCGCCATTTTGTTTTCTCTCACTTCCTGGTTTCTCTCCCTCTGCTCTCGGGCACCGGCCTCTTCTCTGTTGGCACCTAGTGGACACTTTCTGTTGTATTTACTTTAAGATTTACACATAGTTCATCCCTAATCACTTTCTGCCTGGCAGGTTAACTCTGATTAAAACCACTTTATGGAAAATGTAGTTTTATAACTCTAAAATGAGGCAAATAAAAGGGCACGGGTGAAGTGAATGATACTTTTGTTGAATGTCTCCATGTTCCAGAACCTTAATAGATGCATCTCTAATCCGCCCAATAACTTTGAAAAAAGCAATTATTTATCCCCATTTTATAGCCAAAGGGCATGCTGAGTGATCAGGTGACCTGCCTAAGGTCAAACAGAGCTAGTTTTGCCAGCCCCTTAATCTGTTCTCTGTCTTGTGTATCACCTTGTTTCACAAGTGAGTTGAACGTCCAAGCTTTATCACAATTTTCTAACGAATCCAAACAACTCTTGATAATAACATTACCCATAGAGCTGTTTAAGGCATTATCTTCAAGTGCCATCCCCATAAACATATGCATATGCCCCAAAGAGAGCAAGGAGGGGGAGAAATGAGCAGAAAGCAGTTGAGGACACCCCAAGGAAAACTCTCACCTCCCTTCTCCTGATTTTGTATGTGATTGGTCCAGTTCATTAGGAGCCACAGACTCAGACTCTCAGAGTTCAAAGTGGTCTTACAGACCATCAAAATCATTCCTTCATTTTACAAATGAGGAAACTGCAACTCAGAGAAATATAAGACTTGCCCAACATACATAGATTTACTTGTTGCCCAACCTAGGAGAGATAGGTTGAATTTTATTGACAAGTAAAATACAATCAATGCATTTGCAAGCCCTGGACGCTTCCATCATCCCAGAGGGAGAGTCATTCCAAATTGGAGGGACACTCATGACATCAGCTATGAGATGATGGAGCTCATACCTTACCCTCCAGGGAGTTAAGAAGACTCTAGATGACCCTAAGATACCTTAGAATTGGGAATGAATGTGTTCTGAATGCACAAAAAACAAACCCACAAGATAAATGGCACCAGCCTATAGCACCTGTCGAAGCAGTCTACATGCACTAAGTCGGAGAGGGCCAAATGACAAGGGAACTGTTAACAAATTTGCAAAAAAAAAAAAAAATCCATATTTACCTAAATGAAGAATGATGCTAGGATTTTCATGGGTTTTCATTCCTATAACTACTCCTACCCCCCTGTAGCATTCATGCTAAGTAGATGACAAAGAGCATAGAATTAATATAGAGCATTAAGATAAACTATGAGTGTTAGTGAAAATGGAAGAAAAAAAAAACACAGCTATGCTGGTATCGTCATCAATGCCTTCCTTAATGTGTGTAACAATATTGGTTCCTGGGCAGTTGGTTTTTTTTTAGTTAATGCCATTTTTTAACAGGATTTCAGTTTCTTCCCATCTGATTAGCAGCATGCCACTTCCCTGGAATCTAGGAAGGAGCTGATGTATACTGAAACCAAATTTGAGGCTTAGAAAATCCTTGAGCTGTTGAAAGGCACACCTGTGTTGTTTGGCAGGTGAGTGGAATCTCAAGTAAAGAATTTCTGCAAATCTCCTGTTCAGTCGGCTAAACTGGTTTTTACTCCTATTGAACAACTCTGGGGGGAGAGGGATCCCCTATTTTTCCTTAATAACCATAATAAAGCCAAAGAAATAACTTCCAGTGCTCATCTCAGTGGCTTGGGTCTCCAAAGTGGAAAAGTTCAAAATATATTTTAAGGCATTAAATGTTGTTATGTCAAATGTATTCATCCATGATAACTCAGTAGTTTCCATAATGGGAAGAAAAAAACTACTTTTTTTGTAAGGACCAAATTATTGTTAATGATGATGTTACTAGGAATTTGGAGAGGTAACCATCCAGCTGTTTTCACTTTTATGTAAATTATAAATTAATTTGTATTTAAATTCAGGCTAGTTTGTTATAAATAATTAAATAAAAATTTCAGTGAACTGAATCTGAATGAAAATAAGGAAGCATTTATCAGTTGAACTTACTCTACCAATCAGTTCACAGATAACTGCAAAGGTTATTTGGGACTCTATAATCTTAAAGTGAAACAGGTCACTTATCTATTAGTTCTTTGTAAAAAATGTGTTCTATGCAGTCCATTTTCATAGTTGGGAAATTCTCATATTGGATTATATGATAATCTGTACTATCTTTAGGTTTCTTCTGACTAAACTGGTTTGGAAAAGCTTCAGTAAAAAACATTCTAAAATAAGTGCCTGATCCATTACATAACATTTGTCAGTATCAAAGAACCTTAACACAGTATTCATTCTCTGGTCAGGTATTTGCAGGCGCTAACATCAGTCCTACAACAAAAGTATGGTGCACTGCAGGAAAGAAGAGGAAGAGCATTTGGGGTTGTCCAACCTCAGAGAAAGGACAAAGGCTAAGAGCAAATTAATCAAGCTCACAGGCATGATGACCCTGGTCTGTCTTAGCTGGCAAAAAAGCTGACAGTGCTGTGCCCAGGTCTTAATTTATGGATGGCCTGTGGCATTTAAAACCCCTTTTAAACTGAAGTTGTGTGTTAGAGTTTCTACAGGGAAAGACTATTTCCTTTTTCAAAGCTTTCAGTCAAGAGATGAATATTCTTTCCCTCTGTAATACACATGATCTGTTTTGCTAAGGGAAATGTTTGCACACTTGTATACGAATCTCA
This sequence comes from Talpa europaea, assembly GCF_964194135.1. Lineage (NCBI taxonomy): Eukaryota > Metazoa > Chordata > Mammalia > Eulipotyphla > Talpidae > Talpa > Talpa europaea. The sequence continues at coordinate 128,937,156 of NC_140072.1, forward strand.
ACCACCAGAGACATTCCCATCCTGGTTGCACATTAGAAGCTTTAGCAATATCACCATCAGGCCACCCCCAGAGATCTGGCTGTCATTGTCTGGTGATGGGGAGAGGGAGGGAGTTAAGTGGAGGTGGGAGGTCTAAATTGGAATTCACAGTTTGTTTCCTCTGGAAGCAGCGTTGGCCATGGTAGTCTGGATTTATGGATTTTCAAAGTACAATTGGTAAAGCTACATTATCTATTAAACTTTGGGAGATGGATGTAAAACACCAAACAATTCTTCATCACCCCTTCTTTAAAACAATGTATCTTTCATTCCAAACAATGGAAGTGATAACCAACCTGTTGATAAATCAGGAACCGCTTGAGTGTTGGGTATTCAAGGTCACAACACTATGCTTTTAGCCAGTCAGTGATCTGTAAAGAGAGAAAGAAAGAGAAACAATTTTAGTGAAAGTGAATATCTATCATGAATACCATGAGGAAGACACAAGCAAAATGGCTGACAAACGAGGCCAGAAATAAAGTACAAAACCAACATTGGTACAGTTCACAATTTCAGGAAATTTCATGTGTATGTACTGCTTCGTGATTTTTTATATTTTCCAAATAGTTAAGTGGATCAGTAATAGGCAGATCATTCAGAAAGGAATAGGGCATAGAAATAATAGTGGAAATACGCTGAAGAGCAAGAAACCAGATGATAAAAGCACTATAAAAAGCAAATCATGAAAGAACAGCCGGACACTTTGTAGTTCCTCCTCACAGGAGACCGGTGTGAACAGCAGGGCAGATGAGAAGGATGTGCTTGGGTGGGGCTTCCCAAACTGTCCTTAAGTTTGACTCACCAACGAACTCAACATGACACACCAGGACAGGCTGGAAGCAAACAGCAGTGTGGCCACGTGTGCGGCCTCCACCTTCTTCCCAGTTCCAGTCTCAAAGGGGTGTGGTAACCAAGCACACGCAGGCGCCCACCAACACGCCCCCCCAAAGCTGCTGCCCTGCCCCAGCAGCATTTACCCTGCTGTTTCATGCAGATAGGCAGCATCTGGGTGGAAGTTAAAGATTTGGGCTCAATATAAAGAAAAAAATTTTGGACCTCCCTGGTGGCGCAGGGGTTAAAGACAGCACTATCAAGCTATCGACAGCCTCTGCAGCACAAGTTTTATCCCCTGCCAGGGAGCTACCCACATGGCACTGCAGACCTCTCCTGTCTTGCCCGCTGCTCCCCTCAGCAGTGGATTTCAGTAGATCTGCCTGTTCTGTTACCCACTGTCCCTGGTGAATCCTCTCACCTGCTGCACCTCTGGCCTGTACCCCAGTTCTTGTATGCATAAATAAATAAATCTTTAAAAAAAAAGAAAAAAATTTCTAAAGACTGTCCGAACCAAACCAGGAGGCCTCATCAAGCGCTGAACCTGTGGCCTGCAGCTGAGGGCATGGACTGAGTATTATCTGTAGCCACAAACAGAACTGTGGTAAGCGTGGCATGTTGTCTTAATGGTTTCTATGTTGTAATGACTCTACGGTGGAAGCTCCTCTTCCCTACAGATATCTAATCACCTCTCATTTCATTCTGTACCCATCTGGCTGAAGAAACAAAGAAGTGACAAAGGGGAATTGAGAAATCCATCACAACCAACCCAAGTGTCCCTGCAGAAAGGTTGTGAAACAGGGGTTAGCAACCAGTTTTATTGTAGTGGCCTGATTTATAGGTTTTAGACCTTTGGTTACTTTTGGCAAGAGGTGACTTGTGCAGGCGCATACTAAGAACTGCAAGAACTCGGCAGGACGAATCATAAGACCACAACAAAGTCAGTGTCTTTGCGCTGTCATTTATGCCCAAATGGGTGACCTCAGGAGCTGCAAGTACACCTCGATCTCTGCTTACCTTGAGACTGCAACGAAAGAATGAATGAGTTTATTTTTCAATGAGGTGGGAAAGGTAGAAGTGGCTAAAAAAAAAAACAACAACAAAAAACAAAAGAGGAAAACAAGACAGAGCAGTTTCCACTATGCGGGAACCATCCATTCACAGGACAGACTCACAGAACTGGGCGCTGGAAGGGACGTGCGGACAATGTTCTCTGTGCACATCCTCCGTGTAGTGAGTGCAGAGCCGCCGCGGCCGCTCTGCGGCTGGGGCACTGGAGACGCAGGTGGAGGGAAGGCTCTGGAAGGCTGCGGTGCCACGCGCGCACCCCTGTAGACTCCCCGCACTGCAGGATGTGGAGCCCCCCGGGACAGCGAGCTCTGGACAAGCCGAGCGGGGTGACCCCACACCACGCGGCGGCACGCAAACCTTTCAAGTGCAGCAACCCGAGGGCAGCACAGCGTTACCAGCCCGGGGCCTTTCCGGGCGCACAAAAGGCTTTTCTGCTCTGCTTTCGCGAGGTGCTCGGGAAGCCAAGCCATTTGCCACGGGGAGGGGAGGAGCGGGCGGGGCTAGGGGGAGGGAGGAGGGGAGAGAGGAGGCTTCGCACGTCGCTGCGCTCTGCGCCCGCGCCCCTTCCAGAGGCGCTGCCTGCTCCGCGGCCCCGCGCGCCCCTCGATGCGCGCTCGGGGGCGCGGGCGGGCGCCGGCCGGCCTGGCTCCCCGAGGGCGCGTCCCGGGGCGCGCGCCCACGAGCGCGGGGTCCGTGGGGTGGGGCGGGGCGGGGGCGGGGCGGGGCGGGGCCTGGGCCGGGCGCGCGGGGGTCCCGGCGCCGAGTGGGGACCGAGCGCGCAGCGAGCGCGGCTGCAGCCGGCGGCATGGCGAGCACGGCCTCGGAGATCATCGCCTTCATGATCTCCATCTCCGGCTGGGTGCTGGTGTCCTCCACGCTGCCCACCGACTACTGGAAGGTGTCCACCATCGACGGCACGGTCATCACCACCGCCACCTATTGGGCCAACCTGTGGAAGACGTGCGTCACCGACTCCACCGGCGTCTCCAACTGCAAGGACTTCCCCTCCATGCTGGCGCTGGACGGTCTGCATCCCCGCGGCCCCCGCCCCGGGCTCGGGCCTCCCGGGCTGGCGGGCGGGGGCGCCCCCTCGACCTCCCCGGCCCCCGCTGTACCCCCGGACCGGGCTCCGCCGTGCGTGCGCCGCGCGCTCCGCCAGAGCCCGAGGAGTTTGGGGAGCGTCCCCAGCGCCCCATTCCCTCTGTTCCCGGGCGTCTGTCCTGGGGGGGCGTCGACTCGAGCTGGGGTGTGTGTTGGGGCGGGCGTACAGGCAGGCCTGGGAGGTGGTGGTGGGGGTGACCCCCCCCCCCAAGAGTCGGCGGTGAGGAGAGCAGCTTTGGCGCCGGGATCCCCGCCTTTCGGGGACTGTCAGGGCGCGGGGTTTCAGTGAGGGGGCTGGTCTCCACCGCCGCAGCCCCCCAAAGAGTTGGGTTCTGATGAAAATGGAATCACGTTGCCAGAGGCCCGGAGGGATCATCCTTAACTCCCCCCAAACCTTTCGTTAGTGCCTTTTAAAAGCAGGCAAGAGAAAAGGTAACATATTGCCGGGGTATTTTCTTTTCCTCCCCTGAAAACAACAAAACAAAACGTGACTACACGAGTCTGCCGGGCTCTGACGCTTCCTCCACGTTTTGGGAAAATAATAGCCTTTGTCTGCTCCGCGGAGGGTGAAGGGGGCTGAGTTCGAAGTCAGGGCCACCCTCCGCGGCCGGGCCGTCTCGCTTCTGCTCGTCTTTATTGCAGATCGTGACCTGCATTGTTCTTGTTTGCCAAATTTTATGTTTTATAAGACATACCTGTTGCATTGGAGCAACAGGTAGAGGTTCCCGTAGAAAACTGGCCCCGTTTTAGTTCCCAGAGCACAGTGGATGTCACCAGTCACAGTGATTATTCGAGTTCTAGGTTCCTTACTTTACTTTTCTTTTTTTTTTAAAGATTTATTTATTTATGCATACAAGAACTGGGGTACAGGCCAGAGGCGTGGGGGTGTGTGTGTGAGAGAGGATTCATCAGAGACAGAGTGGGGAACAGAACAGGTGGATCTACTGAAATCCACTGCTGAGGGGAGCAGCGGGCAGGAGAGGTCTGCTGCGCCATTCATAGTGGGGTGCTTAACCCCTGTGCCACCAGGGAGGCCCTCTAGGTTCCTTTCTTCCATGAGTTTTGGGCACAACCCCAGCTGAAATGTAAGGGGGACTTATTCACATTATTTCTAGATTTGGGGTGTTTTCTTTTCGCACTGCACTGCAAGTTTTTATTTGCAGAGCTGAGTAAATAGAAGACAAGATCTAATTCCCTTAAGATGGTGCTTGCCACGAAAAGCAAACTGTTGCTCAATGTGGTATTTGATGGATCCTCCTATAAGGGGAAGGAGTCCGGTTGTAGATGGATGTCACCGGGTCTGTGTCCTGTTGTGTGAAACGGGCAGCTGGGTGCTGTTCTTGCCATGGAATTGCTGTGGAATTTCCTGTACCCCACAGAGGGCATCCAGGTAGATGCTTTGAACTGGGAGGATGTTGTTTCTATCCAGGAATATGGGATTGACAGCTACTGTCCTAAGCACATTCTTTTGTTGTAACTGTATTGTGCCTGAGATCACCGGTTAGACGGGGAAGCTTCCTGCTATAGGACAGTTGGGGGACAAAGAAGAGAGAAATAAATATTTCGTGGAAATTATTGGGTGCAGACGGCTGAAATTTTCACATTACTCATCTGAGATAAGAGTGGATTGGTTGTCAAGATCTGGGGGCAGGTGGGATCGTGAGGAGGAAGGAGGTCACAGCCCTCAATAGTTACACCCCAGTCCCCTTTGACAATGGAGCAAAGAAGAGGGACATTTGTATACAACCCATTTGCAAAATGGCCTTCCCTGGGTGCTCACGTGTCTAGAAAAACACGTGGCGTCACACTCCCCATTGTTTTGGAATGTCTTAAAATGTCTTAAAATGAATAACATTTCTCTTCAAGGTCAGCACGTAGAGAAGTAATTCTCTTTAACGGGTTCCTAGCACTCTTCAGTCTGGACAGGCCGGCTCATCTAACCATTTACCCATTATTGGACATTGGACACTTTTCAGATTTTCACGGGTGTTAGTGCTTTAATGAAAATCTTTGCATTTGTCTCTTGGTGCACATGTATATTGCTGTAGATACTGAGAAATGGTATTCTCAGGGCAAATACTCATGTTAAGTCTCTATTACTTAAATTACAAGCACTGTAATTTATTACCAAATTACTTTCCACTAATAATACATGAGAATAGCTGTTTCTCCACATTCTCACTGCCTTTTATTTTTACCCATTATCCTGGATGACATATCATTTTAATTGGCATTCCCCTGATTATCTCTGATTTTGACCAATTTAGCATGTACTTATTTTTTTCTCCCCCTCTTTGGTGAATTGTCTGTATCTGTGCCAGAGCTTCTATTGTTCCTCTGGTTCAAATAATTTATTTTATAATTCTGGGTGTCAATCATTGATTGGTTATATATGCTGCATTCTCAGTCCACTGCTTGTTTTTTAAATATAGGATGTCTTTTCTCATAGGAAACTTTAAATGTGGACTATCACCAATGTACTGGTTTTTTCCTGCGTGCCAGCCTTTTGTGGCTTGAGAAGACATTCCCTAGCTCAAAGTGATAAGTTTACTTTTCTGTTTCTCCCAGAGTAACATTTTGGGGGATTCAATCACACAACTACATTTTCATACAGAGAGCAGTGGATTCCCGCCACCTACAAAAGGAATGTCCTGGATCAGTCCCCTCTGCTGTGTCCTCCCACAGTTCTGAGGCCTACCCCCATTGCACAGGGACGTCCTGGCATTACCTTTGAAGTGGCGGGAGAAGGCTGCATTCCCATGGGATGTGGTAGCCACTGATCTGAGCAGACCGAGCCTCCCCTCCAACCAGGCAGAAGCTCTAGATTGAGAAAGTACCACAAGGGACAGAGAAGACTCAAGATTCTCTCATGTCTAGTCTTAGGTGGAAAAACAAGCCTTTCAATGCAAGTGATGGAGTCATTATTCTGAATTTCCTATTTGATGTCCAAGCTGATTCCTTACCTTTGGGGGTATCATTGTCCCACAGTTTTCCCTATAAGAAAAGTGAAGCTGAGAAATGCTACATGTCTAGGTTTAGACATGCAGAACTCCAAGTTAGAGTTCTAGAACTCCAAGTCTAATTTCTGCTTGCACTCACTGTTGGTATCATGGAAGGGAAGCTTCGGTGAGTTTCTTCCCACTCACCAGAGTTTATATTATTGATCCGGTGAAGTAAGTGCTCTTACTACTGTTTTATAGATGAGAATATCAAGGCTCAGAGAGGCTAGGCTGTGTAATCTTTGGCACACAGCAGGGAAATAGAACCAGAGCTGAAATTCACAGTTCATGCCACCTAGCACTCTGCCTTCAAAGGATTTGCAAAAAGAACACAAAGCTACTAGCAGAGGAGAAATGTGTTCTTTTTCTCCCCTTCAGTCCAGCAGCCAGCACATGTGCTACTAGGGAATTGTCTCCACCAAGTGGATATTTTCATTTTTGCTGGTTTGAAATGGAAAATAGTGTACACATCATTTGGAAAACACTTAACCTTTAAGGGACACCTTCAAGGTTGCCTCCAATAGACTGCATGCATTTTAAAGTACTGTGTTTTACTAATTGAAGATTTTACAGTTGAGTGAGCTGGTGATTTCTGTTTCCTGCTAACCCATATTCCTTTCAAAGCACCATTTGAACTTCAGTTGAGAATGATTTTCAGCCAGGTTGTTTTAGTATATGCCATCTATTTTTCTTAGTGGGAATGTTTGCCATTTCTTCCAGAAGAATTAACTATAAATTATACTTCAGAGAACTTCTAAGTAAATATGTTCATGCCTCAGCACCTTAATGTGTTAATTAGCTATTAACGGTGTCAGTAAATTAGACCTGTCAAAGATAATGGCCTCCTTGACTGGGTTTTACTACCACTTGACTGGATGGCGCTACTTACAAGCTTTATCCTCCGGAGTTGTGGGAAAAAGCAAGGTTGCAAAATATAAACGCTGAAAGGGTTTGTTGAAAGTAACCTAAGGCTTGAGTGTGGAGAGTTTTACGGACTGGTAGCCCCTGATTTACAAACCTTGGGTTTGCCAACATGTTCTCTTTACAACTAGCAGGGGAGTGCATTGTGTACCCCCAGGAGCCCCAACCCCTGCTTGTTGTTCCTGTTTTAGAAAATGTAGCCACTGACTATGCTGGTGAGGTGTCAAGTTCTTTTGGACATGCAATAAACTAGCAAGTTATTGCTGCTGTTAATACCAGAAAGAGGTTCCTGACCCTCCAAATCAGAGTTCTGGCTGCTACCAGGGAAGAACCCAATCCCATCAGAACCTGCCCTCTTCATCTTTCCCCTGGTTCTTGTGCTTAGACCAAAGCCGGTCCAGTTGCTGTGGCTGAGACAGAAGAACTGGATGAGAAACTCAGAAAAAAAATGTATTATGAGTTGTGGCTAAATATAGTTTGACATCTGCGCTCATTTTCCTAGTCGTGTCAAAGATTGAGTGCATCCACTTGGCGTGCTATCCATTCTTTATCCTCCAGGGAAATTCACCTCATGTTCTAAAGGATCAGACTGTAGGACTTAGCCTTGTGCCTGGCTCCTGCATTTTCTGTTCTAAAGCCTCTAAGCTTCCTAAAATAAGTGCAAATTATGGTGCATGATAAAGTGTTTTATGATATTTAAAAAAAAAAAACAACCCACATACTGTAGAGGTTATATCACACACACTGTTTTTGTCTGTTTAGGATTGCAGTCAGCATCAGCTAAAAGTCTTCTCTCTCTGTGCTTCTACCTGTCGCTGGGTTCTGGCTGGGGGGCTTGTGGATTGAAGTTGAAAATAGACCTGGGTCTGTATTTGGCAGCAGGGGTCCAACAAGTAGCCCTGCAACATGGATTGTTGCTACCCAGATGAGCCTCCATTATCCCATTTTGCTAAAAATCAGTTTCTTTTGCTGTATCTGGTAGCTTCACCATCATTGAAATTATTTTCTGTGTTGAAGTAGTTCATACTCCACAGGAGAAGAACATGGTTCTTGCAGTGTACACTTATTGTGGCTGAAATTTGCTATAATTCAATAGAACATCTCCTCTGCATTCTTCAAAATGAATCATAAGAGTGGAATTATAACTAAAATTTTCATTCTTCCCCAAAGAAACATGGACCAGAGGCCTCTTGCCAGCATTATTCCATGTTTATGATTATTACCATCTTAGAATTGTTTATTGTGGGCTTCACCTGGACAAAATTAACAAATGACTTGCTGTCTTAGCATTTATGAGGTTTTTCAAATTAGAAAGTTTAGTTCCAGATGCACATCTGATGTCCGTGTATGTTCAGTGGCTTAACAAGTAGTTCTTACACATCGTTTGTGCTATCAGTCACTATTTCAGATTGAAATAGTCTCTGTTTCAGATTGAAATGAAAATGACCTTTCATGATAAAAGTTGAATTTGTTTAAATTCTGTTCATTAAAATTTGCTAGTGTCTAGACAAAAGCGGGCCTGAAATTTGCCATCACCCTGACTGTGCAAATAAAAATATGTGACTAGGAAAATGAGTGGTGTAGGAGGAGCCAAGCAAACAGTGTGACAGGCTGGTAGGGTCCTTCGAAAGCATCTGTTTGTATGCAAACATTTCGTTTCACAATTTTATTCTTCTAGTAAACGACCAGTGTTGTTCACAACCCAATTTTATTCTATGTGTCCTGAAAATAATGTCATTAAAATACTTCTTGACTTAGAATCTTCCTACTTCACAGTGATATTTCAGCTGCTTTCATTTACAAGCTTTTCATAATGTTGGAAGATCTAACCCTTGGGGAACTCCTGCTGCCTAATAACACATTTTAATGATCAAAACCATGGAAACATCTATTGAAAAGCCCAGACATGCAAAGGAGTAAGCGGACTGAGAGAGTGGCAGGTGCTGTTTCTCATGGTGAAAGGCTTCAGGGACAATGTAGGCAGATATGGCTGGAATGCTCTTCTTCTTACCCATTTGTAGCTTATATAACTTTTGTTGCCTTCCTCATGCATATGAAAATAATAAGTCAGAGATCTACCCTGACATTTGTGCATAGGTCAAACTGAAAAGTGTGGGACATAAGACAGACACTCCATGTAGATAAACTTGCTCTCCTTTCTTGCATGCGTGTTAACCTGGATGCTTGTTTTCAGAAGCCAGAACAGCCCTTTGGAAGGACAGTGTAAAATGAGTCTGTTTCTCTGGACAGCCGATGTTAATGTAATGACCTGCTCTGATTGCAGGTTATATCCAGGCATGTCGAGGGCTTATGATCGCTGCTGTCAGCCTGGGCTTTTTCGGGTCCATATTTGCCTTGTTTGGAATGAAGTGCACCAAAGTCGGAGGCTCGGAGAAAGCCAAAGCTAAAATTGCTTGTTTGGCGGGGATTGTATTCATCCTGTCAGGTAAGTAGTAACTTTCTTCCAAGCCAGGTACTTCCAGATGATAATGAAATAACACTAACCCTGCTTCTCCTCCACTGATACTTTTTAGGGCTGTGCTCAATGACCGGCTGTTCCCTGTATGCAAACAAAATCACAACGGAATTCTTTGATCCTCTCTTCATGGAGCAAAAGTAAGTAATGGTCTCAGTCTGTATGTTTCTAGCTCGCAGGAAATGTGTGTGCATTAATATTGGTACATAAAATTTCCTAGGATGAACGTGAGACATGCAGATGTATGGTATTTGATGACATCATTTGATTTAAACATTATATGTGCTCCATTGGCAAAAGATGCATTTAATTACTGCATTAGCACTAGTAAATTTTATGTCATGTCTCTAAATAGCTCAAGGCATAGGACTTAATACTTCATCTATTAGAATCATAAAATTGTAGTCAAATAGAAGAAAAGGAGGAGAGTGTAAGTCAGGGAAGAAAGAATGAATAGAAGATGGAAAGCTTGTCTTGATTTTTGTCCATCAAAAATGATATTTGTCAAAGGCTAGTTTCTGGGCCAGTTGGCTTAAATTTATTCTCTTTATTATTGCCTTAACAAGCAACACCTATTAAACCTTTGTGAAGAAACTGTACAACTCTTGGAGGGAATATGGATAGGTTCAGCAATTTTGGAAAACATTATGGAGACTCCTTGAAAAATTAAAAGTAGAAATTCCATGTGATCCAATTATCCCATTTCTGGGTATTTGCCCAAAGAATACAAAAATGCTAATTCAAAGAGATATTTGCACTCCCTGGTTCATCACAACATTAATCCCAGTAGCCAAGAGTTGGAAAGAAGCCAAGTACCCAATGACACATGCTAAGATCAAGAAGATGTGGGTTAGACACGGAATATATATATAAAAAGGTGAAATTCCGCCATTTGCATCAACGAGCTCCAACCTAGAGGGCATTCTGCTTAGTAAAGTAAGCCAGATAATCACGGTCTGACTTCCGTCATATATGATACATAATGAAAACTGATGTGCTAAATAGAACAGAAATGAACTTTTGGGTTATAAGAGTAAACTTAGTGGTTACCAGAAGGGAAGAAGCAAAGGAGATCGATTGTATGGAGGAAAGACAGATTTGAACTTTTAGGGGTGAACATAATGTAGTAAATACAGACATTGATTTATAATGCTGTACATGGGAAACCTATATAACATCATAAACTAATGCTTGGGTGTGCCACAATGAAAATTAAATTTAAAAAAGAAAAGAAACTCTGCCTGATGCAGGTTTTTTTTTTTTTTTTAATGCTCTAGCAGTGGCTCAGATACCCAGATGTGACCGGTTTTGGTTACAGGTGAATGCTTTGGCATTTAGAGATCAGTTCATTTGTGGTTATTGTTTTTTAGCTACAGGCTGTTGCCTTTTACCGTCTCCCTAGGCTCATTTATTTGTATTGGGAAAGGCATGGGATACCTAGTCAGAATAATTATGTCAAATATTTTGCCTTCCATGAGTTATAGCCACATATCTCTGCCGAAACCCATATGTTTATGGATGTGACCTGCAATTCATGAGGCTGGTGATTTCCTTTCAATCTTCTTGTCAAATGTTAGAGAATTTTAAAAAGGAATTATTAAAATGGCTTATCGGTTGTGCATTACTTTTTTTCTGGAGGATGTAGGAATCTTCAGGAAATTGATTTCCTACTGCTGCCTTTAGTATGGGCTGTGTATAAAGAGTATATGTGATGAGAGAAGAGTGTGTGTGTGTATGCATGGAGAGTATAAAGAGCTTACATAAAGAAAATAGTTAACAGGTGCTGAGTACTGTTATATACCAAGCAGAGCACTGCAAATATTATTATTGTATTCTTACAATAGCCTTATGAAATAGGTTCTCTTAATACTTCCTTTTATTTTTAATTATTTTTAAATTTTTATTACTTCTGTTTTTAAAATTGAGGAGATCAAGTAATGTGTCCAAGGGAATTTTGACTAAGCTAGTAGAGTGACAGAGTTGTGACTCAAACCGGCATGCTTACTGTAGAGTGCATCCTTTATAATAATTCTGTTTCATATTTTTGTGGCACTCTGCTCCATAGATTTTTCATCAGGGAAGTTTCTTTCGTACCTTTTTAAATAGTTTTATTCTGAAATTTTAGTAAACGGGACGCAAAGATGATTGCTTTATACCACAGTATAACTTTTGTTATACTAGGCATATGAGAAAAACATATTCTAATAAATCCTCTCCTTGAGAAATGATAGTGATATTTTTCATAATATTTTCACCAGTGTACAGCACCTAAACAGTGAGATGAACACCAGGAATGTGCTCCTGAAGATTAGCAACATTCTAATATTTAAAATATTTTCATTTAGATACCCTATTTCAATGATACATTTTTATTTCTGGGTTTGGCATCATAAATATATAACAAATCCTGATTTATCATAGCTTATTTTATTAAAGGCATCGCTAACTTTTCTGATCATGTTTTCTACATCACGATTTTTATTTTCCTATTATTGAGGAGGTCTTTGGCAGAATCTCAAACATCATTTTCATCTTCCTTCAACGGGTCAAGGCTAATTTGCGCCTGTTACTTCTATTTGTCCTATGTGTGATTTTTTTAAATGCTTGTAAAGCTGTTCAGTCACCTAATTCAGTTTAGTACATTAGGAAGTTGTTATTTTCTTTTCAGACTTTGGTTGATCTTAGGTCAGTAATTATAGACTCTGAAGGGTTTTTCTCTGTTCCACATTCTTGGTGCCAACCTGAGCCGAACTATCCCAATGCTCAGCCTCCCAACATCCTCTTTGTAGCTCTGCCTACTCTCTCTGTCAATATTCCCATCAAAAAAATCAGGATTACCACTGTGCTTCTCTCCGAGAGCACTGTGAGAGCTGAGAGAGTGTGTGTATTCATATATAAATGATTGGAGCTGGCTGGAAACAAAACAAACAGCTATCTTAGCTCTATATTGTATTAGGTATCATTAAGATTGCTTTTAAACTGTGTGTGGTTTTTAAAATGTGGCTTATCTTTATAGATATCTTTGTATGCTCCTTTCTGCAGCAGCATAAAAACAACACCTACAGCTTGCCAACTTATACCTTATATAATTGCAAGCATAAGCGCTGGGAGTTATGAAAAATAGCACTGCTTACAAATTGGTGATGTTTACAGATACAGACCCCTCACACCAAAGCTTTATGGAAAGTACAGACTTTTTGAAAACAAACAAACAAAAAAACCCTGCACGTTGAGAACATTTGCTCTTTGAGATACTTCTCTCACTCACGTCTAAATACCTGGCTATATAGACTATATATAGGCTATATATCTTTGCCCCAGGATACTATCCATGACTAACATCAAATGTATTTGAATGTAAGAGTTATCAAAATCTGGGAATTGTAAATGCACTCAGATTCTAATTACCCACAGTGATGGAAAAGAGACATAAAAGTAATATGGAACATTTACAGGAATTCAGATTTCATTTTAAAAAAACTCACTACTATAAAAACCAACAAATTGAAAAGTTTGACTTATCTGTTTTTCCTTTATTGGCTCCTCTAGTGGGAGGGAGGGAGAGGAAGAGTAGGATAATCAATAAGCTACACACTAGCTAGCAACACAAACTGGTTTCATAGATTGTAAAATGATCAGTCTTTACAGCATGGTTTTCACTGGGCGTATCTTAGGGGATGGCACTTCCTAGGCTAAAATTTAGTAACTGGTGCCTCTGGTTTAATTTGTATTTGAACTTAAGAAAAGAATATGCTGGGCCTCCCTGGTGGTGCAGAGGGTTAAGACACAACCTATGAAGCTATCTGCAGCCACTGCAGCATGAGTTCTATCCCTGGTCGGCCAGGGAGCTACCCACATGGTGCAGCAGACCTCTCCTGTCTCGCCCGCTGCTCCCCTCAGCAGTGCATTTCAGTCAGTCTGCCTGTTCTGTTCCCCACTCTGTCCATGGTGAATCTTCTCACCACCTGCACCTCTGGCCTGTACCCCAGTTCTTGTATGCATAAATAAATAAATCTTTAAAAAAAAAAAAAAGAAGAGAACATGCTGGAGAATGAAAGCTAAAGGCAGCGCCAACCTGGGAGAGTTGGATTTGGAGGACACCACGGTAGGAAGGCTCTACCTCTCACTGGCATCTTAATTGACCATTGGGATGACCTGGGTGTTAGTCCTCACCTGAATGCTTAAAAAAACTTAGAACAAGACCCAATTGTAGGCACACATAGAAAGGGTAATAAACTTGAAAGAAAGAGATTAATTGGTGAATGTGTCCTACCGGTAACGCAGTCTGAGCTGGGACCCCGAGAGCGCTGACGGCAGGCCCAAGCAGAGTGCAGGCCCACAGGTGTTTGGCTTATCCCAAGCCTGACTGCTTAACTCCACCCTTAGTTCCCAGCAATCCCACCTCCGGGAAGTCAAGAGTCATGGTATATCCATGGCATGATGGGATTTGCAGTCCTTGGTGCCTGGGAACTCCTTGGCATGGAGGTGGGAGTGGAGTCCATTCAGGACGGACTCTTCCCCCAACAGAAGGAGGTAGCGGGCAACACCCTTCTTCCATGCTTACCATACTCGAATCTTCCCCAAACTAGCTACTGACAAGTGACAAGTGACATCTCTCCCAAGCCCTAGAGGCACCTTCACCTCATAGGCATGTGCCACTTCGGGTCCTCAGGAAGGTTCATGACAGCTGCCTGCCGCGTGCTCCAGTTTACATTTGTGATGAGCAAACAGTTCCTCTCCCATCCCCAAGCCCTGAAATGCACTAGAAGACAGGTCAGGCCTCAGAACCTGTCCGGTTATTATTATCTTTCCTTTTCTCTTCTTTTTTTAGCTCTTGAATATTTTTCAATCCAGAATTATATGCACTTTCCTGTATAATTTTAAGAAAAAAGGATATTGCATAAAATATTTACCTAATTCTGCCAGCTATAAACCTACTTGAAATCAATGAAAATGTAATTTCAGTGTCTGAATAATTTGCCTTTCCAAAATTATTTCAACTCCCCCCCCCACCTATTACTCCTTTGGCCTTTCTGCTACCCCCTTTAATTTCAGAAATCTCTCCAGTTATCGATGTTCCCTAATTTCTAATTATTCTGCTCTCCATTTATCTGCTTACGTTCCTTTTCTTATATTGGTGTGTGAAATCTTCCAATATTTGTCTTCATTCTTCTGACTTTGCTTCACATGAGTCCGTCGAGTTCCTTCCATTTTGCTGTAAATGGCAACAGATCATCTTTCCTTAGAGCAGAATAATATTCCATTGTGTGGCTGCACATCTTCCTGATCCAAGCCTCTATTCCTGGGCACTTATGTTGCACCACTGTTGTTTATCTTAAGAATTCTGTACTATGTTAATTGAATCTTCTTTGTAAACTGCCAGGACATCTCTAAATAAGACCCACTTTTGGTTGCCTAACTTAGAAACTAAACTCATTAACAGAGCTCCCACAATATCCCTACTCTGTGCATGGAACTCAGTAGGGGCTTTATTGATGAGGAAAAATGTATAGAGTAGGAGTCAAGATGGCGGCTGCAGCAATGAAATTCCACATTATGTTCACCTGCACTTAGTTTCTGAAACCCTTGCTTCCCACCACTTATCTGGGAAGATTTTTCTCCAGGCTGTAATCATTTGAAAGAATTGCAGTCTTTAAAGGGTTTTTCATCTGACTGTGGTTATGGCCTGACATTTCCTTATGTTCCCCCTTTTGTTTGCTCTTGCTTTCACTCAGGTTATAACTATGTCTTAAATCTCCAGGATGGGCTCCTGCAAAGTCTTGAAAACGATTTCCCAACTCTTGCCTTTGGGCAGTTCCAAACCAACTTCCTCCTGTTGATTAAACAAAACCTACCAAATCCAAAAAACAAAAACTATCCTCCTGCAAGCTTATGGTAACAACTCCTCCTTATTGTGTGACTGACCCTTCTAGAATGTTGAAATTTAATTACATTATTCTCACCCTTGCTTTGTTGTCCAAACCACTAGCTTCCTGAATGTCTTGCTTTATTTTCTTAAATAAACTGTTCTGAGTAACAATTGATTGACATAAAGAAACTGCTTTTCAAATCATGCACTAAACCAGTTGCCCTAATAGAGGAAATGACACCGTGATCTTAGAGTTGTTCTCTTTTGGTGCATAGAATTTAACATTGCAATTTGGTTCTGATGTTCTCACGTTGGGGTCTTATTGAAACTGCTTCTTCTGTCTTCGGAGGTCAGGAACAGAGTGCGTCAGAGCGAGCATCCCAAGCTGCGTCTGTCCAGCCTTACACCCTCTTTCAGGTCCCCCGCCTACAAGTCTGATTGGACTGTAGCACCAACCAGCTCATAGCTTGCCCCTGATGGGGTCCATTCTACGCTCCAGGCACCAAATCCATGGGCTTCTCAACTGCCTGCAGCAGGGAGAGCCACAGTGCTGGAGCTGGCCCTCTGGGACCCCAGGCTCCTCCCTGCAGCCCTGATGAAGGGGCGTGGTAGGGGAACCACTGCTTTCTGCCATCACTGCTGGCCTCTGCCTGCAGCCTGAGCTCCAGTGGGGCCATTGATGCAGGTGGTAAAATGCCTACCACTCACTGCCCCTTGCTCTGCCCCCAAACAGTGCTCTGGGGCCAAGTGCCCCAAGGGCGGGTAGTCTCCAGTTTCATTATCATCCTCCAGGCTTTTCCGCTTTCAGAGTTTTTCAAAGTATGGGATTATTTCTTTGTAACCTTCTTCACTCCTGGCTTTATTTTCTACTTTATAAGCTTTACTCAGGTAAAAATCTCTTCACCATCGTGGCTCATTCATAGTTAGAAATAACTGTCTGCTTTTTGCAAAATTCTCTCATATTTGTTTTTTTTTTAAAGATTTATTTATTTATGCATACAAGAACTGGGGTATAGGCCAGAGATGTGGGGGATGAGAGAATCCACCAGGGACAGAGAGGGGAACAGAACAGGCAGACTGACTGAAATGCACTGCTGAGGGGAGCAGTGGGCGAGACAGGAGAGGTTTGCCCCGCCATGTGGGTTGCTCCCTAGCCGGCCAGGGATCGAACTCGTGCTGCAGAGGCTGTGGATTGCTTCATAGTGCGGTGCTTAACCTGTTGTGCCACCAGGGAGGCCCAAAATTCTCTCATATTTGTTATCTGTCAAACTAAGTGCACAGTGGCAATTTGAGAAGATTACATAAAAATTTCTGGATGTAGTGGAAAGGAATACCTATCTCAGGTGATCTTGTGAAGAAATTGAACCTCTGTTCTCTTCTGTTGTTATAATTTAATGAATCATAGGTGTTTATTTGGACTTATTCCATTCATGAAGGTGTTTGGAGAATGAACAAATATTGGTAACAGCTCATAGATTCTCATAAGGGATTCTGTGGAGGTGCCAACTATTAAGAACAAAACAGAAATCAACCATTACACGTGAAGAAGGCATTCTTCACTTTGTTCAGAGGTAGCTTGGGCCACCTCAAATCCCCAGAGTTGCTCTGATGATGTTATGCTAACGGGACTTAACAATCTCCCTGGACACCATGTTCAGCAGCCATGTTTGTTTTCACTGACCAGCACATGAAGTGATGGTTCCTGCTGGTTTGCCACGTGACTCAGCTTCACCCTACTCCTCTATTGCACCACCCGGCTAACTCCTGCTTATCCTGGAGGACTTACATTCTGGAGGAGGTGCCCTGTGCTCCTCCTGCACCTTGTGTTCCTATGATAAGCCTGCTGGGCGGTCAGCATCTCCCGAACCAGACCATGGCCATCTCAAAGCTGAGACCACATCTTGCTGATTTGGGGGTCGCTGGTAGCTTGTCCATGCTGTCAGGCAATGTCCAAGACGTTGCAAGCATGGTCAGTCAGTGGTGATGTCTGTCTGCCTGTCTGTCTGCATCTCTCCTCTACTGGAGAGACTGAGCTTGCTTGTGGAGATTTGGTAAAAGGAACCAAAAAGATTTTGGTAAAAGGCAAAGGAGGCCTGGGCATGCATCTCTTCTTTAAGAGCGAGGCCCCTAGATCCAGACTGCCTGGGAGTCAACCCAGCTCCGCCACTAGCACTTGTGTAACCTGGAAGGCATTACTTCACTTCTCTGTGCACCATGTTCCTCATCTGTGATCTGGACGGTGAGGTTGTGCTGAGATAGCACTTAAAGAGAGAGTACACTTCAGCTGCTTAGAAACCGTGCCTGGCATGTAGCAAGTACTTCGTAAACGCTAAGTATTATTTTTTTAATTGTTCTGATTCTTAAGCAGAAACCACAAATGCAGCAGATGGCCGCCTATGTAGCACATTGAGGCTAGTGTAGAAACACATAACGAAATGTCGACATGCTAAGAGGGATAATTGTGAGATGCGTGGCTCTCGCGTGGAAGGCAGGTTTGCCAGCATGAAACTTGAAAAGAAATCAGTTTGCAGTTTCTTCTCTTGATGTCTGATCACTTTGCCCTCTGTGGCCACAGTCCTGTTATTGACTAGCAGCAGTGTGAGACTGCCACGGGGTGGGTATTCTTGAGACCCTTCTCATGAGAACCTGCCCCACACACATCTTCCCCAGCAGCTGGGGAGACATTTGCAGATGTTTTCAGATAAGCTGTTGGGGATGCTGAACAAATGGTAGGGTACACTTTTAATTATCCCAGGTTTTTTTGCTACAAATCCTTCTGAACATTCTCCCTGCAACGTAAACAGACGTGTGCCCCCCTCGCCGAGGACAGAATCTGCGCCTGTTCTCAGCAGGGCTGGCCACGTCCTCCGGTGTCTCAGGACAGTGTTTTAGGGATTTTGCCTCTGTGGTGTCAGTTCATTTGGACTTCAGTTCGCATGTGAACACGTTGTTGTTCCTGCCTGGAGTATGACTCAGCACCTCATTTCTCACTAGACATCAAGTCTCAGTAAACCCCCAGTTATCCACATAGATGAAGAAGATCCATATTGCTCAAGATTTGTTTTGCAACAATGTAATTTGGGGGACACGAGATGTTCCTTTTGACACGAGATGTTCCTTTTAAAATTATACTTATTCTGACTGATACTACATTGTTAACTGTGGGTGGTCTCAAATATCCATGAGTTATTGGTCAGAATCAGCGCTCCTGTGAAGACATTCCCCAAGCACTTGACATACACAGTTGTAGAAGGAAGGGGGCAGAGAGGTTAAGAGGTAGGGCTTAGAGCTAGACCTCTGCTCAGATCTTGGCTGCAGCCCCTGTGATCTTAGGGAAGATGCAGCTGCCTCATCTGGATATTCTGAATGTCAAGAGGATTAAAGAAAAGAACATATATATAGAAAGCATCCACCACAGTAGGTGTTGCTTGTTACTAATATATTTGATTTCTAGAATTTCAAACTACTCTACTGATAATCACTACACCCAGGGACTTGTCTGTTGAATGCATGTCTGTTGCAAACTGGACACTGAAAAGCAATATAGAATTGGCATCTAAAAAAAGTGCCTTTATTTTGGATTTCCTAAATTTGAGATTCTCTGTGCAGAGTCCACAGAACAGACACTTGCTATTTAAATCATCCCATTCTACTTTAGCCACCATGAGGGATGCACCTGCCGTTATTCTGCAAGTGTGGCACTCTTGTGGCATCTGCCAGGCAGGGTGAGAGGACTATCAGCTCATGAATTGCACAAGGGAGACCAGACTGGGACATATACGTTCAGTGGGCACAGTCTGTTTCTAAAACTGGGATCCCCCAAAAGATGTGAGTCTCTGGGGGGAATTGTGTGTGTGTGTGTGTGTGTGTGTGGGTGGGTGGGTAATGCCTATATGTAATACCTGTGTCGTATAAAATCTACTCACGCAGTTGTGTAGAGCTTGAGGACATAAGCTTAGGAGGTGAGGAAAGTTTATGTTAGATGTGATCTGTGAGAGAATGCCATGCCAGAGAAACTCAGTTTTGAAATGCTAACCTTAACCTTGATAATGCAGGGGGATACTTTCTAAATTTGAGACTTTTAAAAAACATATTTAGTTGTTTTAAAGTCACTGGAATTTTCTATTTTGGCTGCAACCACTCTGGGGTAAAACGAGTAGGACCCCCATTTCACACCCTCCTGGGGTGTCAGAAGACGTGGCTCCTAGCTCTGGGACCTACAGCAAGTCCCTTCTCTTCTCTGCGAATCTTCATTGGATGAGGTTTTCTTCATTTGTGGAACAGTTTTTGTTTTGTGTTTGGAGGAGCTGCATTTTCTTTTTTTCAAGTCCAACATGCCCTGATTTTAATTACTACACTCACCTCTCGTTGTGCTGGGTGAGAAGACAGCCTGAGGGATTTCAGAAAACATTCCATACCCACCCAGCGCTTGAACCACTGAGAACACAGTGAACCGGGAGAGAGAAAACTCCCATCATTCTGAAATGACAACTGAAAAGACATTGCATTGATGATGCTGCTTTACAGAAGTCAACTTTGGCTTCCAGTGCACACACAAGGAAGGAGTGATGGTTAAGAGCTCAGGATGTGGAATCACAGTTACGGGTTTTAAAACCTGGTTCTACTATTTATTTACTGAGATAAGGGACTAGCAATTTAATCTTACAGGGCTTCCGTTTCTTCATTTATAAAATGGGGATAATGTGGGTTGAATATGCTTACCGAGGGGGAAAAAACCAGCATGCACACAAAACACTGAGCTGACAGTGATTGTAGCTGTTATCGTGGACATTTACTTGAACCACATCTATGTGGATTTAGGTGATCAGGTGATGCTTACTTTGCAGAAACATGCTGTTCTAATTCTGTTAACTTTCATCACACTATGGTTATTTGCCTACTGCCTGACTGTCCTCACTCAACTCTGAAGTCCGTGAGAACAGCGCTGTGTCTCCCTCATCCAACATGAAACACATGATTCAGTGCCTGGCATGTACTCTGTGCTGGAGGCCAAGGCGGGCTGCCCTTGCTCTCCGTGGGCTATTAAATCAGGGTATGAGGATACAATAATGGGAGGTGAAAATAAGAGGTGCTCCTCAAACCATTCCCTTGGGATTACTGTGAAGGCTACAGGGCTGAGGTAGGAGTGGAAGTAACTCATCAGAATTAATTCTAGTTCTGGCTCTTTCCATATGAAATAAGTCACGTGAGAAAGAGCCCCAGGCACCACCAGGTGGATAGGAATAATTTCAGAGTTCAGAGTATATTTTCACACCTGAAATACAGTGACCTCAAATAAAAGTCATTAGTTATTCCCATGACAAAATGGGTTTATTCAGAAACAAACAGCAGACAAGGGGGAAGACTGGAAAGTGTGTTCATAGGAAAATTCTGGAGGGCAATGAGATGACTAGATTTGGAGATCTGTGTTAAAAGTAGAAGGGGTCACCTATTTTTGTTTGTTTGTTTGTTTCTTGTCCTGGAAATGTATGTTTGCTTTGTCTAGCAATCATGAATTTAGAAAATTCCAGAAACACTATGTTGTAGGAGTCAAGTACTTCCCAGAAGCCATCCCTTTCTATGACCCCTGGAGACCTCTTTCTCTGCTCCCCTGGCAGGGGAGACAGCATCACCCCCCTCCACGAGGGACAAGTCAGACATGTTGGGTCTCTAGTCTGCTGATGTACACATGCCTGGACACCCTCTTTCTGGCCTCCCACCTCATTTAAATAGGGGTTCTATATATCACCGTTCACAGATCTTTATAGTTCTTTTGGGATTGTTTAGGTGATTGTTCTGTTTTAATTTCATTTTCCCCTGTTACTTGTTCCCTAAATTCACATTCAATTACATAAATGAACTAAAGTCATCCAGGTAGCTTTTGATTAGTCCTTCCAACCGAGCAGAACATCTCAGAGATACTCCAAAAACAATATTTCTGATCTATAAAATGAACTTCTGTCCTCAACTTCGCGATCTCAGGCCTGTCTGGAGCTAAGCAGATTTATAACCTTCAGGAATTGTGAAGAAACTTTGGCAATTAAGACAGCACAATTCAATTCAAGAGGCCAGGCTCAGTGTGGGAAGGCAGGACCAAGGACAGGAGGCCATTGTTATGGAAAAGGCCTGCAAAAGATCACCTGAGATGTGAACAAGCTCTTGAGGCACTGAAGTCAGCTTTTTAACGTTACCAGAAATGAAGACAGACTTCCTTCCAGGCAGAGACGAAGTTTCCGATGGGTGTCACAGGAGGTGTGTGCTCCAGAACAAATATAAGTAAATATTCTGTTGCGCCCTTTCCTGAGCTTTCGGTAACACCAGTCAGTTTTTGCCAGCTCAGGCCCACATGGCAGGTGGGAATTCAAGTCATGGTTAAGTCTTTCAACAGAACGAGGAAAATATCTCTGCAAGAGAAACAGCCAAGTCACACCAGCCCTCACACCTGAAAGATTTAGTTACTGGTTTATTCCTGTAGCCTCTTAAGACTTCAATTCTAAACTGTTACTTAGTTATTAAATGTTGGTCTCAGACAGACAGGATTCACAAGGAATTAAAAAGGGGGTGATGTTTTCCTTGGACTAGAGTCTGTAGTTAGTGATTTAAAGAAAATCAAATGTATTAAAAAAAAAAAAAAAGGGAAGAAGTGAACCAGTTATAATACAAGCCAAACTCCTACTTCTTAAATCCCTACAGAAGGTTTCAAGATGACCTAAGTGAAATTAAAAAAAATTTTTGGCTTACATGAATTTAAAGACACAATTTCTGACATTTGACCTGCCTGGGGGGCTTATCCTGATTTGTGAAGAGACTGTAGACACATCTGCGTGTTCCTTGAAATGACTAGTGCCTCACTATGGCTCACGATTTCTGCCACCATCACCCCCCACTGGCCACTGTTAGTAATTACAGACTATTTTTAATCGACTATGGTACCTGGCTCTGGCATCCTATTTTAGTAAAGCTACATAAGAGAAATCTCAGACTGTTGCTTGGGAGCATGGAGGGTATTTACATTGCAAACACGACTACGGTGTTTCAGGAGAGCACACAGCCTAAACTTCAGGGAGAAAAAGCAGAGAACAATAGGAAGTTCCATGAAATTGTAACATCACACGCCCCTGGTAGACACTCGGGGTGTGTGTGTTCCTTCAGTTGTCTTTGCAGTGGAAGCACGACAACAGGTGAAGGAGCCTGATCCCCATGGTACATACAGGACCCCCAATGTTTTCAAGATGTTCCAAATGGTGTGTGCCCCCAACTCAGCAGGCCCTCTGCTTGCCGTATGTGTGTGATCTTGTTCCGACATCATGATGGCAGGACTGAGCTTATAAAACCGGGACCTTTATTTCAGGTGTCCAACGTGATGCTTAGGGAGGACTGGCGCTGCTCCAGCCAGACCACAAAGCCTGCCCTGCCCTGCCGGGAAGGAGGTCAGACAGAGTGACAGGCATTTGGAGCGGGATGAGGCCCAGGCAGCTCAGGCCAGCTGCTGTCACAGCCCTTTGTAGCCTGGGTACCTAAAATGGCCCTGTACTTGATCAGCAGAGGAGGAGAACTTGGCCCCGTCTTTCCCCTTCCCACACTCACTTCGCTCCTTTCTCAACTCCTCTTTGGATTCTGCATGATCAAAACAGATCCTCCTCCTACCAAAATGCACCCTTGGCAAGGGAACAGTGTCTTTTTATATTTGCGTTCTGATGGAGTCAGAAAAGTTTGAGAATCACTCTTTATTTTAAAAAAGAACTTCTGGGCCTCCCCAGTGGCACAGTGGGTTGAGCGCAGCGCTGTGAAGCTGTACGCAGCCTCTGCAGTGCTGGTTCGATTCCTGGCTGGCCAAGGAGATTCCCACATGGCGCAGCAGACCTCTCCTGTCTCCCCTCTGCTCCCTTCAGCAGTGTATGTCAGTCATCTGCCTGTTCTGTTCCCTGCTCTGTCTCTGGTGAATCCTCTCACCCTCCTGCGCCTCTGGCCTGTAACCTGGTTCTTGTATAAATAAAAAATAAATATTTTTAAAAAAAATTAAAAAAAGAACTTTTTCAGGAAGAGGCTAAACAAATAGGGAACACACTTGGTCCCTGGGATCTTGGCCCTTTTTTTCGCATTCCTGTTTCCCTGGGTGGATGCTCCTCCCAGGACGGCTTCCTCCATCTCTCCACTGGCAAGGACTTCCTGCACTCAGCAGCGGCATGCGTGCCTTCACACACCTCCCCACCTAGGGCAGGGCATCTGCTCCCATTGTCAGCATAGTGCTGGGCCAGCCACCTCGGACGTGCTGGGGGAGCAGCCTGCTGCTACATCAGAGCTGTTCCTTATTCACAGCCCACTAGACTTGGATAAGATCTGATGCTGTGCCAACTGCTGAGCTTTTATGGGCACCGTAGAGGAAGAAAACCAACAATTTTTAGGTTTTCTGAGTAGGGCTCCACAAATTAGACTGAAAAAAAAAAAGGCAGATAAACGAAGGAAACACGACAATCTGTGTGGCACATGGACATGGGAGCACCAGCAATGAGCAGCCCCAGGGATGGTGAGCACGTAACTCCTAGGCAGCTCAACAGGAGAACCACCTGCTGGTAGAGGAGAGACATGCCAAAGGAAAAGGACTTGGAGTTTCAAAGGGTGGTAAATAATGGGAAGGTAAATACCTGGGGAACTAATAGATAAAGGCTAGTCTCAGCAGTTTGCTCTGTGGGTGCCTCTGGTGTCATCTCTGGGCTGATGAGGGTCTTCTGTGGCCCCTGGTGATTAATTTGTCCGTGGTAGAGATGGGAAGGTAGGAGGCATTAAACTGATGTGCTGCTTGTAGGCAGGTGGGGAGAGGGTTCTTGTATCTGTTCCTTTTCAGTTACCTTCAGGTCAAAATAAGCCTTTGGCCAAAGCGGTGTGTTCAGAGGTAGAATATTCTGCTTCCTGGCAGCACCTTGTGCCATGCTCTGTACACAGCAGGTGCTTCATACACATTTACCAAATGGAGCTAGAAATGGGGAGCAAGGGCCACTTCTTTTCTCACTAGTGTCTGCTTACAGTTTACCCTGCACCACAGTCCAAGTGGCTGGGAAGCTTTGTGAGGTTCAAGGGAGCCAAGGAGGCAGGTGCTGGCTGAGCCAGAAGGCCTGGAGGGACCTGGAGGGACCACTTTGTCCCTGGAGGGACCTGGAGGGACCACTTCGTCTCCTCTCTTGGGATGCTGGGGACACAGCATCAAGTGATGGCTAGGAAGACACTGGAGGAGAGTTTATACAGATGCAAGGTATTATTATCTCTTGTGCAGGCTCCAAAAGCCAAAAATTATAAGGAGCATTTAGCTAATGCTGGCTAGTTGTGTTAAGTACTGTTTACTCCTGAAGAAAGGAAGCCATACATAACCCTCAGTGATACTCTCTCACAGGTACGAATTAGGAGCCGCTCTATTCATTGGCTGGGCAGGAGCCTCACTCTGCATAATTGGTGGTGTCATATTTTGCTTTTCAATAGCTGACAACAACAAAACACCCAGGTATGGAAAAATAGATGAAAATGACCTGTTAAAAAGTACAATATTGTTCTGAATTATTCTAAGTGGGACAAATTTTAGATAGTTCCTATGATTCTAAGAAACTTCCAAAGACCACAAGGGTAGGAACATATAGGAACTATAACATTATTAAATATAGTAAAATTATAGTAAAGATAGCAGTATAATTGTAGTTTTTTAGAAACTGGAGCTCACACTTCTTACATTCATAAGCTACTCCTGTCGGTAGAGATACGAGTCTAAGGGTGCGGGAGCAATCTTCATCTTGGCCTCCTCCTGATTTTCACACGTGCAGAAATTGCTGGGTCACCCGCTGTGGCCTAGGTTCCCAGAAGATCTTTTAAAAAACCGTTTTGAAGGAGAGTAACTGAGCAAATGGACAGGCCATAGGTTTCTTCTGCACAGATTCTCTTTGCCACAGCAAACATTCAGAAATAACATTGAAATATTTCTGTGGGCGAGAGGGGGGAGAAAGCTAAGTTAAGAGTTACCAGCAGAAGACTTCAGCTTAACTCTGGACAGACACGGGCAGGAGAGTGTCCTTCCTTTGTGTTTGCCCTGCGGGGCGAGGATGAAATGTACCAGACTATGTTTTGTCTTTCAGGATGGGCTACTCTTACAACGGGGCCACGTCTGTCATGTCTTCTAGGACAAAGTATCACGGCGGAGGAGATTTTAAACCCACAAACCCTTCGAAACAGTTTGATAAAAATGCTTACGTCTGAAAGCTGTCTTGAGTTTGTTGTAAAAGTGAACTGTTCACAAAATGATCCCAGGGGTCCCTCCGATAATTAACACTCGAAACTATTTTTAAAAATATGAATTTGGAGAATTGGTTGATTGTGTGGATGTAAATGTTCTTGACAGAGTTACTAATCATTTTCTGTTGTGGCTTTCTATAAAAAAAAATAAACATTATTTACAGAACCTGTATATGTTTTATGGCTGCTTAGGACATGGAAAGTCTTTAAGCACCAAGGGTTTGAGAAATATTCTAATGCCATTCAGATGTGGAGGTCTTTGTCCCTGTTCCTTGTTTCTTTTCTCCTTCTTCCTCCCGTATTAAACAGAAGGTGTATAAGGAGGGGCGTCTTGTCCACAGTGTGGGAGCAGTCAGGTCACCCTGCACGTGATGGTTGGGTAGAATGGCCATGTCACTGGCTGCATGGGTGCGAAATTTCTTATTCCTGCCTCTGACTTTACGGGGGTGCTCGAGAGGCCATGGAATGTCTGCCTGCATGTCTGCTTTAAATAACTGTTTAGGCTTCTCAGATACAGAAAGTGGATTCCAGTGCAGAGCATCAGCAGAGCTGAGCTAAGGGACACAAGTCATTGCTGACTGCAGGGCCGACAGTCCTGGCACCTGCGTGGTACCCCCCGCCCCAGCCACCAGCCGCCGGAGTTCCGGGCGTCTCTCGGTCCTGTGTGTGGCACTAACTGGATAATGGAGAGACCTGCTGTCTTCCAAGATCTGTAAGTTGCTCCAGTAATTGCTGAACAAAGACACAGTTTTGTTCCTAGAGTCAGCTTTTTGACAGCATGCCCGTCGGTTTACCCGTGGTCAGGAAAGGAGAATAAAATGAAGGTGCCAACTAGAGATTAAATGTTAAAAATAGCTTTTCCAGGGTCGTTGAGTTTAAATATGAAGCTGCTTCAGAAGTGCCTTGAGCCACTGAAATGGCTTTGTGCTAAGCATTCCACTGGACTTTGACTCTAGAAATGTCTTTTTGAGGGTCATGGAGGGGTGGCATGGGGAGAAGAGAAAGGATACCCCCCGGGGTTCCCTTCTGCCCTGTGCACTTATAGTCACTGTGATGAACACACCATCTTTGGGGTTTTCATCTATTGGGATGTCTTTAGACGTGGCACAGATAATGCCGGCTGCCGAGCAGGGGAAACGCCACCATCTGATGATGTGCAAGGAGAGGCACAGCTCACACGCAGGTGACAGAAAAGGGACAGTAAGGGCAGAGGCAGCCCAGTGGAAAGAGCATGCGCAGAGGTGGATGGATTATTAATTAAAAATGACAAATGGGTTCAAAATTACTGAAACGGGAGGCGTGAGAAGGGAAAATAAGCCTGATCCTCATCTATCTTAAGCTCTAGAAATGGGGGCATAAGCTCACCATGCAGAAACCTGGGGATGTCTTTATGGGCACTAGCACAGAAGTCATGAGGGGCAGTGCAGGTGGGGAGACCAGGCCTGGGGGACTCTGCTGTACTCTGACTTTCACCACGTGTAAAAATTACTTGGGTAAAAAAAATACATATTAATTACATTTTTCTAATTAAAAAAATTAAATGTAGCCAGTGAGCACGGACTGGACTTTTCCTGACTCTAGAGCAAGTGGACAGGATCAGCGTCCACGCACGGCTTCACTTGTCATTCATCCCACTGGGTACAGGATCTTTCTCTTTGGAAGAAAAGAAAGAATTGGACGTGGAAGCAGATCACTACAGGGAGACTGCCAGAAGAAAGGTCGCATACAGGTATATGATCAGAAATTTTAATTTCTATGGGGTACCTGCATGAAGAGAATATATGGGCATTTTCAAAAATAATATTTTAAAAACATAAAGACTAAAGGTTAGATCTAAAGTTGAAATAAAAAGGGTTAGTAAATATATACAAATCAGGAAGTCGTACACATTCAGGCCTGATGAAACAACACAAAGCATTACGTACTTTGTTGCTATATGAGCAGAGCTTCATTAGATAAGTACAAAGACTACTTAGATATTTATAAAGATGAAACACAAAGAACTGGACAAGGGAACTTCTGCCAGAGGCTAAAACATCGAACCTTCTCCCTTTAGCCCTTTAGGATTAGCTGCAGCCCAGGCACTTGGCACTTGAGTAGAATTTGGTTCCTTCTTCATGGGTGGAGGTTCCTTCTGCTCTTTTCCAGTTTTTTTCCCCAAAGATGGTTCTTCCTCCAAGGATGATATGTCCCAATCGGCGTCATCCACATCTGTGCACTGAAAGAAATTCACGGGACGTAATTAATGTTTCCTAAAGAAACACGGGAGGCCTCCCTGGTGGCACAAGGGGTTAAGCACCGCACTATGAAGCAAGCCGCAGCCTCTGCAGCACGAGTTCGATCCCCAGCCCCTGACTACCACATGGCACGGCAGACCTCTCCTATCTCGCCCGCTGCTCCCCTCAGCAGTGTACTTCGGTCAATCTGCCTGTTCTGTTCCCGCTATGTCTCTGGTGAAACCTCTCGCCCTCCGCATCTCTGGCCTGCACCCCAGCTCTTATATGCATAAATAAATAAATCTTAAAAAAAAAAACAACATGGAGCCCCTCGATCCTTTTGTGAGCAGGACAGAGCTGCTGAGACTGAAGGATAAGCAGCTGGGAAGCTCAGGGGACCCCCCCCCCATCTGGTTAATTTGGAGGGCAATGAAATGACTGAATTTGGAGATCTGTCTTGAAAGTGGAAGGGGTCCCCTATTTGTTTCTCGCCATGCAAATGCATGTTTGCTTTGTCTAGCGATCATGAATTTAGAAAATTCCAGAAACACTATGTTCTAGAAGACAAGTTCAGGTGCTATCCCAGAAGGAGCCAGCCTGAGGCGCTTCACCTCTGTGTGATGCTGACATTTAACCAGTGGAGATTCCACCTGGGGGCCCTGAGGAACAGTCCCCAGGGGAAGCAGCATAGTAATAAGGAAGGCACAATGTTGGCTTACGTGACAAATGACACTAACACAAATTAGACAAAATGTTCCAGGTTCCATAGATGAACAGAAGAATTTAAGTGAAAAATTAGAAACTGTAGTTGTTCAGATGAGTGAGTGGTACCCACAAATACTAGGGGATACCTCCAGCCACACAAACATGCTAGAAACCACTTGGGACGTGTCAGGGTGTCCTCCTGTCAGACAGGAGCCCGGCTCTGCTCCTGGCTCAGTTCACGTGTATCCCTGAAGCATTTCTCTATCCACTCCGACTCCCATGTAGGGGTCACCCCTGCAAAGTCCCTACTTTACTCCCCAGTCCCGGGGCTGGGAGCTGGAGGCCTGACATTCTAACCCGTCACAAGTTGCTGTGTACAAACCATTTAAAATCTGCAGACATCAAATAATAGGGGCAGAACTTCTGAAAAGCCTCTAAAGTTTGATAATCATATGATGGGTTAACAGCAGCTATTCTAAAACTTTGATTCTCTGTGGAATGGGAAGATGTGCAATACTGGAGACAAGGTAACATGTCAATCTCCGCTATACAAGATCATTTTATTTTCTATTTCAATACAAAAAATACGATTATTAAAGCATATTCATTAAAACAGGAATATACTTCTCTGTGTATGTTTAGCAAGAAAAAGCAATTTCACCTTGAGTTCTTCTTGTAGTTCTTTTCTGATGAACATCTCAGCAACATTAATCCCACCAATTGGTTTATTCCCATTTCTGTGATTTGAAACCGTCTTTTCAACTTTTTCAGTAAGTGTTTTAATGGAGGTTCCTGTATGACCAATAGAAGGGAGTCAGGTGAAGTTATTTTTAAAAACTGTACCTATCTTCAGTTCTAGAGTAACCTGATGAGCGGCCTGGAAAAAGTCCAGACTTAGTAACTAATTATGTATCATTAAAATAAAGCCAACTGATATATTTGGGTGGCTAAAATAAAGTTTTAGTAAACACGCAGAATTGCTTTTTAAAAAATCATGATCCAAAAAATGATGCATTAAGATTTTCATTTAAGGGCCTCCCCACTGGTGCAGTGGTTGAGCGCTGGGTTCCAAGGCTGCTCACAGCCTCTGCAGCACCAGTTCGATCCCTGGCTGCCGAAGCGAGGGTCCCACATGTGTGCAGACCTCTACTGCCGCCCACTGCTCCCCTCAGCAGTGTATTTCGTCAGTCTGCCTGTTCTGCTGCCCGCTCTGGCTCTGGTGAATTCTCTCACCCTCCCGCGCTTCTGACTGTACATAGTGCTTGTATAAATAAATAAATCTTTTTTAAAAAAAAAGAGATTTTCATTTAAAATCAGAGAAAAATGGTTGCATTCACCGACATGGTCAGAAACTTTTAATTTGGCAAGGTAACTTGCATGAATGGAATATTCAAATGGGTATTTTCAGAAAGAATACTAATACTTTTAAATGAATTGTTGTATTTAACATAATTATGGAGCAATATAATATATACATGGAATAAAAATCATATGCAATAAATCAATTACATCTACTATATTTAAAATACATGTTAAAATTTGCATTGAACAGAATTTCTTTTTGGAAAAATAGACTTTCTGCCCCACTAGTCTTCAGCAAATTATCAGCATTTGCAGACCTGAACTTTATGTTCCTTTAGAAGTACCCCGAGCCCTGCCTGCTGCTCCCCTCAGCAGTGTACTTTTGTCCATCTGCCTGTTCTGTTCCCCAGTCTGTCTCTGGTGATGCCTCTCACCCCCCACATCTCTGGCCTGGTACCCCTGCTCTTGTATATATAAATAAATAAATCTTTAAAAAAAAAAGAAGTACCCCAAGTCCAGGTGAGGGCATTAGGGTGAACCCTAATGGTCTATGACCAGTGTCTATATCAAAAAGGGAAATCTGACACAGGTGGGTGCAGAGGGAAGTTGTGGGGAGACACCAACCTATGGAGGGGTTGACCGCCCCAGGAAGAACCAACCTCATCACTCTCGATACCGAACTTCCAGCGGCCCCTGTGACAATGTCTACTGTTAGGTGCTTTGTTACAGCAGCCCCAGGAAAGGAATACACCCAGGCTTCCCTAACGCCTTCCTCCCCTGTGAACCCCAGGGAATGCTAGGCCTGGTCTCCTTTCCCCCACCGAGGTAACTTTTCCAGGGGTCCCGCCCTTTCTTCCAGCCCGTTCACACCCCGGCTCTTACTGCTTCCCCAGCCCCCATCCTGTGAACCGCCCCAGACAGAATTCCCCAAAGAATTTTCCATGATAAAACTCACCTGTGAGCTTGGGGGAAATATCGGAGTCCTCCATTTCGCTTCCCTCAGTCCAGTCAGTGTCACTTTTGACAGAGTTCCTTGCAAAGCTACTCTTGGTGCCTTTAGCCGTCCGAACAGGAAGTAAGTCCGGGGACGTGAAGGCCTGGATAAAGTCGTCTTCCTCCGCCTCATC
Organism: Talpa europaea; assembly: GCF_964194135.1. NCBI lineage: Eukaryota > Metazoa > Chordata > Mammalia > Eulipotyphla > Talpidae > Talpa > Talpa europaea. The sequence goes on from NC_140072.1 coordinate 128,968,088, forward strand.
CTCTGAGCTAAAGGGAGGGGTCCTAAACAAAACAAACCCAAACAGGGGGCGTTGATTTCCTCAGTTTCAGTCCAAACGTGGGTTAAGGAGGAGAAAACCTCCTCAGGAAATGCCCTAAAACACCCACGTGATCACAGAACAAGATGGCGGCGAGGCCCAGGACTGCGAACAAGGCCCAAGAGAAACCGGCCCGTTTTGCAGCATGACTATCAAAATGGACCAAAGTTTCCATGTGTCTCCTCTAAACCCAAACTTGTAATATCCTTAGTAGTCCTGGCTTTATTGAGCTAAGGAAACTATTTCTCAATGTAGGAAGTAAAAAGATTTCTGCAAAAAAATGCTTCCATCTTTTAAAACAGTGCCTTAACTTTTCACTGCCCCTTACAAAGTGTTTTTAAACACACTACCTTGTTTGTATTAGCACAGGATCATCCCATTTAAAAAGTGAACTAGAAGTTTGAGAAGAGTGTTCATTTATTTATTTATTTTTAAAGATTGATTTATTCATTTATTTATGCATACAAGAGCTGGGGTACAGGCCAGAGATGCGGGGGATGGGAGGATCCACCAGAGACAGAGTAGGGAGCAGAACAGGCAGACTGAGTGAAATACACTGCTGAGGGGAGCAGCAGGTGAAACAGGAGAGGTCTGCTGTGCTATGTGGGTAGCTCCCTGAGTGGCCCCGCTCCAACTGGTGCTGCAGAGGCTGCGGACAGCTTCACAGCGCTGAGCTCAACCGCCTGCGCCACCAGGGAGGCCTGTTCATTTATTTTAAAACTATTCACTGAGCACCTAAATTCTAGACAAAATTTAGTTACACTCTATCCCATGTAATAAATCTCTTCCCATGAGATTGTGGATATGAAGAGTGCTTTTAGAGGGTTAGTCATTATTTAATTTGTCTCTATCATATTTACATGTATACTATGTCTACTATATCTAATTTATATTGTCTCTACAGGCACAGGACCTCAATGAAGTGCTATTTATATTTATGGCATCAATCTTGAGTATAAAGCAACAATGATGAATTTAAATTTTAATAAAACTAATGTTATCATAATTGATAACAATATACCTACAATTTATTGACTACCCACAAGTGCCCAACACAGAGTCTTACCCTTTTCGGATGCCCTCATTTAATTTGTAGAACTATCCATAATAGATACGAAAACTAACAGAATCTCAGTGGCATAGTGAGTGAGTGACTGAACTGGGATTCGTGGCAGTCTCAGAGCGCCAAAGAGAATAAGGTCTAGGGTCATTAACAACTTCCACAGGGAGCATGAACACTAAAATGATATCTGACTGCACTGCTGTGGATCCAGTCATTAAAACTCAACATCATTCATTTATCATGTTTATTGAAAATTACCGGACTATTGGACACTGAGTGGAGGGAGTGGGTGGGATTATTGAAACAAGTCAGGTGTAGTGCCACTTCCTAATGGGAGCCATACTGTGATAAGTGTGATTGACTTATGGAATATCCAGTAAAGAAACAAACATTTGTCACAAAGGAATCACAGATTAATTGAATCACTTAATAATTGTGGCTTCAGTTAACCACAATGAGCATCCTAAAATAAGAGGGATGTTCAGTGAAAAGAATTTTTCATATTATACACACCCACAACACCCCCTCCCCCCGACAAGTACTCACGTAATGGATGAAGACTTTCTGGGAAAATGATCTTCTATGATATTTTTCTTAATTCTAAAGAAAAAAAAAGAGAGAGTGAGAAATACTTCTAAGTGGCATAATTGAATTTAGCAAAGATTTCTAGGGAATGGGTGATTTTGTTTTTAATATATATATAGGAAGGGAAGTAGCAGCAAGTCTACCAGTGATGATAAGATGGGTAGGGATTTCAAGGGTAATTTCTGTTGAGTCAAACGTCCTGGGTTTGTGCCCCCCTGAAATTTATACATTAAAGCCCTAAGCCCCAATTTGACAGTGTCTGGAGGTAGAGCAAGGTCAGGTTTTGGTGAGGTTGTCTTCCTGGGCTTGTAGATGGGCCACCTTCTCACTCACTTTGTCCTTCCATGGCAGGGTGGGGGGTAAGGAGGGGTGGCGGGGAGAGAGAGAGAGAGAGAGAGAGAGAGAGAGAGAGAGAGAGAGAGAGAGATGGGTGGGGGTTGGGGGGACAGATGCTGGCCTCTCTTTGCTTATAAGGACCCTAATCCCTTCTTGGGGGCCCCACCTTCATCACCTTCCAAAGGCTCCACTTCCTGATCTCAGCATTCCAGCCTCCAGAAGTGTGAGAAAATAAATGTAGGTTATTTAATGCATCTACCTACATTTTTTATGGCAGCCCAAGCTATGAAAGACATTAGTAAAAAAACTTTAGGGTTTAAAAAATACTCACACTGGAACGGATGTCTTATCCGTGAAAACGGGTTTTTGTCTAACCAGTTGTCTGCTTTTGGGAGGAAGTTGTGTCCCCTTGGGTAGTTCTCCAGTAGAAAGGCTCTCCACTTGAGAAAGACTGAGCTTCTCTGGAATGGTGGTATCATTCATATAACCCAGTGGCCTTTCTGATCACATGGAAAAGCAGAACACGATACTGTTTATGCTGGCACTGAAACAAACAAGCCCATCCCTGGGGTCTAGAATCCAGGCTACAAGTTTGGTTTTTTTTAAAATGTAAAAACAAAATATAAGACCCAATATATAATGGTTCAAATAGTCATAGAGTTGTCAATTAAGTCTCAAGGTTTATGAGCCTTTGAAGATTATGAAGACATTGTCCAATTTCACTCCCTCTGCAGAAATGAAATGGCAGCTGGTGATAGGCTTACCTGAAGACAGTAATATTCTCTCCTCGATCTGAGAGCTGACCTGATATTCAAGAGACTTTCGAATCTGCTGAATGTTAGGTATTTGTTTTTCTCTCTCATGTCTTGCGATTTCCACGGACCTTAATACTTTATTCAAGTATTCGCTTGGAATACCACGTACATCCTGCAGGAATAAAACGCTCTGTCAATCAACTATCCTGGGATGTTTTTCTCATTTCATGGACATGAACATTAATTGGGCCAACGTTTTGTCCTTAGAGCAGCAGGTGATACCTCAACATGTAACACACAGGCTTGGCCCCCAAAGGATCTCACAGTTTAGGTGGGCATGGAAGACACATGTATGATAAAACATGACAGGTTGGCAAGATATGAGTGTAGCACCCATGGCACAGAAGACAATAAACCAGGACTGATAAAACAGAAAGGCAAGGTGTGTGATACAGACTGAATGAGTCCACGAGGGAGGGAAGCCTCAGGAGGCCCCTGTGGTGTGAGAAGCCTCAGGGGAAAGCTGGGCTGTGCTATGAAGAATGGGTGGAGTCAAACAAGTAGACAAGAGCTAATATTGATTAAAGAAAGGCAAAAGAGTCTTTGAGGCTATTGGAAATGATCAATCTCTTGAACTGGGTGATGGTTACAGATCATACACACGTGTATGTACAAATCTGTATATATATTTGTACATACAGATAATTTGAATACACACAAATGTAGGCACATGTGTATATGCACATTTGTATATGTATAAAAACATATATGTATAGGGGCACAAACATATCCCCCATCAATGTACGCATAGGCACATGCGTGTAAACACAGAACTGTGTACACAGTAAAAACACACATCTGTGCACCTGTTTATACTCATCGTAGATGCATGCACCTGTGCACATGCATGTACACATCGGCTTTGCATACACACCCATATATGCACGCAGGGATATGCAGACACACATATACGTACAGGAATATAAATTCAAGTTGTTCAGTTAAGATTGATGTATTTTATGTATGTTGATAAAATATGTAAAGAGCAGTGAGCATAAACAACAAGATGTAAAAGAATTATCAATCTGGCAACAACAAGAAAAACAACCCATTCAGTCATTCATTTAGCAGGTATTACATACAGGCTGATTTTGTAAGCGGCCGTGATGTGAGGTTAAGTATTGGAAGTAAGCAGCACCATAAATACCTGGATGGAAACCCTGGCTCCTTCTTTTCCAGCCATGTCACCTGAAGCATGTTATGCAACCTCTCCAAAATGGAGTTAGTGCTGTCACTTGCCTCACAGAGTTGTTTCTTTGTTTAAGTGAGCTCATATTTGCACCTGTCTTAGAAAGGTGCCAGGCACAGAGTAATGCTAGCTCATGCTTCAGAAATCATGTCACCTCAGTCTCCAGGCTGCGAATGTGGATAGGACTGACAGGTTACCTTCTTTGCTCTGATCATTCCTTACTTAGAAAACAAAACGAGCAAGTATTTCAAAAATGAATGCACTTACTGCATTAATCCCCAAGGTTTCCAGTTTCTCCACCAAACTTTGCTCCAAGACAGCTTTGATTTCCTTCGTGAAGGTGGGGTTATTCTTCAAGGTTTTTCTTAAATGTACCTTGTTGTTGTTTAATTTCTGTTCATTTTCTCTTCCTGAAATAAGGTTTTTAAAAAGTACATTAACAAAGTATGAAACAAATACAGAAAATGGCAAAACACAACTCTGAACGGCAAGGAAAGATTTGTAATGTCTTTGAATTTTGGGACATTTCAGCCATTCAGCACAATATAAAATACTTAAGTATACCTTAAAAACTTCAGACTCTTTCCGATCACTTAATCGAGTTATAGCTAAATAATGCAAGAAACGAACATGTCTAAAGAAGGGCAGTGAAAAAAACTTATTTAGAGGGTTATTATTTTATTCCCAAATTATTTTACTATTCCCTGAAGAATCCATTTCTCCTAAATTCAAAATCATTTTATGAAGAAAAAGCCCGTTTTTTCTTGAGTTGTTATTAAGCAACACATTTTGCAGAAGTTCATATAAAGTTTCAAAAGTGAAAACTACATTCCTCTCGAAATATTCACTGAAATGAAAAAGAAATGGACTAAAGTCTCAGGGGAAGTATACTTTGTTTGAAACAACCCATCATTTAAAATAATGAAAAAAAAATTGGTCAGATTCTCCTAACTGTTCCTTCCCTAATCCTCCTCTCTTACTCCCTACTAAAAAATGTTTTTTGTTTTTTTGTTTTTCCAGAGAACATGGAGAGGGAGAGCGATTGCCTGACCTCTGAAGAACTGACTTCTATGTCAAAGGAATCTGGGGTTTGATGAGAGACCAACGCTTGCAGCTCAGCCTGAGCGGATGCAGAGCCAGCCCCGGGAGACAGGCAGCAACGGAACAATTATTTTAGAGTCTATTCTTGGAACAGGGGTGTTCACCAAAAAGGGTGGCATAAATGTCAGCGCTTTGGTCTGGGGGTACTGGGGGTCCCCATATAGTCCATTATTCCATGGTCTCCTCCATCTCAGTAGAAGGGATTTTTAGGAACCATAGCACATGGATTTGTAGATTTTGAAGAAAATGATTTGAAACGGTTCCTAAGCCAGAGTTCTAGTCCAGCAGTCAAAAGTATTTCTGATTATGAATAAACAGTTTTGCTGGAAGCAGAATCAGTCAAATTACTATGGCACATTTAATAGGAACAAGGGAGACTGCGTGGAGATGCTGGTCTATACTCTGCTACTGCAGCTGGCGGAGTCAAAACCGGGAATTTTCATGATTATACAGGGTTAAAAATCAATGTGTCTTAAATTTTATTTCCTCAATATTCCTGCTGCCGTTTTCCCACTCATGTTTTCCAATATATTTTTTAAAGATTTATTTATTTGTGCATAAAAGAATTATGGTACAGGCCAGAGGTGCAGGGGTGTGTGTGAGAGGATTCACCAGAGACAGAGTGGGGAACAGAACAGGCAGATGGACTGAAATACACTGCTGCAGGGAGCAGTGGGTGAGACAGGAGAGGTCTGCTGCACCATGTGGGTAACTCCCTGGCTGGGGATCGAACTGGTAATGTAGAGGCTGCAGATGGCTTCATAGTGCTGCATCTTAACACTTTGTACCACCAAGGAGGCCTGTTTTCCAGTATTCTTAAACCACATACACACACAGAAATAAGCATTTCTGTCCTAGGAGCTGGTGATCCCTCAAAATCTAGAGGGCCAGGCTGCAGTCATGGCTGTGTCCTGGGGTTTGGCTGCTCGCTGGTCAAGACTGCAACTATCTGGGGTTACAACTACCAGGAGGCGCTGAGACAGAGCCTGGTAGGCATGGCACGGCCACTGCCACACTTTGCAAAGGGAAACAATGCAACAATGCAAAGGGAACCAGGGGCAGGACTAGGATGGACAGGAGCTGCGCAGAAACACAGCCTCAGAGAGGCTTCCCGCCCTGTCTGCTCTGGGGAGAGGGGCCACATGCAGGGGCACAGCGATGGGAGAAAGGCTTGGCCATGGTTTGCTTAGAAGAACGGTTAAGTCGACGAATTCATTGGTTGATTGGTCTAGGTCACCCTCAACCCTCACGACAAGTTCATTGTGATGACCGAATTCCCCGAATGACCACTCATTGAACTTCTGCTCTGCGGGATGGTGTCCCTTCTGTATAGAAATCTGCCTATAGAACTAAAACTACCAGAAGGGGTGGGGAGGGAGCACAATGGATGAGGGTGGAGGATTACAGGTGGTTTGATAACACCTGAAAGGGGAGATCCTATCCTCTAACAATGTTCTAAACTAATGTTACCCCAATAAAATAAAATGAGATAAAATGAAATAAAATAAATAAAAATAAATGTTTCCCTCCGTCCTTAATTCACTTTACATGTTGGCGCTTGCTTTGGACTGCTCTATGAATGATTAGAAAACCCGGGGGTTTCCTTCTGAGGAAGGACTCATACAAGCTGGGATTAGCTAATGGACGCGAAAGGAAAAATCCTGAGTGGACAGGAAAAAAAAAGTTTTTATGTAAAGGTGGAATCAACCCCTTGAAAGCCAAGCACAGTGGAAGATTTTAGTTAAAGCAGGTATTACTCACTGAGATCAACAAGACAGAACTTTCTAGAGAGCAACATTTCCTCTCCTTAAAATCTTAATGCATGCACAATGGCCCACACGTGTGGTCAGTTACATCAGACATATAAAAAACTGTAGTGCACAGCTAGCTGCATAAAAACAAAACAAACCACAGCTCCCCATATCAGAAATTCTGAGTTGGGAGGGACTTTATCTAGTAATCCACTGCCTCATTTTTCAGAAGAGGATACAAAAGCCAGAGAGGTAAAGAGACTTCCTCAGAGATCACCTAGCTAGCTCTTGACCAGCTGGTCTTCCTACATCACTTTGTTTTTTTGCATTAAGCTACAGAAAGGAGAAAACGTAAATGGCAGTTTCAGTTTTGAATTAATTCAACTTGCTGGCCCATGAGCTCCTAATCCCCCTTTCAATTCAACTCGAGTGTCTAATAATAAAGTGACCTCAAAGATCCCTCCTGGCCCTCACGTTCTAATACCTCATAGAACCACAAGATCGGTATCTCTAGCAACTGCCAAAATGGAAGGTTGCAGAAACACTCGTGTGTGAAGTAACTTCTTGATGAGGGACATGGTATTTTTGCAAAACCCTTGCAAAAATTCACTTGCACAGGGGAAAATTCCTCTTGGAATCTGACTTGTTTTCTGAATGTGAATTCTCCTTCCTGGGGCTGTAGTTTCAAAATTGTGGGGCCTTTTTATGAGCCCCTGGACACATTTCATAGATTATTCAGAGAATAAGGAACTCTGTGTTCACGACATCAGTAAGTGACACTTATTTGATATACAGAGTGCGTTACTGGCAAGTGAAATGAACAGATGCATCATGTCATGTTGCAGAAGAGCTCCAGTGTAGCCTTGTAAACAGTTCGTGAAAACTGGAGAAAGTCCAGAGACCACACGAGTTGTAACAAATATTTACACATTGAGGTAAATAATTTTATTTCTCTTCCTACCAAAAACTGACAAAATCAGAGCCCATACAAATATTAACAATTTGTTATTTCCTAAAAAGAACGTGATCTGTAATTAAGCATCATTACATTAAGGAGAAAAGTGTTAAATTGATTCAAATATAAGTGATCTACAAGGCGAGCATTTGAAGACTCTTTGTAATTAACCAAAATTCACAGACGTCAAAAACTGATAGAAAATAATTTTTAGAACTGCCAAATAAAATGCGAAAGCAGAAATAATGTTCACTGTTACCAGTAACAGCGTCCATATTCCAAAAAGATACTACTTGACACATAAACCACACTCGGAGCTTAGAAATTATGTTTTTCTTGCTACTAAAAATAATGTGCGAAGCAGGTACATGAACCATTCATTTCACAGATTGGGGCAAGAGAAAAAACTACTGTGATCTGAATATTTTTGTATCATCAGATAATCCAAAGCAAACTAGCTGCCCTGATTTTGACACAGCACAGTATAAACCACTCGATCAAATTTTTAAGTCTTGGATTTTCACATCTAAATAAGATCCTTGCCAGGATAAACCTGGATCAAGCCCTTTGTTACCTTTTTCTTCCTCTGAAAGTTCTTCTATTGGTTCCAGTATGTGCGATGAGAATGCCTGTTCTATTAATGAGGAAAAATAAGAATAGTACAAATAGGACAACAGCAAAGTAACATCAGTTTTCTTTCAAGCAATTCTGAAAGATAATTCCACAGTATTTTAATCATGCCAACAATAGAAAGAATTTACTGGGGGAAAAAATATCGAGGCTATCAGTGAAAGCCAGTCTCTTTTTCATGGTTTCTTCTCTTCCTATATATTTTCCATTAACTCCATGCTCAGAAAATTAAAATCTTAAATAATTAAATGAATATTTCTCATTCTTCCACCTACTGGCTCATTGATTCTTTGAAGGCACAATGACACAACTGTAAAAGATCTTCCTTATCCCGAAAAATACTTTCCTTATAAAATATTTTGATCATGCAGTGATCAAACAACTGAAAATATTGTCATTCCTCAAGATAAAAACATTCAAAATTCCCACTGGGTCCCCAAGCTGCATTGCAAGACCTGGTCCTACTCCTGGGTGAGGGCAAGGTTGAGCGATGACAGGTAAAGAAGGGTTTCCCCAGGACTGGAGGGGGAGATGTGGGTTCTGGGTGACTCCCCGGGAGAAGTCACTGTGTATCCCCAAGGAAACCCAACGGACAGCCAGGACAAAGCCAATCCCCATCCTATCAACTGAGAGAAGTTTCCTTTAGGAGGAGGGAGGTATGGGCCCCAGGTCAGCCCTCAGGCATTAGGCACGGAATGAAATGCAAGCAGCAAGCCTGGCTGAGGATGTGACAGCTTCCCTCCTCGGGTCAGCACAGAGATGGACTCAGGATGCCTCCCCTGAGAGCTCTCCACCTGCACCTGCCAGAGGCTGCTCCCTCCTACCGCTGGACACCAGAATGGTGGCAGTTGAGGGTAATAATGGCCAGCAAGTGCTTACCGGGGCTCAGGCAGAGATCATAGAGGTTTAAATGAACTCTCTCAGATTTCATAGCCCCTGCTTGGAAGGTCTGGCTTTTAATTGATTAAAGGGTCTCGCTTGTACTCTATGTCAGATATGCACACTCACACATAAATGTACACACAAGTAAATACACGTGCACATTTACAATATTTAGCTATGTAGAGACTGGTTCGAAGAGCTTGGCCAGAAACGTAGCCATCCTACCAATCGTTGACCATAGCGGAGCACTGCATCTTAAAAACTTTGCGATGTACTTTGGAACTGGCCTGTCACTAAGCAGGAGCCCACTTTAATTTTGAAGCATGAATGCTCCCCAGCCAGCAACCCCAACCCCTGAGGAGCATTTAAGTCCATCCATGCATCACTGCTGCTCAACACCAAATGTGTGCTTTCAAATTTCGAGATTTTTAAATTACACTGACTATTTTACTAGTTCGAACTGCTGAAAACAGAGATTTGGGGAGGATGACTAATTTCAGTTTTTTTAAAAGTCACAGGGTTTGTATTCTCTTGCACGTGTTTAAACATTTTCTTTTCAAGAAATGGCAAAAATAAGGTATGAGGAAAGGTTCTATAAAACCTCACAAAATCTTCATACGCTTTATTTGTCATCATCCTGGGATGGGGACAGCCCTGTGACAGACTTCTCTGGGGTCAGCAAGAGTCTCCGGGGTGCTGGTTCTGGGGATAGGTAGGTTCCCAACTGGGGCTCTGGCGTTACAGGGTGAGATGGACCAGCCCTAGCTGCAGAAGCCAGCAGGGCCTGCTGCTCTCTCTCGCAAGACACAGGTCTAGTCTCCAAACCCCCCAGTTCCTGTCCTGAGCTGAGATCTCCTGGGTGTAAACTGAAACACAAGGGAGGCTTGAGCTTCCCCTTGGAACTTGCCGGAGCCTTCCAGAAAAATCCTTACATTAGTTTCCTGCCGCTGCCTCCAGTAGGAAAACTCCCAGATCTCTACACGGCCCTCTTCCACGCGCTGCCCTCTTCCACGCTGTGACATCGGAACCTGGCAGCTGCGGTCAGTAGGGCTGCTCAGCGTTCCCTGCTCCAGAGGCCCGGCCTCCCTCGCTCCTCCATACCTGCCCCAACGTCTATTACGAGGCTCCCCAAGTGGCAGGCAAGGAAACAGAAGCCTAATGCTTCACGAGTCCACTGTGAGTCCAGATTCTCCCTCCAAGGTCCGGGCCTCCCCACTGGGTTTGTCTCCTGGAATTCTGGAGCCCAGTGTCCTAGCTCATATGTTCACCCCTTCCCTCACCCTCGGCCCCCATCACCTGCACAAGCTTCCCCTCAATTCCGCTGACCCTCTGTTGTTCCCACCCCCTCCTGTCTCATCACCTCAACCCAGTTCCCAGTGAGGACTGGCACTCGACTAACAGCCTCTGCTGCAGCTACACTTGGACCAGGGTCCCCTTCTGGCTCAGGGTTGCCGAGTATTATACAGTAAATCTCCCCCCCGCCAATCCTCTGCCTCAGTGTCCTGTTCTCGGGGAACCCAAGCTACAGGGCCAGCAGCCGTCATGTTTTTCATGGTAAAGGACCTCACCAAGCTTTGAGGTGAGGTCATCGGACTAATTAACTTCATGCAGCTCAGGACTAGCCCTCCCCGCCCTCAACAGCCAGCAGGTCAGCCTGCTCCTTGCTCCTACCCATTGAGATGCTCACAAACCAGCTTTGATCCCAGCCCCAGGGCTGGCCCCCTGCCAGGTCTGGTTGGCATTTAAAACTAACATTCCAATCCCAGCAGATGCCAGTCACGGAGCATGGCAGGTACCTGCAGCTGATGGGGGCGGGGCCACTCGCAGCACAGTGCTTGAGAACCGATGGTTTGTTGGGGCCCCTGAATGAACCCGAGACAGCTAAACAGACCTGCTGTATGTGTCCTTTGTGGGGCAGCCAAATCATAACACCAAGGGAAGGTGGACCTCATGTAATGTCCTACAGGGGGCTAAGGCTCACAAAGTGGAAAAACGAACACTACAACAAAACCGAAACACAGCGTGGAAGCACAAAGCGGAAGCGGCCTGAACGCCCTGCAAAAGCCACCCCAGGGAAGGAGGCTGTGGAGAGACAGCGGCCTGACAGAAGGAAGAGCGGCCAGAGATCGTGTACCTGCACAGTCACTATTAAAAGTCAATTGACAGAGAGCCAGCACACATTTTGACTCTGATTCTGATCCAAAGGTTGGGGGGGGGGGAATCTGCACCTTCTAAATACTTGCAAATACCAACATCCAGCAGGTGGAGAGAATTTACGTGTGCCAGATGGCGAACACAGACACAGGTGCTCGGGAACGGACACACCTGAGGTGATCTTGGTGGGTGAGGCAATGAGATACAAGAGACACTCCATGAGCCAGTCAGTGAACAAAAAGGACCATTCCAGAGGGCTCTTATGTGGCCCTGGATGTTTATGGAGATAAACAGTCCGGCTCTACTGCCCATGGACTGAAGACTGAAATTCAAAGACTAAAAACAAAAGTGGACTGAAGCAACCACTAGATTCCAGAAGCAGCTGCGGGTGAGACAGGAGAAAGATGGTCCCTCTCTTGCCATCATTTGTTTATCGCACAGCCAGCCATAGGAAAACAAGGTATTATAAAACAGCCTGCAGCAATGGATCATTACCTCCACCATGCTGAAAGAGAATATGGCTACAGTGTTCGCCCTAACTGTCAGATCACATTAATTGCGCATTAATCACATTAATTACTCCCATCAGCCGCATGGCCTGGTCCAAGAACAGAGTCCTGGCCACGGTTTCACCTAATGCTTCCTCCTTTTTCCCTTTGGTTTCCATCACAAGTCTTGTCTAGATTTTCCCAACTAATCGCTCTAGCTATTTGTTTAAAAAGGGTGACTTGCCACCACGCTGAAAGTTAAATAAACAATCACATGCCCTGTGGCAGGTGCTGGTTGGCTGGTCTAGTAGAAAGTCACCCTCCAGCCCAACACCTAGGATGCCCCCCCACCCAAAGTCATATCTGATCAAAGCACCGCTTCAAGTTAAAATCTCTACTGGTGAGTGCAGCCACATGCCCATTTTTCTCTATCAAGGCTCTGGGAGGTGGGGTTGGTTTGTGACGGTGTTACATAAGGAGACTGCTGCTTTAATGAATGGCTTCACATTCACTGCAGTGTTTTCTGCCTTTGCATGGTGACCCCGGCAGAGGCACTTTCAGTTAATAAGTCAGCTAACTCAGGGCGGAAACCACACGTGCAACGCTGAGACTCTGCTGGAACTCACCGTGTGTCACCGCTGGGATCGCTGGGTTGGGTTTGGCATCCACCATCTGTGGGGCTGGGGCGCTCACTGAAACAGCACAGAGAGAGAGAAAGCTCACAGGGCTCCAGCATGAAAGCAGGAGGGTCTGACTGTGATGAGGATGGGGTGTTCCTCCAGGGAGTCAAGACATATACAGACCATAAGGGATAGACACTGAAGATGACAAAAATATGGCCACCTAATCTAAGCCATTTCACTGCATCATCACTCACCCATTCAAAACAAACAAGTCAGTGTTTTTTAGTATATTCAGAGTTGTGCAAACACAGCCGCTATCTCATTTTAGAACATTTAGGTTAGTAAGCACCCACCCCCCGAACCTCCAAACCTATACCCATTGGCTGTCACTCCCTGTTCGTCCCTCCTCCCAGTCTCTGGCAACCACGGATCTAATTTCCGTCTCTGGGCTGAATTTGCCTGTTCTGGACATTTATATAAATGGAATCCTACACCACAAGGTCCTTCATAACTGCCTCTTTCATTTAGCACCACATATTTTCATGGCCAAATAGCCACGTATGGGCAGATTACATTTTATTCATCCATTCATTAGCTGATGAACATTTATTCGGGCTGTGTCCACTTTTTGGCCATTAGGAATAATGCTGCTATGAACACATAAGAGGAACCAAATTTTTTAAAACCCTAGTCACTGGGCTGAAGAAGGCACAGATTGCATCACTGCCTTTAGAGTGGAATAGTCCTGATTCCTAAAGGCTCTCTATTTTAAATTTCCCCCAGGAAATCAGATTGCACAGCCTCCCTTTCCAATACTTACTTGATAATTTTTATCTGAGGGTCCCCTCTGGGCTATTTGTTTACCAACTCTCTCTACTTTTTTGAGGTAGATCCTTAATTCTAACCCTACCCTGAATTGCAACTATGTGTAAAGAGCTAACCATTCTGGAAATAAGGCCCTCAAGCCCATCTGCAGCTTGCACAATATAAGCCAAGGTTTGCAAATGACAGCACGTGGAAGCCAACGGAGTTTCACTGGAACACGACATGGTTCCAACATGGTGCCAGGTATAATTAAAATACAAGCAATAATAATTTAGGGGCTTTTAACCATTCCACCCTTCTCTGAAACATGCTTTGTTCTTTATTTCGTAAGATGTAAGTCCAGCTGCTACTCTCCCTGCAGCACTTGGCGCTTAAATTGCCCTCCTGTCCTCAGCACCCCAACCTCTCCTGGAAGCGGCTCAGAAGGTAAAATTATAAAAATCATTAGCATTTCCAGTCCGTTGGCCAAATTCTCACTCTCACATTCCTTCATCACCTGCAATGTCCTCGCTCAGCAACCCCCTCTGTCCAGGCTCCCTGGCTCTGGCGTTCAGGCCCTTGTTCCCACGCACGGCCCTCACACCCTCAGTCTCCTGCTTCCTTCCTTCCTCCCAAGTTTCTTGCCTCCCCTTGCACTTTCCTGAGTGGAAATAAAAATATCCCAACTATTCTATTACTAGGAAAACTGTCTGCAGCTAAACTGCACAGATAACATATTTTGGGATGACAGCTGAGTCCTGCGTAGAGAGTCACACCCAGACGCCCACTGAGCATGGGAGGGGCGGGTCGGGGTCCCAAGCCTGGGGCCCCAAAAACCCCCATGAGGCCACTGCGGGGAGGCAACCACACACAGTGGCACCGTCACACAGCGTTACCTTGTGAAAGCCCAAAGCGTCAACTGGAGCAACAGCAAAGACCTGCCAGCGCTCCCTTTCTATCAGGCCAACCACAAAATGATGGGTCTGGCTAACCAGAATCACCTTGAGGCCATGTGGCTCTTCACAATCTCGCGTTTTAGAACCAGGTCAAAGCCAGGGCTCAAAAGAAATCAATGCAGGGCCTCCCTGGTGGCGCAAGGGGTTAAGCACAGCAGTGAAGCTGTCCGCAGCCTCTGCAGCATGAGTTCAATCCCCTGGCGGGCCAGGGAGCAACCCACATGGTGCAGCAGACCTCTCCTGACTCGCCCGCTTCCCCGCTCTGTCTCTGGTGGGTCCTCTTGCCCACCACAGCTCTGGCCTGTACCCCAGTTCTTATTTATTTATGTATGCATAAATAAATAAATCTTAAAAAAAAAGTAATCTCCAAACACACTTGTTCTCAGAGAAAAGCCTCTAAAAATAGTTAAGTGGTGTGTAATGGTGTTATTAGTACTTTAAACATATCTTTAGGCACCCAAGCCTATTATAGAAACTTACTAGGTACAGCTGAGGCAGTTGGCTTGGAGTCATAAATCTGCCAGGTTAAAGGACTCCCTGAAATAACAAAAAGTTTAATTAATAACAAAAATCACAAGCTATGGGTTACATACATATATCCTCTCCATGAACCCCCCCAGAAAATAATGAAAGAAATTCACCAAATTATAGCGACTCACCCACAAGAATGAAGATGTTTAACATGCCTCTGTTTACAGTGTTTTCCCTAAAATTAGTTTTCAGTCCACTATGTGCACGATGAAGAACATATGCAGGTATCCCTCACTACGTGAACGCTCACTATTAGAAGGGTAGTTCCAATCCATCTCCACACGAGAAGGAAACCAGCGGGCGTTCAGCGTTCTTGCTGTTCCCCGGCCCTCGGAAACAGGCAGGAACCCCAGCCTGACCAATCCCCAATTGGCTTCCATTAAGGAGAATTCCTTAACAACCTGACACGTGCAGACACCCAGAGCCGGATCACTCGAAGAAGTTCCGGCAGAAGGCAGGCTTTCGTGATTTCCTGTGAGACCCTACATTCCTGTCCCCCACCTCCCTTCTAACCTAGATCTTGGATGGTGCAGAGATGGGTGGTGATCACTGCTACTATGTTCAATACATGCCCACTACGCTTGGACACAACCCCACGCCACCACAATTGGAATAACACCACAAGCCTCTATGGTATTTTAAACAACAAAGAGTTTAACATCAGTAATAATAGCTAACAGCAGCGAGTGTTTACCAGGTGCAATTTATACATGTTCTCCCGTGGGATCATGACGAGCCTGCGATGCAGTGATTATTGATATTCCAAAATATCAATAATGATATTGAGGTTCCTCATTTAGGGATGACGTAACTGAGGTAGAGACAAGGCTGCAATGGGCCAGGGACAGGACTTGAACCTGGTTTGTCTCAGACCCTGTGCTTCTGATTGTAACTCCCGCTTACTGAACAGCAGGTAACGGCTACTCAGTGTGTATTCTGAGCAAACCGGTATGCTGGTTTAAAAAAAAAAAAAAATTAGAGACCACTCAATGACAGTTTAGGTCTTAAAAGAATTTTTCTCAAGTCTCTGGATTGGGGTAACAGATCTAACCCAGAAGAATGGCATCTGAGCACCTGAGGACCGTGGGGTCCCTCATTCTGCTACTGTCCAGAGGAAAGCCCACCTTCCCACTAGCACCCTGGCCCACTTACCTTTGGGTTCACTGATACTGCTTACTGGTTTACAGGCAAACTCTTTAATCTGCAAAGAAAAAGCCTTTTAATGATAACATGTTTGAAACTAGATGGGAACATATAGGACCATGGACAGTTGAACACCGAGCGAATGAAGCTTTCCACTAAGTCCTCCAAAGACACTGGACACAAGGACAGTACCGAGAAGGAGACAAAGTTTTCTAGAAACCGGATTTGCATTTGGCTGTTTCTCAAAGTAGTTACCCAAAGAAATGCGTATCTACCCACACATGTGTTTTGAATTCTTACTGAACAAATCTGCTTGCTCTACCATATTGTAAAATATCCTTTAAACATTTTATTTCATTGGATTTGCCTTCACAAACAACCTCAGGGGAGGAAACAGCCCCTCGTCTTTATCTTATTCAGCTTACAAACAAAAACACACATTCTTAGAGACTTGCATGGCTTAAAGAAACACAGACTCGGTTTACAGCCAGGCCTACCTGCTGTCTCTGAGTGATAATCAGCTCATTCTGTTCCTGGAGTCTCTGCCCTAGCTCTTCCATCCTTTTCCTGTAGAAAACGTTACTTGCGTTTAAATCATCTATCATTGAGGTTCGAAGTTTTTCTATATGTGACAGGAGCTGGAAAAAAAAGCTAGGTAAGGCATCCACACCTACTCCCTGCAGGCACAATGTCTTCATTCCACAGTCCACCTGCCCACGCCTTGCTCACTCTGTTGGCCTGACATCACCCGTGCACACCAGCCATGGACTAAACCTCAGAATACTCCATGGAATAAACTGTGCAGAGGAGACTCTGGTGCACAAGGGGCCTCATCTCTGCTCCTGGGGTGCGTGCGACCCAGGACAGACCTGACAGTGTGACCCATAAGTGACCTCAAACACCCAGCATCATCCGCAACAAGGATAAGCAATGCCAAAGGTCACGGCTTCTTCCCAGAGCAGCTCTGATGCCAGGGGGTGTGTCCTTCAAACATGGGTGACGCAGCTCAAAGGTGCCCTCCCTCGTCCAGAGGGCCTATCTTCATTATCTATGTCCAGCAACTAGCACAATCTCTGACGCTTAGTAGGTTCTCAATAAATATTTCCTGAGAAAAAGAATGTGGTGGAGGAAGGTACAGGAAAACAGCGAGTAGGGAGGGAGAGACTCAGCGGTCCGAGGCCCAAAAGTTTACCGTAGATTCACCCTTAAAGATGTAATATCAGGGATCAAATACTGGAGAAGAAGGGTTTAAGAAGAATTTGTTTTCAATAACATAGGGAAAGAGCCTTAAGGCAAGGTTAGTAGGGCTCCCTGGTGGCGCAGGGGTTAGTCTCAGCACTATCAATCTATCACCAGACACTGCGACCTGAGTTCGATCCCCGGCCAGGGAGCTGACCCACATGGCACAGCAGACCTCTCCTGTCTCCCTGCTGCTCCCCTCAGCAGTGTATTTCAGTAGATCTGCCTATTCTGCACCCCCTCCCCTTGTCTCTGGTGAGTCATCTCACCCCCTTTATACCTCTGGCCTATACCCCAGTTCTTGGATGCATAAATAAAATAAATCCTTAAAAAAAAAGAAACATCTGAATAAATAATAAGTGTACACAATCAAGCAGCCTCCAGGATGTTAGCAATGTAGCTGTTAGACTAGCAATTTTTTGGCCAAATTAGCAATGGTCCAAATCCAGAGCAGTGACACCACCAAATGCTGGGAAGGACATGGAGCAACAGGAACTCTCATCCACTGCTGGTAAGAATGCAAAATGGTAGAGGCCCTTTGGCAGACAGATTGCTGCTTTCTTACAAAACCACCCATTTTCTTACCATCCCACCCAACAATCACCCTCCTTGGCATTTACCCAAAGGAGCTGAAAACTTATGTCCACATAAAAGCCTGCCCACGGATATTTACAGAAGCTTTATTCATCACTGCCAAAGCTCGGAAGCAACCAAGGTGTCCTTCAACAGGTGCATGGATAAATAATCTGTGGTACATGCAGACAATGGAATATTATGCAACGCTTAGAGAAATGAGCTGTCAAGCCGTGAAAGAATTGGCGGAAACTTCGACACAGATTGCGGAGTGAAGGAAGCCAGTATGAAAAGACTAAGTCCATAGGATTCCAACGCTACAGCATCATGGAAAAAGTAAAACCTTAGAGACAGTGAGAAGATCAGGAACTGGGCGTGGGGGAGGAGAGGAACGAACAGAGAGCACGCAGAGGCCTGCATGTGATGCAACTACTCTGCACGATATCATGCTAGTGGGTACATGTCATCAACATTCGTCCAAATGCATAGAATGCGCGAGACTGAGAGAGACGTCTGATAGAAACGCTGGACTTTGGGTGATAAAGCGCATCACTGTAGGCTCATCGATTAGCATAAATGTACCACTGGGGACAGGATGTTGATAACTGGGGAGGTGGTGAGGATGGGGGAGTAGGGAGGTCTGAGAACACTCTCTGCCATTTCTATGCAATTGTGCGGTGAACCTAAAACTGTTCTAAAAATAATTTATTCCGTCAAGGAGATAATAACACAGCAAGTTAAACTCTCCATCAGTATCCTGCGGGGTCCCTCTGAGGTGCTTTGTGCTCATGACACTGGACAGTTGCTGGGTGGACCAAGTCATGGGGGCTTCCTGTCGAAGACCCTATCACATTGTGGTGATGCTAAGGGTCTCCCCAAAAGGCACTGTTAGGAACCTCCTCTGCATTTTCACAGACCACCAGAAGAGTGTCCCCAAAAGTAGTTTGGGAAATGCTGAGCTAGAAAACAGGAGGGAAAGCCAGGAAAGGTGCCCAGGGTGGTGACATGATCAATAATTATGTGAGTTGTTCCAGGCCCCAAGAAGGGGGCACCTTTCTGACACTGGAGTTGAGAATTGACCAGAAAGGTCCAGAGAAGAGTTGACTGAGAGAGGGCTGGGGTAGTCACAGCCAGACATTTGTCCACAAAAAGTCTGTGACTTTCCTATTTCAAGTTCTATGCTTTTCACTCTCCAGGTCCACCCCCATTTCCTTTCGTCGCATCACATGACCATTCCATGACTCCCGAGTTCTAGGGAGTCCCCTGTGGGGTGAAAGGGGCATGCCATGGTTTATCTGTGACTCCCTTTGAACGCCTACCAGCATTATTAAAAAAAAAAAAGGCTGCCAAGAATCTAGGTAAAGCAATAAAAAGTTGGCAACCACAACTTCCCTTAAACAGAAAAATACAATATGTGCCTTGTAGGAGCGCTAGGCACCAATCATGTGGAATAATTGTTAGGTCTCGGCAGGGATGACTCAACCTGATTGAATTCGCCCCTCTGTTAGGGTTTAAGAGAAGTGGAGGAAGAAGCAGGCAGCTTTGGGGGAGCAGCATGGCCTAGTGGCAGCACAGGCACCCAGGAAGTGGGGTGAAGCGCGTCCCTCAGAACCAGGGGAGGAGGCTTCTGCTTCTTCCCAAGGCCCACCAGCGGGTCTTTTTCTTTGTTACCACTTGCCGTTGCCAAATGCAAAATGGCAACTTGTCTTCTACTGCAGCCAGTCCCTGAATTCCTACCAACTTGCCTTGGGCCCAAGAGCCTTTTTTTTTTTTCCTGTTTTCTTTTTAAAAAGATTTTATTTATTTATTTATGCATTCAAGAACTGAGGTAATGGCCAGAGGTGTGAGGGTGAGAGGATTCACCAGAGACAGAGTTGGGAGTAGAACAGGCGGATCTACTTAAAACACATTGGGGAGGGGAGCAGTGGGCGAGACAGGAGAGGTCTGCTGCGCCATGTGGGTCAGTTCCTTGGCCAGGGATCGAACTCAGGCAGCAGCAGTGAAAGCAAGATAGCACAGAGACTTAACCCCTACACCACCAGGGGGCCCCCCAAGAGCCTTTATTTTAAAGATTTATTTACTATTTATGCATACAAGAGCTGGGGTACAGGCCAGAGGCGCGGGGGGTGAGGATTCACGAGAGACAGAGTGGAGAACAGAACAGGCAGACTGACTGAAATACACTGCTGAGGGGAGCAGCGGGTGAGACAGGAGAGGTCTGCTGTGCCATGTGGGTAGCTCCCTGGCTGGCCCGGGACAGAACTCGTGCTGCAGAGGCTGCGGATTGCTTCATAGTGCTGTGCTTTACCCTTTGCGCCACTAGGGAGGGCCCCACCAAGAGCCTTTAAAAGAGCAATTACCCCCTTTTCTTAAGAAGGTCTGAGTTCTATCCCAGGACCTCAAGGCCAAAGAGGTGCTTTGAAAAATAAGAGTCAGAACTTCAAATTTCTAGGAGCATAAGGATAAAACAGAATCATTTAAACTTCTGGGTTTTTTTGTTTTTGTTGTTGTTTTGTTTTTAGCATGTCCCAGACCTACCTACTGAGTCAGAGTCTCAGGGAGTGAACCTGGCATGTGAATTTCCGAATAGGGCCTCAGGCCACCCTCCCTGCACGGGTGCCAGAGCATTTTAACACTTAAACTTCTCACAGAGTCAACTCAAAGGGAATCACTGGAATAACTGAATTTTGTTTTCATTAAAATAATTGTAAATTGAACAATCCTCGCCCTCATTTAAAAATCTTTAGATTGCCAGTGGGTGATATGAAAGAAATGAGAAATGTATTCAACAATGAAGACAGGATTCAATAACTTGGGATACCTGTGGCCATTTCGAAGTCATGATTGTGGGCTGTGGTGCAGAAGTATGGAGCCTTGATGGCAGGTGAGGTGGGGCAGGCCCGAAGAGTGCACCCCTGTACCCCTGACTCATGCAGAGTTATCGACCAATGTTAGCTCCATAAATCATAAAAATAATGATTTTGAAGAATAATTGAAAACAAGAAAATAGTTATGATCTGTTAAGTGAAAAGCCTATAAAGTAATAGACAACAAGTATGATTAAAACTGTTAGACTAGGGGCCTCCCCGGTGGCACAGCCGTGGAGCGCTGGGTTGTGAGGCTACCCGAGCCTCTGCAGCACCGGTTCGATCCCCGGCCACTGGGTGAGGGTCCCACATGGCGCGTAGACCTCTCCTGCCGCCCGCTGCTCCCCTCAGCAGTGTACTTCGTCGGTCTGCCTGTTCTGCTCCCCGCTCTGGCTCTGGTGAATTCTCTCACCCTCCTGCACTTCTGACTGTACCCAGTGCTTGTATGAATAAATAAATAAATCTTAAAAAAAAACCCAAACTGTTAGACTAAATGAGTTTCTATGCTCATAGGAATGCAACATTTACAGGATAGAAAAAAGACTACAAGAAATTACAGCAAAGTAGGAGCAGTGGTTATGTTGGCACTGGAATTCTAAGTGACTTTAATTTTGTTATATATTTCTCCACAGATTTAAGTAGACAAATCCTGCATACACTGTAAAGAAAGCAAATATTCTTTTTAAAAAATGACCCACTTATTGGCCATTGGTTTCTTTCTTTTTTTTTTTTTTAAAGATTTATTTATTTATTTATTTATACAAGCACTGGGTACAGTCAGAAGCGCGGGAGGGTGAGAGAATTCACCAGAGCCAGAGCGGGGAGCAGAGCAGGCAGAAGGACCGAAGTACACTGCTGAGGGGAGCAGCGGGCGGCAGGAGAGGTCTGCACGCCATGTGGGACCCTCCTCGGGTGGCCGGGGAGCAGCCGGGGATGGAACCGGCTGCAGCTTCACAACCCAGCGCTCAACCGTTGCGCCACCGGGGAGGCCCTGGCCATTGGTTTCTTAACCTTACCCGATTCTTCTCTTTCTTGTGTTCTTGATGCAGAGCTTGAACGCGAGCTGTCCACTTGCTTTCCTATAAAACAGTAAAATAAGAGTAATTTATGTGCAACTATAGCAAAGGAATGTACTCAAGATGGAAGCTGTGTTTTTAGTGAGTATTCATGAAATCCAATATATCCATTTGGTAAAAAATTATTTTTATCTATACAAGAACCAGGGCATAAGCCAGATGCGTGAGAGGGTGAGAGGATTCACCAGAGCCAGAGAGGAGAACAGAACAGGCAGACTGACGAAATACACTGCTGAGAGGAGCAGTGGGCGAGACAGGAGAGGTCTGCCGTGCCATGTGGGTTATCTCCCCGGCCGGCGGGGATCGAACCCGTGCTGCAGAGGCTGCAGACAGCTTCACAGCCCTGCGCTCAACTGCCTGTGCCACCAGGGAGGCCCCAATTTGGTAAAATTCTTGTGGGCATTTTTTAGACTATATACCGTCAAAAATATTTCAACAGATGTGCGTGTGGTCTTAATCTTATACTCTCAGGAAGAAGTTGGCAAACACTTTTGGGTAAAGAGCTAACTGTAAGGGTTTTAGTCTGAGGGGCCAGATGCTCGTCACTGCCACCTGCAGTGGAGCAGTCTCTGAGAATATGGAAGCGAATGGGCATAGCTATGTGCCAATAAAATTTTATTTTCAAAAATAGGTGCTTAAAAAAAGAGATAGGTGTTAGGGGCCTCCCTGGTGGCACAAGGGGTTAAGTCTCAGCACCACAAAGCTATCCACAGCCACTGCAGTATGAGTTTGAT
The DNA here is from genome assembly GCF_964194135.1 of Talpa europaea. NCBI lineage: Eukaryota > Metazoa > Chordata > Mammalia > Eulipotyphla > Talpidae > Talpa > Talpa europaea. Next base: position 128,990,640 of record NC_140072.1, read on the forward strand.
TCCTGGCCAGGGAGCTGACCGACATGGCGCAGGAGACCTCTCCTGTCTCGCCCACTGCTCCCCTCATCAGTGTATTTCAGTAGATCCACCTGTTCTTTTCCCCACTCTGTGTCTCGTGAATCCTCTCACTGTCCCCCTACCCCCACACCTCTGGCCTGTACCCCAGTTCTTGTATGCATAAATAAATAAATCTTAAAAAAACAACAACAACATTTCAGTTCTGGACAATACCTTGAACCAGGCACCTTGCTGGGCAGCCCTGCGTGCTTGGGGAGGACCCTACAGAAGGGATAACCCCAGAAAGGCCCCTGGTCATGGGCATATGACCACGTCCCACCAGGGGGACTAGAGAATGGCAGTGACCCAGAGGTCCAGGGCTAGTCTGCAGAAGAGGGGTCACCCCAGCTGAATGAGTAAGCCACAGGTCCTGAAAGAAAGTTGCCAATTAAAGGCAGAATGCCGTGTCCTGGGAAGTGAGCTATTTCGAGATGCTGGAAGTATCAAGGTGGATGGGACGGCAAGGTTCAGAACCCGAGAATGCTGGTGAAGGGCTGCAGGACAGTGGTGTGGCTGGCCTGGCTGCAATGCAGAAGGTAGGTCTGGAGGAGGAAGGAAGGATGTGAGCAGCAAAGCAAGAAGTAGAGGCAGCAGACTAGTCAAAAACACACTTGCTTTGTTAATGACATATTACTGCTTTAAAAAAATCCTGAATTCATAAGTTTTAATCTCTGCTTGTTTCCTAGTTAAAAAAAAGTTCCCCTAAACCCATGTGATCAAAATAGCCAGTATGAGAATACAGAGGTTCGTTCCCAAATGATTGTAATTCAGTTTCATAAATGTAAAAGATCAACAGTTCCTCAATGTAGTTGTATATTTAAATTCTAAAAATAAAGATAGTGTTTTGTTTTGATATGCTTTTTTTATGCCTTTTGAAAATAAGACCTACATCTGGAATATGAAAAATAAGTGCTAAGTTAATACTAACCAATTTCAATAGATGTTAGAAAGAAATGAAAGAATTTTGTCAACTTTCACATACACACCTATTAGTCAATCAACAAACATCTAGTGAACACCTATTAGGAATTGCTCATGTATTAGGAGATAAGAAAAGCAGAATGAGTCACTTTGATGGTACCTGAAAGATTCATATACTTCTTCTGTAGATGATGCTACTGTCACTTGCTAAGAAAAAACAGGCCTGTTACCCATTTTTATCATACCTGATAATGTCCACTTTTACATACCTGATTATCAAGAAGTTGCATCACATTTTGGAAATCTTGGGGATACTGGGGACGTTCTTCTTTAAATTCGTGGGCATCTTTCAATGTGCCTATGTTGGACTTGATCTGCATATTGGACTTCTGGATTTCTGACAATTGCTATAGAAAAAAAGAGGACAGAATTAATTACTGGTACAAAAGCTTATACTTTCATAAGACTGAAGCAGAGTAAAACTGGGGAGCATGTGACCTGGCTTTTGGTCTGGCTATCCTACTGGGCACTCCTGGGGCCTCTACTTCTCCTGTGCAGTGGTTTCCCACTTTTTTTGTGCTTCCAGCCCTTCCCACAGAACAAGTACAGGGTGGAAAGGGTGGAGGAACATTCAACTTTTCAGTCTCAGACAGTGGGTCTTAAACATTTCGATGGGCATCGAACAGTGGCCAGGGATGGGGAACCTGTGGCCCTGGGTCTCCGGTAACTCAGTGACACGTCCAGCATCACCAGGGGCTGCATCGGGGTCAGTCAGGGATAGAGCATTTTAATTTCACCCTTTGTGTGTATATTATCCCAAAGACAATGGCGGTAAACACCGGAGGAAAGCCTAGAAGGTTAACTCCAAAACGGAAGGGTAGGGAGCAAAGTTCCTGCTCCTTAAGTGTAGGGTACACACAGTGACATCCTTTCAAAGAGGACTGTCGTAAACAGGGGTGGGGGTGACATTCAGTGGAAAAACCAGACAAATATTACCTCACCGAGGTACTTGAGGTTAATTAAACATCAACAGTCACAATCATGTAGATGGTGTGTGCCTGGATATGACCTGATGAAAACTGCCCAGGCCTTAATCCCAAAAAACCTTCAGCCCAGTCTAACTATGAGAAAAATGTCATGTAATTCCAATAGAGGGGTATCCTACAATCTGCCTGAAAAACAAATTCTCAAAAATGCCCAGGCCATCAACAAGTCTGAGACATTGTCACAGACAAGAGGAGCATAAGGAGACACAACTAAATGTGTCCTGGATCCATCCCGGAGAAGGTAAAGGATATCATGTAAAGGCCAAACAAATTGGGATAAAGTATGGACTTTAATTAATAGTAAGTTACCAGTATTTGCTTCATTAACTGTAACAAATGGACCACACTAATTTGTCAGCAACATGGGAAACTCTGTACAGGACAGGAGAGGGGGGTGTCTATAAAAAACCTTTTGTACTGTTCACTCTATTATTTTGTAAGTCTAAAGTTAGTCTAAAAAATAGCCTATTAATAATATTTTCTAACCCTTCTAACAACCTAAATGCCCACCCACTGACTAATGGGGAAAATATGGCGTTATCCAAACAATGAAACGTTATTCAGCAGTTGAAAGAAATTAAATACTGATATTGTAACAGGAATGAATCTTTACAACATTATACGCAGTCAAAGAAGCCACTTACAAAGGATCACATACTGTGTGACCCAATGTATAGGGAATATGGAGGGCAGGAGGCAGATCTGGGGTTCCTAGGGGCTGAGTTGGGAGTGGAGGAGGGCGTGACCACGGATCGGGTTTCTTCTGGGGGGGATGGAATGTTTGACTGTGACCGTGATGATGATCGTGTAACTCTGTGATCCAACTAAAGCGCGCTGGGTTGTGCACTCTCAGTGGGCGGATGTTTTGGTGTGTTATGTCATGGTTGTCACCAGGGAGTGGATGAATGTGGTCTGGATAGGGCAGCCTGCAGAGTCAGCCTTAAGAGGGTGAGCTTCACCATCCCCACTGTGGGTGCTGCTCCCGCTTCAGCAGGTGCCACACAGCATTTCAGAAGCTGCAGTGTGGGTGGGCGAAGAAACCAGGGATAAGGAAATCACTGACTTGAATGCTGATGCTTAGAAAGAACAAGAACTGAGAAGCGATAATGAGGAGATAGCAGGACCAAGAGGGAGTTTTGCCCTACAGATAAGCAGCCTGCAGCCATCCTAAGTCATTCCCTCTCAGTTTCTTATTTGCAAATTACAACTCCCGGAGAAGTAGAAAGAACAGTATAACCAGCGCCCATTTTGACTTCAGCAATTTGTTATGATCGTGCCACATTTGCTTTATGAAACCATGACAGGAAGTGGTCGGTCCTTTCTGTAAAGAGCAGCATGACACACGTGGGCTCAGCCACATCACGGAACTGGGGCCGAAAACACGGATCTAGTGCACCACTCAAACTTTACTTTCACAATGAGATGTGGATTTCGTATTATTTTCATGTGTTGTGAAATATTCTTCTTTGGCTCTTTTTCTTCTTTTTTTTTGGTTTTATTTTTTTATTTATACAAGAGCTGGGGTACAAGTCAGAGGCGCAGGAGGGTGACAGGATTCACCAGAGACAGAGCGGGGAACAGAACAGGCAGACTGACAAAATACAGTGCTGAGGGGAGCAGCAGGCGAGCCAGGAGAGGTCTGCCGCACTATGTGGGTATCTCCCTGGCCGGCCTGGAATTGAACCCCTGCTGCAGAGGCTCTGCACAGCTCCACAGCACTGCGCTCAGCCCTCTGGGCCACCAGGAAGGCCCATTTGGCTCTTTTTCTTAACCATTTAAAAACCACTCAGCTCAGGGGCTGTACAGGAGCAAGGTGGCTGCCAGATCAGGTACTCAGGTGGTAGTTTACTGATCCCCTGGTGAGAATTTTTAATTGAGAGAACAAAGCATCATGACTTTATGTAGGTTTCGGGTATATATCCTTTAAGCCCAATTCCATCCTTGACCTACCATTCAAGGAATGTCAGAGAAGGCTATGTTAGGTTATCCCCAAAATATCCACTTCAGTTTATTCCACTCATTGGCCTCTAGAGGGCGCTCAAGGACTTCCCCTCTACTCCCCCACGTCCTTTTCCCAAGCATGACTCAGGTCTGAGGCCAGCAGCACCAGGCTAATGCTTGGCTGGAAAACAATGATTGGCCGCTGTCTGAGGAAAGAGCCCCCTGAGGTTAAGGTCCAGCCCCGTTAGGTTCTCTCTGTCCATCATCCATGCACATGACCAGGGCACTGTGGACCAAGGCTGCTGCCCCGGGGAGGGGGTTCATTTCCCCATAAACTGCCTGTTCCAGAATCCCTCTCCTCCTCACCAGCCAAACCTGGGGTTAAAAAGGACCCTGTTAAAGTTCTCTCTCTTTCTGGCTTGGCATCCTTCCCCCACATTGGTGATCTGTATCAGCCTTTCTGGAAAGTTCTAACACTTAGTGAGGGGTTTATGCAGGCTGTCTAAGCCTAACAAGCCACCTTTTCCACTTGCTCTGTCTTCTGTATGTCCCCTGCTCCCCACTGAGACTCACAGGGAGAGCGGGAGTCTGGGCAAAGCACAAAAAGGAACTTGTAGATCCACTGGCGATAATGTCCACCTAATCTACCTCTCAAGGCACCAGTGTCACCAATACTGCAAGTTCTCTACTTAATACTTACGTATTCTAATGCTGAATTCTTGGAAGTTAATTCTTTAAACTCCTTCATAAACATTGCCTTGACTTTTTCCATTTCATCAACCAGTTTCTCCTTTTCTTCTTCTTTCCATCTATCAAATAACTTCAGAAATTCTTCCTCTTTTGTTTTCTGCATTTCATATTCCTGGAATTAGTTTAATACATGGCTCTGAAGGTGCTGATATGGAGTGAATGTGCAAATTTTGAAATAAGCAAGGTTCACTTTGGATGTATCAGCTGGTTTTGCTATCAGGTCTGTAATAACACTGTGTAGTGGCAGGTCTGTACACAATGCTCTTTTCAAATCAAAAGTAGCATCCTTTCATCCCTTAAAATACACACACAGAAGCCTAAAGTCTCAACGTTGATATATGCAATAATAAGTAAAATGTAAACATACTATATAAGTAAAAAATCTATTGAGCAGAAGACCCTTTCTTGCTATCACATCCATTTGGGTGGAACAGCCCCATCTCACCCCTAGAAAAACATAAATTCAGACTTATATAACCTAAACTTAGGATCCAGAGGATTAGCCCTTGATTTCTCAATGATCTTCAGTTTGTTTTTACCTAATTGAGGAACTTGAACAACACTATAAAAAAAATTGGTCTAACAAACATTTATAGAATGTTGTTAGGTACACTACGCACAACTGCAGTAAAATATATATTTCTATTAAATGCACATGAAAAATTCATCAGGATAGGCCATGTGTGAGGCCATAAAATAATTCTCAATAAATTTTAAAATGATTGAAATCATGTAAACTGGGCTTCCCTGATTGTGCAGGGGTTGAAGTCTCAGTGCTATCAATCTGTCGCCAGCCACTGCCAACCACTGCAGCATGAGTATGATTCCTGGCCAGGGAGCTGACCCACATGGTGCAGCAGACCTCTCTTGTCTCAATGTCTGCTGCCCTCAGCAGTGTATTTCAGTAGATCCACCTGTTCTGCTCCCCACTGTGTCCAGTGAATCCTCTCACCCCATGCACTTCTGGCCTATACACCATACTTGTATGCATAAATAAATTTTAAAAATCATGCAAAGTGTCCTATCCAATCACAATAAAACAAACCCAGAAATCAACAACAGAAGGAAAACTGGAAAATTCAGAAATACATGAAAACTAATCAACATAATCTTAAATAACCAAAGGTCACTAGGGAAACTAGAAAATAATTTGATATGAATAAAACAAAAACACAACATACCAAATGAGAGGCAACTAAAACAGTGTTGGAGGGAAATTTATAGCAATAAATGTATACATTTAAAAATGATCTCAAGAGACAAAAATCATTATATAATGATAATGAAGCCAATTCATCAAGAAGATATAACCATTGTAAATATGTACACATCTAACACTGTAGCACCAAAATATATAAAGCAAACATTAACAGATCTAATAGGGGAACTAAACAGCAAAATAATAATAATGTGGGAACTTAATGCCCCACTCTATTTATTTATCTATTTATCAATAGATAAATCATCCAGACAGGAGGAAAAAGAAAAAAGGAAAAAGAGGATTTGAACACCTCTATACGTCAAACACATCTAACAAAAATCCTATCCAAAAGCAGCAAGACATACATGCTTTTCAGCACATATGGAAATTCTTCGGGATAGGATATTGTTAGATGATAAAACAAAACATAACAAAATCAAGAAGACTGAAATTGGATGGGGGAGGGAGAAAAAAAGAAGATTGCCATTATCTTTTCTGGTATGACATTAGAAATCAGCAACAGAAGGAAAATTGAAAAATTAACAACTCAGTGGAAATTGTAGAAACAATATACTCATGAAAAGCAATGAATCAAAGAAGAAATCAAAAGGGAAATCAGAAACTATCTTGAAGCAAAAATGGAAACACGACATACTAAAACTAATGGAATGCAGCAAAGGTGGTTGGAAGAGGAAAGTTTATAGCTACAAATTCCTCGTGTGTGTGTGTGTGTGTGTGTGTGTGTGTGTGTGTGTGTAGAAAAACTAGGGTGTAGGCTTGAGGTACAGGGGGTGGGAGGATTCACTAGAGACAGAGTGGGGAGCAGAACAGGAAGATCTACCGAAATACAGTGCTAAGGGGAGCAGTGGGGGAAACAGGAGACGTCTGCTGCGCCATGTGGGTCAGCTCCATGGCCAGGGATCAAACTCAGATTGTCATGGTGATAGCACTGAGACTTAGTCCCTAGGCCACCAGGGAGGCCTCCCAAATTCCTTTGTTTAAAAAAAGAGCAACTTAATACCACACCATATGGAACTAGAAAGAAAAAACAAACTAAGCCCGAAGTGAGCAGGAGGAAGGAAACAATAAAGAGCAGGGAAGGAAAAATAAGAATGCAAGAAATAAGGACAACAACAGAACAAATCTATTGATAAGAAAACAATAGAAAGGATCATTGAAACTAAGTTGTGCTTTTAAAAGATAAACAAATGGACAAACCTTTAGCTAGACTAACCAAATAAATAAATATGACTCAAATAAATAAACTCATAAATGAAGGACGAGTCCTTACAACTGATACTACAGAATTACAAAGGATTGTGAGAGATGACATTTAACAATTACATGCCAACAAACTGGGCAATCTGGAAGAATTGGATACATTTCTAGAAACATATGAACAACCAAGACTCATGAAAAAATAGAGAATCTGAACAGATCCTGACAAATAAGGAGATTGAATTAGGAATCAAAACCTCCCAACAAAGCTAAGTCTTGGACCATAGGAGGCTTCCCTGGTGAACTCTATGAAACATAAAAAAAAAAAAAAAAAAATGAATGTCAATCCGTTTCAGCAAACCATGGTTTCAGAATTCAGCATCATACCTTGGAGAATCTGACGGCGTGGGAGTGTTGTGCAGCCTCTAACTGAGACTTGGTGAGTTGCAGCTGCTGCTTCAACATGTCGACCTCCTTCTGCAGCCTGTCAGTCTGCACCCTTTTCTTATACTCTGTTACAACAGACATACCTGATTAGAATACCTGTTCTCATGGGACCTATCTGAAACACATCTGGGGTATAGTCCTACGGAGAAGACAAAAACAAAGGAAACTGCTCTTCCTTGGGATAGGATTGCTACTGTTCATGCCACAAGAGCCAATTTTTGACTCATCCTAGCATTCTTTCAGCCACCATGTTGAGGTCGGATTATCCAACAGAGGCAGCGCGAGAGCCCATTCGGGAAGCAATAATGGGGACAAGGAATAATCCCGGCAGCCTGGGCTCTTAGAGATGCCCGTCTCCGTCCTAACACGGAAGCAGTGGCTTCCACTGCAGGCACCACCATTCTGAGCTATGTCACATCCTTCCGGCTCCCACTGAACTCTCCTGAGAACCCCCTCAGCGCCGAGACAGGCAGAGACTGGCATTCAGACTGCAAACTCGGGTCATAATCTGTCCAAGGGGCAACAACAGAAGTACTGAAAAGTTGTAAAGGAAGCAACAAGTGAAGGGAAGAATACTTAGGCACATGTACTTACATGCAGATGTACACATGACTGAATGGATATACATGTGTCTGTGAGTGTAGACATGAAAGGTATGGAAACCAAAGTAGAAAGTCAGAATCTCAAAGATGACCTAAAGAAACAATACTCATTTCAGAGTCTGAAATACTCTCTGAAACGAGTATGAGATAGAATAAGATACTGAAACAGAAGAGAGAGAAGGTCAGTTTCACGCTGAAGAATGGTGGATTAATTAAAATATTTAATCACTCTAGTTTCTCCAATAGATTGCTAAATGGCATCAGTGGTCCGTGGCTTATAGATGGAATTTTGGGCTGTTTATATTGTTTATACAAAGCTTAGCGATTTCCTAAATAAATCTATTTATTTACTTGAAATAGGCAGGAAAAGAGATTGGCCCCAAACAGAGGGGAAAGCAGGCCCTGAGTAACAAGCTAGAATCACACATTCCTAGATACTGAAAACATTTAAGAGCATAATGCGAATTTTGGTGGATCGCGACAGCAATCTTCAGAACGCTTCGATCAGAGCGTGGAGAAACGGACTGCGCAATCTTTGCTTTTTGGAACATTAAAGAGTAGGAAACTTGGCTCCTTCTAAGCACAGAATCCCTTTCCTCTCTTCCTTCTTCAATCTCCCCCTCTCTACGCTGGTTAATTCCACACCCAAACACATCTTGGTATCTCCCACGTCAAACAAAACCAAAATTTTGCCCTTGGTCCCACGCTTCCCTCCAGGTAAGCTCTCACATCTCTATAACTGCTATTTTTTACTCAACGCGGCTGCTCCTTCTGAGCTCCCAGAGGCATGGGGTTCCCCTCAGCCCTTCCCTGTCTAGGTGACCTCATCAGGCCCGCTCTGCTCATGGCTCCCAGGTTTACATCTCTGGCCAGGGCCTTTACCTTGACCTCCACTCCCCAGCCTGTGCACATCACGGCAACTGTATGGGTGACTTGCAACTACCTGTGGCCAACACAAGCTCTTCTCCTGCCTCCCTCAACAAGCTCCCTGCACGGAGGTCCCCACCTTGGCTGACATCACTACCATTCACTCAGAAGTGCAGGACAAGAAGCCGTGATCATCTTCACCCTGCTGAGTTACATCTCTGCTCACTCTGGGTCCAGAGCAGGTCCTCTCTGGCTTCTCTCACGTCTACCCTGATACTAACTGGTCCGGCTGCTATTTCCTCTCACCTGAGCTACACTTTCAGCCTCCTCACTTTCCCACCCGCTTCCGCCAGGGCCTCTGGGGCCCCATGTGAGCTGGCCCTTCCTCTCCACCCTCACCACACATGCCTGCCTGGCTCCCTCCACCCCACCAGCCTTCTATCTGCTCCTCAAACACATCCCCTCTCTCTCCACTCACCCCTCACAATCAGACTGCCCGTGGCCTGGGTGTTTTTATCCTAGATTTCCCCCCAGCTGGGGCCTCATCCTTCTGCTCTTTGATCAGATATCACCTCCTTAGCGAGGCCTCTACTGTCTGCCTGATGCCCTTCCCGTCTCTTCACCGCACTTGCCACCATTTGAAAGAATCCCTGATTTGTTTAAATGTGTCTTCCCCTCCCATTAGCATGTAGGGCTCGAGACAGGACTGTATCCGCTGTGTCCCCAGCTCCGAGTACAGCACAGGGTACCCAGCAGGGGCTCAATACTGACTTGGTGAATAAATGAGGACGATGCACTTTCTCTGAAAACGCTGGAGAAATGCACCAGGCCACATCTCCCTGCAGAAGAAAATGATGCCAGAAAGGAAATAGCTCTTTGGAGTTGAGCTCGTGACTTACCAAGGTGAGAATCTTCAGGGTGTCGGCGCTGAATGTGACTTTGTAGAAATGCTTGGTTCATAAAGGCCTTGTCACAAAAATGGCACTGAAATGGAGAGAGGAACAAATTCAAGTATCTGTGCAAGGGTCCTTACAACTCGTGTCATTAAAAATTGGGTACCAGGGCCTCCCCGGTGGTGCAGCGGTTGAGCGCTGGCTTGTGAAGCTGCCCGCAGCCTCTGCAGCGCCTGTTCGATCCCCGGCTGCTCCCCGGCCACTGGAGGAGGGTCCCACATGGCTCGCAGACCTCTCCTGCCGCCCGCTGCTCCCCTCAGCAGTGTACTTCGGTCCTTCTGCCTGTTCTGCTCCCCGCTGTGGCTCTGGTGAATTCTCTCACACTCCCGTGCTTCTGACTGTACCCAGCGCTTGTATAAATAAATAAATAAATCTTTAAAAAAAAAATTGGGTACCAGAGGGCCTCCCTGGTGGTGCAAGGAGTTGAGCACTGCATTATGAAGAAATACGCAGTCTATGCAGCACGAGTTCGATCCACGGCTGGTCAGGGAGCTACCCACATGGCGGGGCAGACCTCTCCTGTCTCGCCTGCTGTTCCCCTCAGCAGTGTATTTCAGTCAGTCTGTCTGTTCTGCTCCCCACTGTCTCTGGTGAATCCTCTCACCCCCCCCCACATCTCTGGCCTGTACCCCAGTTCTTGTATGCATAAATAAATCTTTAAAAAAATAAAATAAAATTGGGTACCAGAAAAAACCCTGTGACCACCACAAGGTTCCTTGGGGCAGCTTAGGGACTCTGGGTTTAAGCATGACATTGGAGAAAGGAAGGGTAAGGACAAGGAAAGTGTCATTTCTATTTCTAGAATTAGAAAATATGCATTTTTAGCTATTTGATTAAAACAGAAAGGGTTCTAAACCCCCACATCTCTGACATTTTGACATCAAAATGAAAACCTTCTTTCTGTATGACAAAAGATACCAAAATAAACCTAAGAGACATCTGGCTTCCAAATCCACAAATAAAGAGCCTGTAAGTTGCCATGCCATCCTTACAAGAAGTAAAAAGATGAACAGAATGTTTAATTTTTCGTAATTTTTTAATATTCAAAAATAGTAAGAAAATATGCCAATTTCTCTAAATTAGAAATACACATTTATTACCCCCTGATTTCAGAGGCTCTCTTTCCTACTATGGCTGTACATTAGAACATCAGTGCTGAGGGGCACAGAACACTCAGGTTACAGACAACAGCAGTGCAGGTAGCGCTCGTTATGGATGCCCACAGCATGCCAGGCTCTCTGCGCCCACATCTCATCACAGCCTTGCAACAACCCCACTGAGAGTGGCTGGTGATGGGGATGGAGCCAGAATTCAAGCACCACGACTGTCAGGTCCCCAAAGCCAACACCATCTGGGACTAATAGGTACTTTATAACAGGTTTTACAGTAATAAGACAATTAATAAAGGTCTGATCATTCTTTATAACAAATAGCAGTAGTTTCAGGAATCCTAGGTTTTCAGGATAGGAAGGCAGGAAGGAATTCTCTGTAACCTGCAATCAAATTTCCCCATCAATAAGATAAGACTTTTTAAAAAGTGCTTTGAAAATTTTACCCTCTAAAACTTTTGCATTTTATTAAAAGTTAGTTTATATATACATATACATGTTAAGAATCAGTACATAGGGCCTCCCTGGTGGCGCAAGGGGTTAAGCACCACACTATGAACAATTGGCAGCATGAGTTCAATCCCGGGTCGGCCAGGAAACAGCCCACATGGCGCAGCAGACCTCTCCTGATTTGCCCGCTGCTCCCCTCAGCAGTGCATTTCAGTGAATCTGCCTGTTCTGTTCCCCACTCTGTGTCTGGTGAGTCCTCTCACCCCCCGCATCTCTGGCCTGTACCCCAGTTCTTGTATGTATAAATAAGTAAAATCTTTAAAAAAAAAGAAAAAAGAATGTAGACTACATGTGGCAATGTAGCCTACTTACATGTGAAACATGTAAATGTCTTAAAACAAATTTCACCCTAAACCATTAAAAAGAGAACAACTTTCCGTGTAACGGAGTAAACACAAGAACTCACATTTCTTTACCAAATGAAGTAGGAGGGAGGCTCTCTATACCTCAAGATGTTTTTTGAAGCCTCTCAAAGGCAACAGTAAATCAAGAAACCAGCACTCCCACAATGCCTACTCAGGGCTGGCCCTAGCCAGGCTACATCACTGCCTGATTTAATCTCCACAGCAACCACTTTCTCCACAAAGCAATCAAAGCTCAGCAGAGTGAAGCCACAGCATTATCAGCTGCATGTTTTAACCTATGTATGCTTCCTCCACTTCCCCACATTGGTCTTCAACTCCAAGAGGCCCAATAACTGGAAACAGGGACAGAAATTCACTGACAGATTCCACAATCTGCCTGCACCGCTGGGGCCTGGGGAGGAATCTAGGTCTTCCACCTATGCAAGTGAAAGTTCTTCTTAGGATGACTCTAAGCCCTGTTATGATCCCTTGGCATTTTTCAATTTTAAAAACTAGTAATTTGATGCCAGATAACTGGCATACACACCATCCTTCGCACACTGCCCAAACTCTCTCTCCCCTCCTCATTGTAGAGGTCCCTATTATACAGATTCACGACTGCCTATTAATGGTAAATATTTAAACAATATCAATTGTTTTCTTATAAATTTCATTATAGATGGAATGTCCCCCAGCTCACATAGCTGGAGTTAGAGTGATTCTAACTTGGCAGAAGCCACCAGGCTTACGTGCCATTCTTAGCTGTAGTCTTTGACTAGCTGGTCCAGAAACACCAATTCCTACGACATCCACACTGTGACATCTGGCCTTCTTTTCCATACCCAAAACTTCCATGAGCGCCTGAAAAAAAGGTCTGAGGATTCACACTGAGACCACAGGTAGTGACAGTTCACTCCTGAGAAGCCACTGCAGAAATCAACATCTCTAAGTCAGACGCTGTCTACTGAGCCTTCCTGGTGCTACACAAGCATCAATTTGTGGGATTCTCAGCTACCTAAAAGATAGCTACTAAGAATATTCTCATCTTTCAAATGCAGAAACCAAGAGTTTAGAAGTGACATATGATTTGCACTTTCAAACACTTAGAAATCAAGCCAGGCAGTTGCTTAAAAGCACTCACTGCTGAGAGACTCCTTAAAGAGACACTGGCCACTACGTTACTTAATACAGAACAGAGTGGACCTGTACTTATACTAGAGGGAAAAAGTGGTCCTGTCACACCCAACCCTTCCTGGTCACACCTGTGCACGCCACACCTGACACTCAGCCAGAGTCTGCTGAGTGACCAAAAATGTGACTCCTTTGATAAAACCCTGCCAGGATCTTTTTAACCTTACATATCACTCACATTTGAAAATCTTAATTTATTAACAACAATTTCTATGATAACTAAAAGAATGAGAAAATACTTGATCAAAATGTCTCTATGTTATGATTTTAATGTTTCACTAGATTGCTACCAAAGCTACAGCAAGATAAATTGTTTAAGTAAAACAATTTTTTAAATTTTATTTTATCATTATTTATATATATTTTACATTATTTTTCATTCTTAAATGTTTGCTTTCCTCCAAGTAAAGCAAATTCTATTCATTTTATAGTAAATATACCAACAGAACCCATCAGCATCATTTAGATTTAGTTTTTAAATGGCACTTATGAAAAAAAATACAAGGCAATTGGCTAATTAGCTCAGGTCGTGTGACCACTAAGTCTTTTTCTAACAGTATTCTTCCCCAGCTGTTCCCCTATCGTAAATACCCTTCTCTCAGAACTCCTTTTGGGTCTGTCCTAAGCACTATTAACGGTACCATTTTCTGCACCCCATTTCTATTGACTGCACCCATTTCTGTACTATTTCTGAACTATCGCTGGTGCTTCCGCTTCACTATTACTTAAGTTACGAGAGGCCTCAAAAGCCACATTTAGCCAAAATAACCAATAAAGGTGTGAAATCGTCTTATTGGTCTGTCATTTACTTCGGTACGTTTATCAAACACTGTTGATACCTATTGCACTTCATCTAATCAATAAAAAAAAATACATGGATGTCTGCTCTACTCAAAAATTACAATATTTCTCTTGAGCTGGATGTCTAAGCCAAAACAGTTGGTGGTTAAGACCAGAAAAGAAAATTGTTTTCATTTAAAAAATATTGTTGTGACACAAATGAGTGTTCCCAGGAAACATACACATTGAAGTATTCTGGAGTCTGCAACTCACTGCCACATGGTTGAAAGTTAACCATGTGTATAGAGACAGAGGAGATAAAACAAATGGGGCACATGTAAACACCTAGGGAGTCTGCATGAAGGGTGTGTGGGCTCCAGTACTGTTCTTGCAACTTTTCTGTAAGTTGGAAGATATTTCAAAATTTGAAACCCACAAATGTAATTATTCCAGATCATTAAGGGGCCGACTCAACAGCAATTTGAGGTCGTGGTTTATTTTTTAATAAAATCGTGGTTTACTTTTCATACATGCATTAGGTGGAAGAAACAGCTTCTCAACACCTAGCCTTTAGCCGATTCCAATAATGCACTACAGAGAAGGCCACTTGTTTAACTATTAATTCAATCTCAGGCTACAAAAGGTAACGATCCATGACATCTGTTGGCTAAAAAATCGCTGTTTTGTATTAATATGCCTTTTCTTTTGATTTATAGCACATAAAAACCCCTGCAAACTCTCTATCTCTCAGGGTGTGGAAATAGAGGGATTAGGGGTGGGCAGGGGAGTAGGGGGGAATCTCATGATTCAAAACCACAGCACAAAAACCACCGCACAGCTTCCCACCTGGTGATAGCTGGTTTTGGCCTCGATCATCAGCTGCTGGGTGGAGATCATCTTTTTCCTGCGTTTACACTCTTCCTTGAGCAACTTCATCTCCCCGGCCTGCTTGGTGAGGAGCTTCTTGCTCTGCTCGCCTTCGGCCAGGCTGAGGCGCAGCCGCTCCTCCAGGCCGTGCAGCTGCGAGGTGAGGAACTCCTGCGAGTGCAGCAGGTACTCGATGGTGAGCTGCGCCAGGCGGATGAGCTTCAGCAGCACAGGGTCCACCCCCGACTGGCAGTGCGGGCACTTCTCGTCCTCCAGCTTGCAGAAGGTGATGTTCATGATGTTCTCCTGCAGCGTGAGCACGTCCACCGCCCCGGCCACCTTGTCCACGTCGATGGCGCTCAGCCGCCGCCAGTCCACGCTCTCCAGGCGCGGCCGGAACTGGAAGAAGGGCTGGGGGCCCGACGCCGCGCCGGGGGGCGCGCAGGCCATGGCGGCCTCGGGGCCCTCGAGCCCGCCGGCGAGCGGGTAGTAGACGTGCTTCTGGAAGGGCTGCGGGAAGGAGGCAGCGTGGAGTCCCCGGGAGCCCCGGCCACCCGCGCCCGGCATCCCCGGGCTCCGCCCCGCACTCACCATGCTTGGACTCAGTCCACCGCCTCTGCTGGAGAGGGGCGGTCCGGTCCCCTCTACCCGGCCCGGGGCCGCCTCGCCGCCGGCCGCCGCCGCCCCACCCCTGGGGAGCGGGAGAAGGCAGGTCCCTGGCGGCGGCGGCCTAAGGTCCGGGCGTCCAGGCCGTTGCTATGGCAGCGCCGGGGCTGGACCTGGAGCAAAGGGCGCGCCAGCCTGCGCGCGGTCAGCATGTGCCCAGGGCCCTGCGCGACCAGAGAAAAGCTTGTGGACAGGATCAAGGCGATGCATCGGGGCACCCCGCGAGGGCCTCTCCTAAACTCCAGCTCTCCGGGGCACCAGCCCTTCCTGGCCTTTGCCTAGACACTTGGCGCCCCTAAGGGATGGCTAGTGGCAACCCCGGGAACTTTCAGTGCTAGCTGCCAACCTCTGGTCTATTCACTCCTGTCATTTTTGTTGGGTAACAAAATTGGATAAATAAATGGGTCGAGGGGGATTGCCTGCAAAAGGAAAATACTTTGGGTGTGTAACAGAAATGTTCTGTATTTTGAGGGGGCTGTTAGATGACCCCAGCATATGCCGGTTGTCACAGTCACTGGATGCTACACCTAAAAGCAAGGGTGCATTTTGCACGTCGTACCTCAGGCGAGTTGTTAAAGAATTACACTTGTGGTCTGTGTAGCTCACTCTATTGGGTCACGGCCTTGCTACTTTTGGGGATACATTTTCCAAAATCTGAGGGTAAGCAGCGCAAAGGAGGACCCCTCCCTCGCATCACCTTGATATTTACCGTATAAACTTGAGAGGCGGCTGCATTCTGTTTTCTGGAGAGGATAAACTATTTCTAGCAGCAACTTGTAGACCGCAGGCCTCTCATTCTTGGGGTCTTGTTGGGGGCTACCTGTGCTTGTCACACAGATCAATAAATTGAGAAACAGCCAAGTTGTTCCTCAATGCCCCGGGGAGCCCCTGCTTGGCCCAAGCATGAGGGAAATTGTTTTCTTTCCTAACAGCCAGATACACGAACAGAAGAAAAGACAATGCAGAAAACTGGAAGCAAAGTGCAAGATTCAAGAGTTGAGTATTTTCCAGATACTGTGAATTACACATCAACAATAAGCACATTTCAAAGGATTTCCTAAAAATCATGCATCCAAATAGCTTTTGATCGGCCTTTGGTAAAATCAAATCAAAACAAAACAAAAAAGCTATTAATGATACACTGCAGCTAGCAGAAAAGTCTTTAAAGTTTGATGTTTCCATTTATTTGCTGCCTGACGTAGAACCAACAATGCGTGCGCCCCATTCCCCTACCTGCTCCCAGGCGTCAGGAGCCTTACCTGGCAGGTGTGTGGACGGTGGGCTCCATCCACTGGGCTGCAGGGCCAGCGGGAACAAGGGCCTTGGCCTCTCTTGCTCACCGTTCTCTCCCCAGCACCTAGCACAGGACAACCGGGAGGCGTTAAGAATCTGCCCAGTGGCCACGGGGACGCAAAGATGGACTGAAATCAGGCATTTGGTTAAGTACATGCTCACTCCTGCCCCACCCTCCTGTTTCCAGTGCTTGCGCCGGTTAGGGGGGTTCGCAGGCCCCGGCCCCGGAGCTGAAAGCGGGGGGCGGGCTGTCCGCGGGCGCCACTGCGGTGGGCGGAGGAGGGGCGCCCCCCGCCGCGGCCCCCCGCCGCTCCCCTCACCCCTCCGGCCCGGAGCGCCCCGCAGTCGGTCGCCCTCGACCCCGGGCTGAATGTCGAGCGCAAGATGGCGGGATCAGGAAAGAAGGGGGCACCTTTCCCGTCCCCCCCGGCCCCATCTCCCCGCAGGGCCGCCGGCGAGGCGCTGCGCTCGCGTCCCGGGCGCCAGGGGCCGCCGAGGCCGCGAAGACAAAGGCCGGGCGCGCGGGCGCCGGCGGGGCCTCGGCGCTGCGCCTCGCAACGAGTGGGGGCCGCGGCGGCCACGCCTGCGGGGTCTGCGGCGCCTCGGGGCGCAGCCGGGAAGGGGCGCGGGGCCGGCCTCGCCGGCGCCCGGCGCATCCCGGCCGCGGCTCACCCCAGCTGCGCGCTCCTGGGCGGGCGCCGGGCGCTGCGAGCCGACGGGGCGACGCTGGGGATCCGGACCCCAGGGGGGCTGCTGGCCAGGCGGAGGCCGCGGAGGAGCCGGGCGGGAGGCGGCGGGCCCGCCCCGGCTTCCAGGGCGCAGGGCGCAGCCCGTCTGCTCTGGGCAAGTCGTGGCGAGGCGGGCTGCGGCGCCGCTCCCGGCCCTCCCAGGCGGGCGCCTCGGGAACCCCCACCCCCCTCCCGCCCCCACCCCTGCGCGATCCCCCTCTGGCCGCCTCTCTCGGCGTCCCGGCTCCTCTGGCACTGGGCGGGCCCGCGCGCGTCCAGACCGCAGCGCTAAAATGCGCTCCGCCAATCCGGCTGCTGGCGCAGACACGTGGTGCCGGGGCGCTCTGTTGCTGGCTCGGGATGCTCACCCCGGGAAGGCTTTGCAAAGAGAAAGCAGATTCTGGCCTTCCCGGCGCTTGGCCTGGTCCTCGGCTCACTGATTTCCCACTGGGGCCTTCTGGGCATTCGCTCCCAAGAAGAGATTCCTTTTAAGCGCAGAAGTCTGCAGAGGCGAGGGACCTTGCAGAGGCTCTCCAAGGTAGTCTGGCTTTCGAGTTGCATGGAAAATGAGAGAGGGAGTAGGTGCCTAAACACACAAGGGTTTAGACCCACAGAGGTGTCCGCGTCTCTTAACGCTTTGCTCATTTTAAGGGGGAAACTTGGACCTCTGTTGATGGAAAGTTTGGCGGGAGGCGGGCTGGGGCCTGGTGTGGTGGGTCAGGAGTAGTGTTACTTCTTCAACCTAACATTGGCACACGTGGCCTGACAATGAGGCAGAATTCTTTGTGTTTGAATAATGAGTGGTCCCCCAAATACAAATATTTACTTTTTGCTTGTATTTTAATAACTGAAGTTGACCCAGATGGTGAAATTTTAGTGCACCCTTTGCAAAAATCCTTGTGTCCGCTGTAGCAAAAATGGTTCTTCAGTGAGAAAGGAGCAGCAGTATTTTTGCTCTGTGACAGAGGATTGTTGTGACAGCGGGTTGCTGTGACAGTGCCTTTCCTTGTGCTTCTCCCTGAGTGAACCAATTTTAGACCATACTTCATTTACTACAGGCTTTATGTATTTGGCTTATTTATCTGGAATCTCTTTACTTGAAAGCATAAGGCCTAGGGATTTGATGGGATTTTAAGTTTGTCTCATTTAAAAGTGCTTTGAATTTGAAGGCGATTCCAAGAGCCCCATAAAAACCCTTAAAGTATTTCTAGTAAAAGTAAACATTTCTTGGTAGAAATTTGGGGCACTATGAGTAAGATAAGGTGAGTGCTTTGCAAATTCTATACTCTGCTGGCCTTTGTGTGTGGGGTGTGTGTATGTGTGTGTGATGACTACTTATTTAGCATTATTTAGTGATTCAACATTTGAGTTACTTGAATTTCCCATTCCTTGCTGTCAGTATAGTCCCTGGCAAATGTAGAGTTGGAAGAAATAAGATGAACTAGTTGATTTTGGATCGGCATTGCAGCCACCACACCTCGCTCCTTTGCACAAGCTTCTTATACCAATGATCGCATTAAATTTTTTTAAAAAATTATTTCTATATTCTTCATCAAACTATGAAAACCTCAAATGGCCCTTCCTGGTGGTGCAAGGGGTTAAGCACTGCACTATGAAGCAATCCACAGCCTCTTGCTGAATGAGCAACATGCTCCCAGCCAGGGAGCAACCCACATGGTGCGGCAGACCTCTCCTGTCTCACCCGCTGCTCCCGTATCAGCGGTGTGTTTCGGTCAGTCTGCCTGTTCTCCTCCCGGCTCTGTCTCTGGTAAATCCTCTCACCCTGCCCCCCCCCCCCCCCCCCGCATCACTGGTCTGTACCCCAGCTCTTGTATGCATAAATAAATAAATCTTTTAAAAAAAAAAGCCTCAAATATTCAGCAAGTTCAGCACATGAATGCTCAAAAGATTGTTTTTGGAATACAAATTATCTAAAAAATGGAACAAAGAAATAATGGTAAAGATTGATCATTTTGCATATAGTAAGTAAATAAAAATGTTGTAGCTGAATTTACACTGCATGCAGGATGTGGGATGCTAGTCAGGGAATGGAGGGAAGCCTGGGAGCTTGGCTGAGAGTCTAATAATACTAATTTCTACACTCAAGGAGAGGAAAATTAGGTTTGCCTTTTGACAGGAGGAAGTATCAGGTTTTGAGGTCATTCTTGAAACCACCACAGCAATCAATACCACAATCGCTCTTTCTTTAATTATTCCCTGGTGGTGAAAATGGCGTGGTGTCAGTCTCAACTGACAATTCCAATGAGCCATTAACATATTGCCTTAAACTGACTGAGGTCTGGAAGATGGGTTTAAAAGATACGAAACCCTAACCTAACTCTCAAGAAAAGTGATTTTGTCCTGGCATTAGCAATAAGGTGAGAGAGCGTCCTATAAATCAGATAAGAAACTCATAGTTTGATGAAATGCCACACTTTGGATCCAACCTCCCACCACCTCCCAATTAATTCCTCATAACCAGATATTCATGGCATCAGACAATTTTTACTGGAATCTGATTGTCATGGCCACAGAGCTGCCAACTGGGATAACCAAGCTCAGTTTACCTGCGGGGGTTGACAAGTTCTCCGTGTGCACAGGCATCCTCACTTCCTCCCACTCCAACCTGCAATCTGGGAGTCCATTTCAATGGCAGCTCTCGCACCCAGCATGCCACGTCTCGAGGGGGTTGTCACTGCAGAATTGTCCTGTGCTCAACAAGTGGCTGCAGAATCATTCTCTACACGGTCCTGCTACCATCCTTTAATGTGACTTCCTGCTCTGCAGAGACTTGGAAGCTATCCAGACTCCATTCCAGCTCCTATTCTGAAAGCAAATTGGTTTCTGTCAACCAGATACACTCTTGAATGATTGAAGGCCAGAAGTGAGACAGAAATTATTTTCATGCAGTTGTTTCAGTGGCAAACAAGATCATTCAGATCACAGTGTCTGATAGGTGAAGGCAGCAATTCGTGTCTGCTCATAACTTTGTTTTTTTTTTTTAAAGATTTATTTATTTATTTATTTATTTATTTATACAAGAGCTGGGGTACAGGCCAGAGGTATGGGGGATGAGAGGATTCACCAGAGACAGAGTGGGGAGCAGAACAGGCGGATCTGCTGAAATACACTGCTGAGGGGAGCAGTGGGCGAGACAGGAGAGGTCTGCCTTGCCATGTGGGTTGCTCCCTGGCTGGGAATTGAACTCATACTGCAGTGGCTGCAGTAGCTTCATATTGCCGTGTTTTAACTCCTTGCACCACCAGGGAGGCCCGTTTTTTTTTTTTTTAAAGATTTATTTATTGATACATACAAGAGCTGGGGTACAGGCCAGAGATGTGGGGGGTGAGAGGATTCACCAGAGACAGAGTAGGGAACAGAACAGGCAGACTGACCAAAGTACACTGCTGAGGGGAGCAGCGGGAGAGTCAGGAGAGGTCTGCCTTGCCATGTGGGCTGTTCCCTGGCTGGCCGGCGATCGAACTCGTGCTGCAGGGGCTGTGGATTGCTTCATAGTGCGGTGATTAATCTCGGGTGCTTAATCCCTTGTGCCACCAGGGAGGCCCTGCTCATAACCTTGAACGGGGTCAGGTAGCTGTGGAGTCAGCAATAGCTATGCTAGCTCTTTTATTTTTTAAGATTTATTTATTTATTCATGTATACAAGAACTGGGGTACAGGCCAGAGGTGTGGGGGTGAGAGGATTCATCAGAGACAGAGCGGGGAAAAGAACAGTCAGATCAACTGAAATATACTGCTGAGGGGACGAGACAGGAGAGGTCTGCTGTGCCATGTGGGGAGCTCCCTGGCGGGGGATCGAACTCGTGCTGCAGTGACAGCGGATAGCTTTATCGGTTGCGTCTTAACCCCTTGTGCCACCAGGGAGGCCCCTATGCTGCCTCTTTGTTAGAGGATGGAACTTTTGAATTTAACAGTTCCCAGTTTTCCTTTCCACCTCCCACTGCTCCAGCCCTTGCAATGATTTTGTAAGCATCTAATTGTGTGTAAATACTTACTGCTTAAATTACCCAAAGGGACTTGGACTTCCTACATTAACAGCATGCTGGGACCTTTGCCAATCTATATTACTAAAAATAAAAGATGCCTGGACTGGATAAGCATAATCTCTCCAATTCTTTATTCCCTTTTCCTGAGTCTTTGAATTCCTTCCTTCCTGCTTCTTAAGGGAATCCTGGCTTTGAGTGTACATTATATAGGGCAGAACTCAGTGCACATTTTCATTGAATAATATTTCCCCTAACTTGTTACAATATCTGGAAAGTGAGAGCTCTATACTTATCTATACACTTGGCCTGATGCAATAGTGACCATGCTCCTTAATCTAGCAATCTCAAAATCTATTCTCATAAATATTCTCCCAATTTTAGGACATAAATTAGTTAATTTTTTTAGGACATAAATTAGTTAATTTTTTTAGGACATAAATTAGTTAATTCCTATAACTTTGAGATTTCAAACTCCTGTGTACCAATATTTGGAATTGCCTCACCTCGCTCCCCCACTCAATGCCATGCTAAATTTGTGTTCTGGTTGCCTTAGCAACAACGTCACCTACATCTTGAGAGGAAAAGTATAAGATCTCACGTGCAAAGGTGGCAAAGCTTCCTCAATTAAGAAAAGCAGAGTGAGGAGTTATTTCAGGATGGCTTGAGGTCTTCAGATTCCCTATATTAATTGCTCTCAAAAATTCATCAGAGTTACCCAGAAGACTTGGTAAAACACAGATAGCTTACTCACCCCAGGCTTTTTGGTGGAGTAGGTCACCTAAAGGAGGCAGAAAACTTGTGTCTCTACCAAGTTCCCAGGTGGTGCTGATGCCCCCGGTCTGGTGACCTTACTTTAGGAACCATGACACCAAATCTTGAAAAGCTTCTTAAATGTTGCTGTTTCCTCTTGTCAGGATCCACCATCTTCTGATCAGTTTGCCAGCTTTCATGCGAAGACTCAGAATGACTGTGAACCCAGTTCACAAAGTCAGTTTCTGGGTGTGCACATCCTCAGTCTTATAGCTTTAGATTGGAATTGATCCTTTCATAAAAGTCACGGAAAGAACTGCAGTAACACCCAGGTGAAAATTTGATATTTGATCGTGTTCTCTTGTTTTCAATTATAGTCATATGAGAAATGATCACCATGCCTGTTGTCCAACATCATTCTTCATCCCTTTAAATAGGGCAGTGGCAACAACTTCTTGGCAATGAAAGCCCCAGAACTTAATAGGTGTCAAAGATTCTTCAGCCTTTTAGCTAAATGACTAATTCCAAACACCCCATGTTTCCCCAACAGTGTCCATTCTCAGGCACCAATTACTATATTGCTGTTTTCTTGCTTGGCAAGCGCAGAAACTGATTCTGTTAACTTGGAGAGCGGGGGTTACTGACAGGATATTGGATGGCTCACCATGTCAGAGGAGATAGTGAACAATTAGAGCCCATGAAAGACTGTGATGAGCCCCAGGATGCTCTATCGCTCAGGGCCTATCTCACTGCCACAAAGATTACTCGGCCCCATCTACTGTCAGCCCTTTGAACATCTGTTCAAGGCTTAAACTCCTGCAAGGGAATGTGATGGCCAGCTTGGGTCACGCTTCTGGAAGGCCCCCATGGTGGTGGCAGAGGAGAGGGCTGCTATGGAGCTCCCCATCAGCAGTGTACTGCCCAAGAGAACTGCACAGAGTGAGGGGTGGGGGGGGGGAGAGAGGAGGATCTGTTAGCAAGAGGAAGGGTTCTGAGCAGACGGTAACAGACCTGAACAGCATCAACTGTCCCTCTTTGCCACCCACTCCAGGATCTTGTGTCTAGGAGAGGCGTTCTGATGCTTTTCTTCAAAATGTTCCCTCTTTCTGAGATTCAATATTTGAAGTGGCAGACAAGGCAGAACAAGGGAGACAGCACCTTTGAACAGTCTGGATTTCCTTCTCTTAGGAGATATTTTCCCTCACCTGCAGCTTCTCTGTCCAGATTCTGGGGTCTTAGCTTCCTTTATCCAGATTCTAGGATCATAGCCAGTTCCACACTCAGGGGAGTCATTATTGTTGAGAAAAGTATAGAAAGCCAACCACTTTCAGAGGCATTTCCCCATCCTTTTAGGTATAAATGCCATTGCTCAGCCTTTTCCTTCTCTTGTTCTCCTGCCTGCTAATTTTATCTTCAGGAAAGGTAAAGGGAGGTAGAGTTCAAAATTGATTTCTCTCTCCCCACCCATACTCCTGACACAACATCAGAGCTGTATTCCACATGGGGAAGATGGGTCTCAGAAAGCAATATCGCCTACTGATACCAAAGTGACTGGCAAGCAGAAACTGTATCACTTGGCTTACATCAGATTATGTCAAGTACCAAACAATCCCCCAAGTATCATATTTGATAGAAATGTCTAGTGTTTGTTTTATATCAGTTGTATGTTCTCTGGGGCTTTGTTCCATGTGTCTTCTCTAAAACACCCAGATGAAGGAAGCACCACCTGTCTGGGATCTAGTTTTCTTTAGGCAGAATAGCCAAGTCATACACTGGCTCTTGACATCTCTGCTGGAAAGCACATCGCCCCTACTCACAAAGCAAATCATGTGATAAAACCCACTGTGAATAGGACAGAGAAGTATACTCCTTTCAGTGCAAATCCTTCAAAGCCACTGGGCTACAAATGAGAATGTAAATCCTTTTTTAGGGGAGCAAGTAAGGAGAACAATAATACAATCTATTAGAGAACTAAAGGGTAATTCAGGAACAAGAAGAGCAACTTGGGGTCCACAAAGAAGACAAAGATTTAAAAATTTTTGGTCTCCCCAGTTTTGCAGCGGGTTGAGCGCAGTGCTGTGAAGCTGTCCACAGCCTCTGAGCCATGGGTTTGATTCCTGGCAGGGGAGATACCCACATGGCGCGGCAGACCTTTCCTGTCCCACCCGCTGCTCCCCTCAGCAGTGTATTTCGGTCCTTCTGCCTGTTTTGCTCCCTGCTCTGTCTCTGGTGGATTCTCTCACCCTCCCACGCCTCTGGCCTGTACGCCAGTGCTTGTATAAATAATTAAATCTTTAAAAAAAAAGATTTAAAAATTTTGAGCAGTTTGATGTAAGCCATCATGAAAGCCAATCTGTGGCTAGCCTTTAATTATGTAAGGATAAAGAGACTGCTTAAAATATTTCAGCATGTCTAGCTTCACAGATTTTCTTTCTCTTTGGGGAAGTGTTCTGCTTTTCTCTTCAGCTTTCCAGGAAATCCTAGGCTTTATAACCAATTAAAAAAAAATTTAGCTGACCTAATTGGATGAAAAATATGTCTACCTCTGAGTCAAGATATATAGCCCTATCAGGCTACCCTTGGGATGATATAGAGATGACAGTAATAGAGCCAATGGAGCATCAGAGGAAGAGCTGATAATAACAACACACCCGGAATAATGCCAAGAATAGCCTGGGGCAAAGCAAAGTCTTAAATGCTGGTAGGACTAGAAGGACAAATCCACTGTGTCGCATTCCCTGCTTGCTGAACTGAAAGGATCTAGCAATTACTCTTCTCCCAAAGTGTTAAAATACTCTCTTGAATTCATTTAAAAAAATGAAAATGTTCCTTTTTTAATGGAAGATCAGGTTCAGAAAGAATTACAATTGGTGATTTTCAAACCCAGATTGAGGGACATTCTACAAAATAACTGTCCTTGTATTCATCAAAAGTGTTAAGGTCATACAAGACATGGAAGAATGAGATATTACTTCTAATGAAGGGAATTTAAGAGACATGACAGCTGAATACAACTCACCTGGGATTTTCATTTTCTTTTAAGGACATTATTGGCCTAAATTACAAAATTTTAATGAAATCAGATACTGAAGTGTTTGTTATATCAATATTATTTCCCCAATTTTGGTAGTTGGATTATGGATATGAAAGAGAATGTTTTGTTTTTAGGAAACACATACTGAAATTATTTAGGGGTATTAAGGCATTATGCTTGCAGCTTTCAAATAGAGATGAGGCTGAGAGAAGTAAGACACACACACACACACACACACATACACGGAGAGAGAGAGAACATGCAGATATGTAGCAAATTGGGGACCTTGTCGTTAATTGGGGACCCGGTTGAAGGGTATATATTTTGTACACTATCTTTGCAGCCTAGAAAAAAAATATATTAATTTAATTTGAAGAAAGTCCAGAAGAAGGCATCGTGGGTCTGATGGAGGCTCCAGGAACCCTGGCTTCCAGTTCACTGCAACCTGGCATGTGTCCTAATCCTAAGTGTTCTGATAACTGTTACAGGGCAGAGAGAGGGGCGGCCCAAACCCCGCAAACCTGCCCATTCTAAATGGGTTCTGCCATGCGCCGCATCAACACAAAACATATGAAATTTTAATGGGAAGGAACTTTAATACAATTTGGAAACAATACAGGAAAGGCAAAGAATCTAGTTTCTAAATCAAGCACCCAAAGTGACCCGTCCCCTCGTGGGTAAAACGCCGTCCAAATGGGATTGGCCCAGAGCAAGGCCCCAAAGCCTGCCACAAGTCTAAAGCATCTTCCAGTGGGGACCCACAGAAAAGGGTCAGAAATAGCCAGACAAGCCCGGAAGGAAAAGAGCAAAATCAACATCAAGATAAAAGCTGTCATTGTCACCTCCCCACGGTCTCACCCACATCTGTGTCACCCAGTCCACGACCAAAAGGCAAGCGCAGTTTCTTCACATGTCTCTGGGCTCCATGTGCCTCCTCCAGGTCTCCTTCTGGCTCCATCCTGGATCCTTCCTTCCTCAGTCTCCTCTGCAGCTTCTTTTCTTCCTGCTCAGCTCCACCCTCCATTTGGGTGGGGCAGGGAACCTGGAACCTCCCCCTTTCCTGGGGACCCCCCTGTTACAAAACTTGTTTTTCTTAGAGGCAAATTTAATGGTATCAGGTTTGTAACAGGGTGGTGCCCAGGAAAGGGGGAGGTTCCAGGTTTCCTGCCCCACCCAAGGGAGGGTGGAGCTGATCAGGAAGAAAAGAAGCTGCAGAGGAGACAGAGGAAGGAAGCAGGATGGAGCCAGAAGGAGACCTGGAGGAGGCGCATGGAGCCTAGAGACACGTGAAGAAACTGTGCTTGTCTTTTGGTCGTGGACTGGATGACACGGATGTGGGTGAGACCCGTGGGGAGGTGACCATGGCAGCTTTTATCTTGATGTTGATTTTGCTCTTTTCCTTCCGGGCTTGTCTGGTTGCTTCTGACCCTTTTCTGTGGGTCCCCACTGGAAGGTGCTTTAGACTTGTGGCAGGCTTTGGGGCCTTGCTCTGGGCCGATCCCATTTGGACGGCGTTTTACCCACGAGGGGACGGGTCACTTTGGGTGCTTGATTTAGAAACTAGATTCTTTGCTTTTCCTGTATTGTTCCAAATTGTATTAAAGTTCCTTCCCTTTAAAGTCTCATATGTTTTGTGTTGATGCTGCGAATGGCAGAACCCATTTAGAATAGGCAGGTTTGCGGGGTTTGGGCTGCCCCTCTCCCTGTCTTATAACAGATTCAGGAAACATTTCTTCAAGAATGACTCCAAGGAATATATTAAAAACTGCTAATTTGGCTCTTGTTCTTAAACAACTTTTGTTGAATTGACTCACAGCATTGAATATTTAGAAGTGACTTGAACTTTATGTCTGGCTGTCCACAATATTATTTCCTTTTTCTTTGGAATTCAGTAATTTTACCTGCCTCACAAGTGGTATTTATCAGAGTTTTCCTGGTACAGTGTTTTTTAATGTTCCTTTCACCCTTGGGAATTTTTCTGTTATTAAATGATGATACATTCCATTCTTTATTTTCATTTGCTTTCTTGGCAAATGCTGAAATCTGTGTATGATTGGGTATTATATACCTGTCTTTCACATTGATATTTTTCCGCCAATATTTACTTTGAAATTTTTTGAAGTATAACATTTACAGAAAATAACAGAAATCATGTTTATATCCATTGAGTTATCGAAGAGTTAACATCCACATTTTAATTCTTTTTAACATTTTTACTTAATTTCATTTGTCTTACTTTTCACATTCCCTGTCTCTTCCTGGGTTTTCCGCATGATTTTCTTTTCCAAGGTGACTTTCCTTGCGGTGAGGCTTTCTTTTTTTCTTCCAACTCTTTTCTGAGTTCTGTCAGCTTTCAATTTTTAAAAAATAAAATGAAGACAATTTACATGATACAAACTTTCTTTAGTATTTGATAGCGTGGAGAGTTTTTGTTTTCAAGAATTCAGACAACTTTGATGCCAGGAAGAAAGCAGCAAGGTTTTATACAAAATGAACAAGAAAGATAAAAATAAAAATGAACAAGGGGTAGGGAAAGCATTCAAGCCTCTTGGTGACTGGGGCTTGGTCACTTGGAAGGCATGACTTCTGGGCAGCAATCCTTACAGGAAACTTGAATGTTAGGTCTGGGTTTTCTGATGCAATCTCTCAGGAGGAGCACCACCTGGCTGAGGAAAGGTCATGGTTATGATAATTAAAGATCTTACAAACTGTATTGTTATTTCCCCATTTCTTTCTTAGGCTTATATCTGCATTGTTCTTTTGATGTATTGCATATATACAAGCAAGTGCTCTATAAAAGTGTGTTATTATAGGAACTTTAAAAATCTTTTAAAATCCATTGGCTATTATAAATTCACTCAATTAATTTGGAAATGTAGAAAGTTTTAAGTTTTGAAATTTATCCATTATATATATATATATACTACAATATGTTTGTAGTAGAAGTCAGATCAGAAATAGAGCTGTTTCTATATTTATTTTATTGAGATATAATTGATGTATAACATTGGTTTAATTTTTGGTGTGAACATCATTTGATATATGTATATTGTGAAAAATTATTACAGGGTTAGTGAACATTCATCAACACATAATTACAATTTTTTTCTTATGATGAGAACTCTTAAGATCTATTTTCTTAGCCATATTCAAATATACAATATAGTACTGTTAACTACAGTCACCATACTGGACATTGCATCTTCAAATTCTGTGTAGCTCATAACTGAGGTCTGTACATGGCAACCTTCACTCATCTTCTCCCTCCGCTGACTGTCTCTGCAGCCGCCAGTTTGTTCTCTCTGAGTTCAGACTTCTACGATTTCACCCACAAGCTGCTCACACAATATTCCTCTTTCCCTTATTTCACTCCATGTTGTCACATTGTAACAGGGTGGTCCCCAGGAAAGGGGCACATGACAGAATTTTGTGGGTTTTTTTGAGTAAGAATTTAGTTTTAAGACTTCAGTATTCAGTTCTGCAATTTGAACAATGAACTTTTTAAATCTCTCACCATTGAAGATCTTGCTATTTTTATATTCTGTAACATCAGCAATCCTACCATTTCTCATCTTCATCATTTTTCTTTCTCCATCATTTCTAATTTTCACTCTTAGAACTTTCACTCTGCTTTTGCCTGAAGATCAGAGTTAGGCAGCATTCTGGTAATGATTAATGGTCTAGTAATTATGATTACAAAATTCTTCCCTGGCCCTGGTTTAACATTTTGTTGACTGCCTTGCCCATAATACCAAATTTGGAAATGTCTTCAATATTTATGGATACTGAAATTATTTGTAACTTTTTTCCCCCACTCATCTATACCTCCTGATGTTAATAAAGGGCAAGCCCCCCGAAAAAATAATCCTAATGAATTTCCAAAAAGGAGTCTTTTCATGATTCTCTTGTTAAAAGGATGAGTAAAATTTGTATAAGACTTTATATAATTTGGGCCTCCCTGGTGGGGCAGCGGTTGAGCGCTGGGCTGCGCCTCTGCAGCGCCAGTTCGATCCCCGGCAGCCAGGCGAGGGTCCCACATGGCATGCAGACCTCTCCTGCCATGCCCGCTGCTCCCCTCAGCAGTGTATTCCGTCAGTCTGCCTGTTCTGTTGCCCCCTCTGGCTCTGGTAAGTTCTCTCACCCTCCCGCATATCTGGCCTGTACCCAGTGCTTGTATAAATAAATAAATCTTTAAACAAGAACATTCTCATGTTAAAAAAAAAAAGACTATATAATTTATAAGAAACCTTTATAATTAATGTAACCTCAAAACAAACCTTTGAGGTTAATCAGGATTATACCCACTGTACAAGTGAAGATAACTTAGGGGCCTCCCTGGTGGCGCAAGGGATTAAGATGCAACCTATGAAGCTCACTGCAGCCACTGCAGCATGAGTTCTATCCCCTGGCCAGCCAGGGAGCTACCCATATGGCGCAGCAGACCTTTCCTGTCTCGCCCGCCCGCTGCTCCCTCAGCAGTGTATTTCAATAGATCCACCTGTTGGCTCCCCACTCTGTCTCTGGTGAATCCTCTCACCCTCCACACCTCTGGCCTGTACCCCAGCTCTTGTGTGCACAAATAAATAAATCTTTTTAAAAAAACCTCAAAACAAATGAAGATAACTTAAATAATGGCCACTGTGTGCAATTATATTTCTTGCATCTAAATCGTCTTCCCTTCACATTATAGTTTTCCACCACCAGTAGGCAGGAACTCGGGATTATCATTATTTTTTCCTTTTCTATCGTTCCATGAGGTCAATTTGGAGAGGAAACGTTTCTGCTTTCACTGTCAGTGTATCTGCAGGAAGGCCACGTTCACTCTGGTTTATCCTCCCCGCGTCTTCTCAAGTGTGAAGTATCCGTGCGGCCCGGCGCAGGCAGCCTGGGGAGGTGGTGTCTGTGTGCCGCGCCGCAGGCCACACTGCCGGCCACACGGCACTGCAGGCCACACTGCAGGCCACACGGCACTGCCGGCCACACTGCCGGCCACACGGCACTGCAGGCCACACGGCACTGCAGGCCACACTGCAGGCCACACGGCACTGCCGGCCACACTGCCGGCCACACGGCACTGCAGGCCACACGGCACTGCAGGCCACACGGCACTGCAGGCCACACTGCCGGCCACACGGCACTGCAGGCCACACGGCACTGCAGGCCACACTGCCGGCAGAGCCGCTCCGTCCCCGGAACACGTCACTGGGGGAGCGCGCGCGCGCGTGTGTGTCACACTGGGGTGTGTGTGTCACACTGGGGTGTGTGTCACACTGGGGTGTGTGTGTCACACTGGGGTGTGTGTCACACTGGGGTGTGTGTGTCACACTGGGGGGTGTGTGTGTGTCACACCGGGGTGTGTGTGTGTCCGTGTCCATGAACCTCAAGCTCGGGCGGCGGCGCGGGCCTCCCCTGCCGCCCGTTCTGGTCTCCGCGCGCCCCGGGTGCCGGGCCCGCGCGGCGGCTGCTCCCCGGGCTCCTGCCCGGCCGCTGCCCGCGGAGGCGGCTCCCCCTCCTCGCCGGGCCTCGCCGCACCCCAGCGGCCCCGCCGGCCCCCGCCGCGCCCCCCCCGCCCGCCCTCCGCACGCGCGTCCCCGCGGTCGCCCGAGACGCTCGGCCCGCAGCGCCTCAGGGCCGCCCCGCGCAGCCCCGTCCGCCCGCGCCCGTCGAGCCCCCGCCGTCCCGCGGCCGCCACCCCGGCGCGAGGCCCCGCGGCCTTCCCGGCGGACCCGGAAGGCGCCGCGCGCGCGGCGGGAGCGGCCGGGGGCGGGCCCCGCGGGCCGCGCATGCGGAGTGGCGGCGCCTCCGGGCCCGCCGCCTGCAGCCGGCGCGGCGGTTTGCGCTCCTGACAGCTCCGCGGCCCGCGGACGCGCCTCGCCCGAGCGTCCACGTTACCCTGTCGGGCCGGGGCGGGGCGGCGGGCCG
>NC_140072.1:133948166-134179789 GCF_964194135.1 Talpa europaea
AAATGTATTATGGCATGTCGTTTATTCTCTCAATAAAAACTGCAGATCAAAACAGTCTGTCCTAATTAGGCTTAGAGGAAAAATAAGAAAACAGAAAACTACTATGTGTGGATTTTGCCATTAAAAATCTGCAATCGTAAATCACAACAGAGTGTACAGGCACCTCCATTCCTTAGGCTTAAAAAAGGAAACATATTCAGGAGACTTGGTTTCTAGCATGTGAGGATGATGACTGGGATCACATAGAGGGTGGAGATGTGAGAGGGTCCCCATCATTCTCAGTCAGGGCACAAAGGGTGAAGCAGTAAGTCCCATGTGATTTCTGGGGTCTCAACATTCCAGAGTGAACTGTTGACACACCTCCGAAGGGGTGGCTCTATTTCACTGTGTAGCTTATTTTTAGTTTTGCTCTGTGTCCTGTACCTGCTTCTGAGGCACAAAACTAGATGCAATACATTCCCTAGGGGGCAATTTCCCTTCGATTGCATGAGCCTGTCCCTCTCATCCAATATTATCTCTGAGTCAATACAAATCTTAGACTTTGCACACTGCTTTCCACTTCTGAAACTGTACATCACAAAGGACCACAAAGTATCAATCGGTACAAAACAACAATTTAGGGTAGGAAGTAGTTCTTCCTTCTCGGGGTTCATTTTCAAAGATTTACCAGGGAAGGATTCTGGGAGGTGAGATGAGTTGTCACTTCTACCACCTCCTGGGGGACCCATGAACTGAAAGTCAAACAGAATAAAGTCCTTGTCATATTCTGTCTTCTCTCCTTGTCTGGTCTCATATGATGATCTCAGAGGTGATTTAAAATCCTCCAAATTTGCCAGCCTCACTGTACAGAACGAGCAGAGCAGTGCCTACTCTTGTCTCTTGGAGACAAGAGGAACAAAGACAGTAGGAAGAAGGGCAGTAACTGACAGATGGTGGATTTCACATTTTCTTAAAATCTCAAGCATAAGGAAACTGACTGACGGATGAGAGGGGCTGGAAGAAGGTATGGTCCATAGCTGGAGTGAGGAGTGCCCTGCAAGCATTCCTCACTCCTCCCCCAGTCATCAAATATGCAGTGGCCACACTGTCCCTGAATTTTTACAGTCAAGATGGACCCATGTAATCCCCACCCCCCCTATTGGAAACATAGTTTGTGGGAAATCAGAGTTCCTTCCTAAGACAAGTTCAGGGAGGGGCAGGTTAGCACAAAGTGATAATAATGGAAGGAGAGCCCTCCACCCCATGCCATCAATTACACATTGACTTTCGATGAGTTAGCCTTGTGTTGCTGAGTTCTGAGCTTGCTCTGAGAAGGACTGTCTGGTAGGACTTGCCGCCATGTTGGAATTGTCCTGTCTCTTGATGTCCAGTAGGAGCTAACCCTGTGATGCTGGATACGTGAAACGTGAGACGTGTAACCGAGGAAATGCCTTTTAAATCTGGCTTGATTTGATTTAAATTTAAGTGGCCATATGTTTAAACAGCAAGCTTCTAGAGTTTAGTAGTCATTTAATTTCACGGTTATTTTAGACAAACAGAAGCAGCAGGTAGTTGATTATATGGAAAACATGGACACAGTGTCATGGTAATAATTCTTGCCCAAACGGTAATATCTTTTATTTTTAAGATGAAGGACTTCCAATTTAAGAGGTTGCACTGAAGCCATTTGATTTCTCTCATATATTTTCCCCTTTTCTTCAAAATCCACTGCATGGGGATGCACAGTTAGTAATAGAAATTGACTTATGACAACAAAGATAGTAGGAAAAAGGACAGTAACTGACAGATGGTGGATTTCACATTTTCTTAAAATGTCAAGCATAAGGAAACTGACTGATGGGTGAGATGGGGTGGAAGAAGGTATGTTGGTCCAGAGTTGGATAGCAAGTGGAAGTTAATGATCATTTGCCTAGAAAACTCTTCAGAAGAGAAACTCTAGACTGGGGATCCACCAGGTATCAAGGGTTGGAGTGAAGTGGGTGTCAAACAAGAAGTTACTTCAAACTGCCCCTCAGGAACAGTTTCCCTGGGTAGACCCTAACCAACTCTCCTATCTCAGAACCAAGGCATTGGCAGTTCAGTGTCCTTCCTTGGACAGACCCTAGAGGACACTTATGTCCTGCCTCTCCAAACTATATAAACTCCCTGAGAAGCAGTAGGGTTGCTAGTATCACCCAGAATAAAATAGAATATTCTAGTATCAGAATGGAACCTTCACTGAACTAGCTTTAGGGAACCCTGGCTATTGCCTGTCTCTGCCTGTACATAGTCTGCAAATCCACCCACATCAGGACTGGCTTCCACTCAGGGAGAAGAAGGGCAGACTGAAGTTTACATGAGAGGAAATTACCAACCAGGTGAGCTCTGCCTGTGTGAGAAAGGAAGAAGAGATAAATAAACAAGACAACAAATTTGGTAGTTAACCAGGAAAATTTAGGGGTACGTCAACACTTTTAAATGCTATTATTGTTGTTATAGTAATTGTATAAAAACCTATGATTATTATCCTCAGAGAAATCCAGGAAATGTCAAATCTAAATGATAAGAATAGGATACTATGAGATATGAGCAAGCACAGATGCAAAAGGTCTCCTGAAAATTGAAGTGATGAGTGTGAAAATGAAAGGTAATCTTAGTAAATGAGAAAGTTAGTGGCAATAATTGAGCAAAAGGCCCCTAAATATAATTGACAGCTCAAACAGCACATGATACTAGAGCAAATTCAAAATCTAAGGAACTGCATGTGAAAGACCAATCTGATAAATGAGCATTCCAGAAAATGAGAACAGAAATAAACTATGAGAAGGAAATTGAATAACAAAAAATATTTCCGAAAGCTAAATTATGACCCATACCTCTATTTAAAGAAACAAAAGAATATGACAAGCATGATGTGGTTCCAATAGGTCTAGGTCATAAAGAAAAATGTGGCATGAATTTAACAGTTGATGATTCAGCAGCAGAAAAAGCCATTGTCTTCCAGTCTGGGAGCAAGAATTTTTTGAATGGCTTATGTATCATGACATTTGACCCCTAGGGAAGGAAATCTGTTGACCTCTGCCTAGTAGCTCTCCTCAGGGAGTAATATTTACTAGAAAGTATAAGTACTCTTTAATGGTTTTTTAACTTTCGTGCTTAACCAACAGCCAAAGCTCACCGTGAGCCATAGTTTCAAGCCGGTATATAAATGTTGTTAATCTTGATGGTGTAGAAGTTTGTGGTTAATTGAAGATGGGCATGGGGAGTTGAGGAGGTGAAGATAAAGATTCGATCAATAGTAATCCATCTACAGGCTAAGTACTCAAGTGATAGTGACATTTGGCCCAAAAGTAAATAGCAGTATATGCATATTATTTGATTTTTAAATGGATTTATGAGAGACTGAGTATTGTAACACAGCTTTCAAAACATGGAGAGGGAGGAAACAATGCTTGTGAGAAGGGCAGGCAGCTAAATCCAGTCTCTATGATCTGGGGTCAGTAGGGAATGCCTCAAAAGAAATAATGGTGCATTGTGTACATATCGGAAGAGAATGCACAAAGATAATACACAAATACCAGGAAATATACAGAGAAAAACCATTAGAAGTGGGGAGCTTTCAGGAGCAGAGCTAGGAAGGAGTACAGTGAGAGGTTAAGAGAGCATTGTTGTTTATTACAGGTTTTCTATCAGTTTTTTTTTTTTTTAAATCATGCATATGTGTTAATTCTATGAAGTAAAGAAAGTGCAGATCACAGGGAAAGATAGTGGTTTTTGCTTTTGAAGGTCTTGGGCTTACTTTCAGTTTCATAGCTCAAAGACCCCTTTCGTCAATTAACTGTAATTTCTACCTGTAACAGCAGGGAGACTCTGGGGCTGAGTCCCCTCATGTCCTTCCAACTATGTGGAGAACTTCAAAGACCAAGGTCGCCCAGCACTTGGCCTTGAGGCCTCTAAGGGTGTGAGAAGATTGTTCAGTCCACACAAGCTCTTTCCCTGCATTTTAGCACCTGGCTAACACCCAGGAGGAGGTACCTTGGAGAAGACAGAAGAGTCTGCAGGGAACTTTTGCCACTAATTTTGGCACCCAGAGTTCTAAGAGATGACAAAATATTATATCTACCTCATCTGGGGTGTTCAGTGGAGTTGCTTTGAAGATGTACTTTTGAAATAGACGTATCATCTTTATGAAAATCACCCTGGATATGAGATTAAATTGAAATAAATAACTGGAGTAAATTTATTTTGTGTTTTTCTAAGCATGTGCTGTATAGTGAGTCAAAACCAAGCCCCCGCCCCCAACACACACCCTTTGGGTTCGGAACCTGAGCTCGTTCCTCTAACCCATGGCATCAGGGGCATCAGGGAGTAGATTTCAATAATTTCTTTCCTACTTGCACTGAGTCTTCCTCTCCTCTAGGAACGTAGGCGAAAAGATAATTATCAGGTCCCTATAAATCCTCTCCACCTAAGCCTTCAACAAATGCAATAAGACGATTTTTCCTGTAAAGTATTATGGAATGTTATCCAGGAGAAGATCTTCAAAGGTGACTTTATAAGAGGAAAATATACTCTCATTAATGACTGCTACGACCTGTGGAGACAGTGTGTGGAACCTTCCTGAGGATGCTTGCTTCTTGCTGCCAAGCTGCATTTGTTCTGGGCCCTGTGACGTTCAGTCAAGCCCTCCCACCCCGGCCCCTGTCCCGACAGCACCTGCGTCCTGGCCTCTGGCTCCAGCCTGTCAGGATGCCAAGGAAATCCTCTTGTTCCCTCCTGGGTCCTCCTCTGGCTGGACATGTTAGTGTCCAGGCATCAGACATGTTAGTGATGGAAACATTAACGTAGTCACGTAGGTAAGGGGAAATCTTCCATGGTCCTAAATAATCAAGAATATGGAGCATTTATCCTGCGCTTGTACTGAGCCCTGGGGCCTTTACCGGGTGTGGATAGTCCAGGTGTGGGCATTGGCATCAGGTCTTTGAGGAGAGTAATCAGCTTTATTTGTGAATCGATGGGCGAGGAGGTAGGAGACGAACTCAGCCCTACCTCCCTGATTAAAAGGGGAGTAAGGGGCAAAGCAATGTGGATCTGGCTGAGGTTGACCGGCCAGTCACAGGGCACTTCAGACATGAAGAAGAGGTTGGTTTATTTCCCGATGCTGCTGTTCAGAATTTCTCATGGCGGGTGAAAGGTCAATGCAGGAGGCCAGAATGCAAAAGCCCACCAGGAAGCCCACCGGGGAGCAGGAATGCAGAAGGCTGCCTAGAAAATTCAGGCAATGAACCCCTCCCCGCCCTAGAGCCCTAGAATCATTTCCAGCCGCCATGCAAACCCAGTCTCCCACCTGCCACTCCTCCCCTGGCAACGTGGGAGACTTCACCGACCCCCACCTTGGGTCCGTGAATTCCACCCCGGGCACAATAAATTTTCCCTTCCTTTGGGAAAGCTTGGCCTGTCTCCTTTCCTTCACCCGCCGAACCTTTTCGGGGGCCATGTCTCCGGTTTCCCCATTCGGCCTTGGAGCTCAGCTCAAGGCTGTCGATGAGCCTCCTGCTCGTGTTGTGTCTGCAGAAGCAAGTCTCAGAGAAAAGTTTAGCTACTGTTTATTTTCTTTCTTGGACTGTAGGGCCTGAGACCAATTTAATCATCAGCTCTGGTTTCACGCTGATGGATTCACATGACAGCCAGGGGCGGGGACCTCACCCTGGCTCTGAGAGCCAAGAGAAGCTTCTAGGAGAGAGGACTTGTTCACTGATTAGCCATTACCTGGATGAGACCCCCGAACTGCGTTCTTCTAGGTCATCAAAGGGGGGGAACAGTGATGTCCTTTGACTGGAAAAAGCAAAAGCTGAGGACACGATGACCTCTTTGCCCTCTGGGAAAGGACTTTGGCAAGAGCATACTTCCCAGCCTTCTCGGCCCTCGAGGCCCTTAGTTCAAAATAATCGACATTCTTGCCGGGACAAGGCGATATTTATTAGGAAAACAAGAATGGAAATCCCACGTGATCCAGCTAGGTATCATCAAAACGATATGAAAACTCTACTATAAAAAACCAGACATGTCTCTGTTCAGAGCAGCACTGTCCTGCGCGCCCAAGTCACGGAAGCAACCTATGTGTGCCTCAGCAGGGGGTGCGTAAGGCAACTGTGGAGGGCGCACCCCATGATTACCACACAGATACTAAATAGAGGAAACAGTGTCTCTTGGGGCAAAATAGATAGATGGACCTCCCTTGAGGCGATGATAGTAATTGAAATAAGTCAAAATGAGAAAGACAGACATCAGATGATTTCACTCATGTGCGGCATATCAACAAGAAAAAAAAACATAGACAGGCAAAATGCAGGGATAAATCTTGGATTTAGTGAAAGAAATGAATGTTTACCAGAGGAACAAAGGGGACAGAGTGTTATAGGGCAACCCAGTATAAAATAAAACAGGGTGCCTGGCTGTGGGTCCTCACCCAAGCGCTTGAAAGGGACTTATGAATACTCCACTGCAGGCACACACAAAAGGTTAATAAAAAGTTTATTTACAAGGGAAAAGGAAATAAGGAAAACGGACAACTCAGGGAGAAAATAGGGAAATAAAGTCTTTAATGCGTCCTACCCGATCCGCGGACCTGGAAACCCAAAGACACTCTCCGAGCTGGCCGGACACTGCGAGCTGGTGGAGAGCCAAAATGGGGGACCCCTCCAAAGCCCACGTGTCTGGCTTTATACCAACTTGGCTGCTGAACCCCACCCTTAGGTCCCAGCCACCTTCCCTTGGGTGGGGATGGGATTTGGAGTTCCCAGTGTCTTTGGCTTTGGCCTGGGGTGGGGGTGGAGTCCACAAAGCCTGTATGGAATTAGCTTTAGGACAGCCTTTCCCCCTAACAATAGGATGGGGTGGGGAGGGAGGCTGAGGGGGTGTTGGCGCCTGTGGTTTGATGGAGGGTGAGTGGAACAGGAGCATAAATGTAGCCCCCCCCCATATTACAAATAAATAATTTAATTGAACTGACTTGACTATAGTATTTAAGAAAAGGCAAGAAAGAAAAAGAATCATCCGCATTATGTGAGTCATGCTGGTTGAAGGGAGACTGAGCCCACAGGCACTCCCAGGAGAAAGAATTTCACCCACTATCACCTGCGGGTCCTTGGGAAATAGTCTCAAAACATTTCTGGAGTAGCAAGAGTAAAAAATCCTCATTTATACAGAGGCATCCAGTGGAGTAACCTGATTCGGACGCTGTTTTCCAAGTCACTGTCACTACATCAGGATAGGGCTGGAGCAGCTCAAAGTTGAAGCGAACTTCTGTCATTGTTTTCTTGTCCATTCCCGTGAAAAAGAGAATCAAACCCATCTCCTCAATGAAAGAAAAACAGGGACCTCTAGTTTAACTCTGCAGGAGGACCTAACAGAGACGAACGAACGCAGTGGGTAACTATCAGCCTACAGTCCTTGGCCCTCCCCCAGCCGCGCCCCTGCACCCCTCCCAAGTCTGCAGGATTTGGAAGAAATGCAGCTCACAGCTGGTGCTGGGAACAGTCACATCCATTAAGCAGCAGGGGAGAGGATTTGAAATTTTGCATATGACTGTGAGAGAATTTAACAAGTTAAAGCATTAATTGGAAGCAAAATGGTCTGCCCTCCAGAGCCCCAGTGCTGTTACATTACTGGGTTCCTCTTCCTTGAAGGAAGGGATCCTTGCAGCAGAGCAAAGCAAAGCAAAATGAAAAAATAAAACACTATAAACAAAATACAAATCTTTACACAACAGATGCTATTATACTTTTTCCTTTGTTGAAACACGCTTGGATTTTTAAAAAGATACATTTACAAATTAGAAGCCCTAGGTGGATTGACATCATTTAGAAGATTCCTTTGCAGAGATTTAAAAGGGCATGTTGAAAACCAGATAGGGACTGCAGGGAGCCTGGCTGCAAATGCTCACCTGAAGGCCTGATCCCAGGGCCATGTGCTCAGGACACACTTGAAAAGAGCTGAGCCTCGCAGTGGCCGGAAGTTACCTGCTCTGGCCCTGTCTTCCTTGTGAATGCTGTTTCATTTAAGCTCTGCTGTTTGGGGACCCAAAAAATGGTTTTCATAAATATTTAATAGACCTTTTTTCCGGTTGAGATACCTACACACAGATGACAGTTGGCCATTAAAATCTATTTTCAATTCTATTTGGAATTCAACTGAACTGTAGGGTGGGGAGACTCTGGTCTGATGGGCACAGCCCAGAGATGGGGAATTGGAAGCGATAATGGGAAACACGGGTTTTCGAGCTGGAAACTTTTTAGGCAGCCGTGATTTACTGGCACATCCTTTAACAACATCAACGGAAAGAAAATGAAAATGTGTTCTTAGGTGTGTAATTGCCAACAAGGTGCCATGCATATTTGAAAAATCACTGCTTATGTGCTCAGGTGCCATTATCTTGAAAACTTTAATAGCCTGCAGTTAGGACTTTTGTTTTCCTGCTTTAATTGCATGGTTTTTGCAGCTGCGAGACAATTTTCAATTGCATGTTGTTCCTATTTGGTAATGCACAGAGGATGAGGAACTTGAGTAAAGAGAGCTTTAATTCCTTTGGAAACCATGTCTTGCCTGACCTTCTCTATTTTTCTGGGCATGAATAGAAATCACAGATCCAGACATGTTGCCTAGCAGGGAAGCTTGCTTAGGAAAGAGGCCAAATTGAGTAGTGTCTTCTCCCAACCTTCTCTAGTAGTAGATTAATAGACGATGTGGCAGCTAGATATCAAGTCAGGTTTGCCAAGTTCTGTCAATGCTGTAAGAATTCATTTTGAATCATAGGCAATTTGAAAGAAGACTACAGTTCTTTAAATGAGGGTTCTCTGGAGAAATATACCGAGATAGGGCAGAGATTCTTCTCCCCGATGATCAATCACCTTTCAGTTTCAAAGGTGACAAGTACAATTGACAAAGTATTGTTTCTCTTTGCCATAACTCTGGACATAAGGAAAGCTGTTTGCTTTTCTGAGGATGACATTTTGTAGAGAGGAACAACAGATTAGCTTTGCACAATTACTGAGTTTCTATAGGAGTCGTTGGTGTTAGACTTAGTTTCTGGAAGAAATGCCATTTCGTTTTTCCAGTAGAAATAAAAAAGCAGAAAAGATTAAAATTTAGATGTATTTGCTATGAAATCGGTTGTTTCAGTGAGGAGTCTTATGGGAATCTGACAAGAAGCAAAATCTAGAGAAACTGCTTACAGCTTAACATTTCCTAATAAGAAAGTTAAGCACAAAACAAAACAAAGCCATACACACACACACACACACACACACACATATTTATTTATATCTTTTCTTTTTGTTTCTAGTTAGAGTTAGGAAATTTCATTCATGACCAACGAGGTCATTTTCTGTTCTTGCTTTTACAGCGAAGGAGAGATGTTTTAGTAACTCTGCACGTAAATTAAACACAGATGTCATTCCAGTGAGATTCTGGGTGATGGGCGAAAGGCGGTGAGGGTGAGGAGCTGTCCAATAGACGTCACGTCCTGACGTGCAGACTTGCTGCCAGTTGTCCGCCTTGATGTGCAGTGAATTGGCAAATTGGTTGCAAATCAACCTTGTACTGGTTTAGTCAAAAACGAGGATGTCCTGGGGAACAGGATGAAACAAATGTGGCAAAGTCACAGTCCTCATGACCCCAGGGTCAGGAACAATTTCCTCTCTCCTTTGGTTGTTGGCTTCTTTCCTCAGACTGAGTCTCCTCCATACTGAGCAGAAGAACCAACCGGTACTTGACATTTCCCAACTCTGCGCCAGACAGGAGGAGGGAGCTTCCCACTGTTTGCTCCCATGTTCAGGGGTGCAGGGAAGTGCTGCTTGGCTGAACCTGGGTCCAGTGAGCATCCCTGAACCAGTGGACTCTTGCCAGGGAGTTAAAAGTTCCTGTTGGAAGCTCAGAAGGGCCAGTGACCTGTTCCCAGGTCAGCTGCCTTGGCCAGGGAGGAGGAGGTCTGAAGAACGCAGCTCCCCAGCAAAGCACGTAGGTAAATGAGAAGGAAATATGTGGAGTGAGTAGTGTGTTGAGAACAAAACAGCAGATATTTCCTACTGTTAGCATGTGCTGAGCACTTCCTCTGAGGTGAAGAGACGACTCAATTTTTGATTCAGGCTTTATCTTTCCAAAATGCAATGAATTCATCTTATTAAAGAATATGATAGTGACCATTTTTTTTTTTTGAACAAAGAACCTACATAATGGAAAGAATTGAGAAAAATTATGATGTCACCTCAGAATTAGAGCAGGACATTATTAAAGAACAGTAACTAAGACATAAAATGGCCCAATGGAAAAATGCCAACTCCCTCCTGTCACACACCTGCGTGGATGGCGTCGGCTTCATTTTCTCTAGGGAGCTTTGGGATCCTGGGTGGCTTTTCACAGGTCTGAGAGATGCTGATAGTGAAGTGATAGTGCATTAGAACATGATGTAAGTCTTGGGGGCCTTTTGCTGAGCACCATGGGTAAAATCAACAGTGATTGTCTTCCTCTGTCTGGCTTATTTCACTTATTTCACTTGGTCCATCCACGTTGTTGCAAATGGCAGGATTTCATCTTTTTTAAAAAATAGCTGAACAGTATTTTTCCATATACTCTTTATCCACTTGTGTTCCTTATCCATTGGGTAATCGATGGACACTTAGATTATTTCCCATTCTTGGCTATTGTACATCGTGTTCCAGCGAGCACGGTGCACACATCTTCTCGAATGAGTGTTTTTGTACTTTTCGGGTATATGCCCAGACGTGGGATAACTGGAGTATATGGAGTTTCTATTTCTAATTTTTTGTGGAGTCTCCATATGGCTATCCCAAAGGGCCTCCCTGAGTTATGTTCCTTCCAGTGGTGCACAAGGAGGGGTTCCCTTCTCTCACCTCCTCCCAAACTTTTGTTGTTTCTTGTCCCAAAGACAAGTATTTCAAAGGTGGTGCCTGTTAATACGATAGCACTTAGTCTTGAGTGTCTTGAGTCCAACTTCAGACAGCAGAAAAGGTGGAAAATTTGGATGGTGGTTAAATTGCAACATAATGAAATAGAAATCTCCTTGAGTGCTAGCCAAGAACAGAATAGAACTTAGAGACTTAGTTAAACTTTACACTTCTACATTCCTCAAGGTTTTAAATGTTTCCCCTATTTTTAGAAGGTAAATTGCCACTCTGTGATCGAAACTTAGATATTTAATAGTGCCAGTCTATCTACAAAGTCCTGATACAGGCCCACAGGTCATGTTGGTGGATCCAGAACTTTCTTCTGGTTTTAAGTTTAAATAACTCTTTCCAATCAATCTTTTGTAGGAGAAAAGGCCAACCTTTAATTCTCTACATTATCTGGCCAGTGTTGAAACATATCAAGTAACATTCAAGATTTATTTATTTGGAAGAGATCATCTTTCTAATTAAGGAAGAAGGTGAAAACGAAAATAACTACTCAGCTCCATCAATAAGCTTATAAAATTATTTAATTTGTTCAATCTTTCTTAATTAGTCTTTCATTGGAGAAGAGAGCATCCTGACTGGACATTTATAATCATATTTGCAATATAAAAATATAGGAAAATAAATAAAAAGTAGTGAATACTTAAGGCCTTTTCAGACCTCCAACAAATTACTTGGAAAATGAGAAAAACAAATCCTCAGAAAAAGTGACCTTGGAGACCTAGAACTACTCTTAGTTGCAACAACAGTTGTTCAATGAGTTGCAGAGAAAATACTTACACATACAGGACATTCTAATTTCAAATTATGTATAACTAATGATAGTAATAGGGCCACCAACATTTTCTTTCTGAAATCTTTTTTCCTTTAAAAGTGTCTTAGGCAACGCCTCTGTAATAACATGCATTGCAATGGATATAATCAGAAGAAACATAGGAATAAACATAAAGGCGCTAAATGCAGAAAGCAAGAATTGATGGCAACACCATGGCG
This sequence comes from Talpa europaea, assembly GCF_964194135.1. Classification (NCBI taxonomy): domain Eukaryota; kingdom Metazoa; phylum Chordata; class Mammalia; order Eulipotyphla; family Talpidae; genus Talpa; species Talpa europaea. Next base: position 133,960,109 of record NC_140072.1, read on the forward strand.
AGCCGGAGGGTGGTAGGTTTCTGGAGCCTCGCGTGACGCTCATCATGGGCTTACCACGTGCGAGAATAGTGAGCTGCACACTGCCCATTAAATTTGATCAGGTTTTTCTTTTTCACGGGAAAAGAGAATAGTTCATTTTCAAGAGCAGTGAACAAAAATTGTAAACGAGCTTAGCTGGAGAGAGAGAAATAAGGAAATAAGGCAGTAATGATAGTGTGTGTGGCCCGGGGCTCAGCCGCAGGGCACTTCAGACCACCCCAGCCAAGCGCAGAACTCGGGGATTTCCTACATCCATGTGGGTGGGCCGAGGTGCCCAGATGTTGGTCAGCCGTGGTTCTGGGTGTGTCTGTGAGCGTGTTTGTAGATGAAGCCTTTGAATCGGCAGATGCAAAGAGCAGCTTCCCCAGAGGCTGACCCTCACCTGACCCTCACCTGCTCTGCCCAAAGCCTGAATGGCACAAGCAATGGCATCATGGAGGGTCTGGACCCACCTGACGGCCTGAGCTGGGCCTGGGTCAGCTCCTGCCTCTGGATGAGGATTCCACCGCCAGCTCCTGGCCTGCAGGCTGAGGTTGGAGCTGGAACCTGTGCCTTTGGAGTCCAGCCGAGGACACGCTACTTGATTTCCTGGGTCTCTAACTTGTAGATAGCAGATCAGAGACTCCTGCACTTCCACACTCCTGAGAACCAATGCCTTACTATACAGGTCTCCATGCCTGGCTCTCTGCACCTCCTAGAACCTCTTCCCATCAAGTCCCTTTGTGCTGGGCCAAGGAAGTCTCACATAGGAGGTGGGCTTCAATTTCACTCTTCAGCTATAACCCTGAAGCTATCACCCAAATGGCCTTAAATATACGAACAAGTTACAACAATGAAACCAGATCCTTTAATGTAGTAATAATCCATTTTTCACTTTAGATCTCAGTGGCCTGTCCTAAGGGCCGATGGTAGTCACTGCTCCGGAGAACTTGGTCCCCTGCGTGTCCGGGTTGGATTCAGTAGTGACACCCTTGTCATTTCCTTGCTTTAGGTTAGGGAACCCCCACCGTTTCTGTGACATTCAGTGACTTTCCTCTGGGATTTTAAGATCCATGTGAAGATTTACCAGACAGGAGCGACTGGCCTATCAGTTACGTGGGTGCTGGGGAATAACACCCCCAGAGTGGAGACACAAAACCTGATGTACTTTCTTTTTTTTTTTTTTTTAAAGATTTTATTTATTTATGCACACAAGAGCTGGGGTAGAGGCCAGAAGTGAGGGAGGTGAGAGGATTCACCAGAGACAGAGTGGGGAGCAGAACAGGCAGATCGACCGAAGTACACTGCTGAGGAGAGCAGCAGGTGAGACAGGAGAGGTCTGCTGCGCCATGTGGGTAGCTCCCTGGCTGGCTGGGGGATTGAACTCATGCTGCAGAGGCTGCAGACAGCTTCAAAGGTTGCATCTTAACCCCTCGTGCCACCAGGGAGGTCCAGAAACCTGACATACTTTCTTACTGGGGCAAAGTCTGCACTTGGCCGAATTGCTGGCCAATCTTGACCATTGCAATTCTGATAAAACACCTCATAATTTTCATATTACATCAAACTTTATGACTGAGGCAAGTTTTAGGTGAAACACAGCTAATGTGAATTTTCCACCTGACCATGAGGATCATCTTTGCTGGCCAAAAATGGGAGCAGGACTCTGGATCAGTTAGCAATTTTTGGCTTTTGGAGACTTTACCTTTTTTGCTATTAATAAGGTGAGCTATGAAGTAATAAATATATGTTTAATTTTAAACACTTGTGGAAGACAGAAATACCTACAGTGAAACATTTTCAAAAATAGTAATTTAATTGCCTTTTTTTCCTACTGAAACAAGACAGACCCTTTATAATTTCCTGACCAAAAACTAACAAGATACCTCCCAGGAAAAGGCAGTGACCTCTCAGGAATCAGAAGGTGATTTAAATGTTCTTCATGCAGCCTGTCGTGCAGCAAACCAGGTGAATCCAGAAAGAGGACGATGGAGGTGATTTTCATTATTCTAGAATTTATTTCATGAAGTACACTTAGCTGTAAGATTGAAGGCTGAAAAGTATGGTTCCGAGACACAGATTTTCAATCTGGTTGAACAGGGACAGACACGTTTGTCCCACAAGGTTGCGCTGAACTCAGTCTCCTTCATCCTGAGATGCCTGGGAGTCAGCCTCTTTGTCAAGCAAAGGGATAAAAATGACTAAGACATGCCAGTGTTCTCTCAGGAGGAGAATGGTTTCATCTGGGATTGGAATGAGGGCAGCCATGTCCCCCCCTGGGGGTGCTTTTCCCATGAGTATGCAGAAGCCAGCAGAACAGGATGGGGGTGCATTCAAAGAAGTGTGGTACATTCAAAGAAGCTTCTCTGTGGGGGGAAACTTGAGCCCCACCTGGAAGCTGAGCTACAGGGTAAGACTTAGCAAAAGAGAGCGCAATGGCACAGGGCGGAAGGAGGAAGCCGGGCTGGTAGGGGGGTGGGTGAGCAGGCACCTAGTCTCCACCATGGCAGGGGAAGGGTTAGGTGAGGCTGGACCAATAGAGGGGGAGGTCCTGGGGTGTGAGGAGGTCCTGGGGTGCTGTCTGAGAGCAATTGCAGGAGTCCTGGAAGGACCATGCCGTGGTTGCTTTGCATTTTGGAAAGACAGATTCTTGAAGTTATTGCAAAAGCTGAATTTCTAAGGGAAACAAATGGGTTCAGGTGCAGAGGGCTTGGATTTCAGTAGCGTAAGAATGGAGTGATGGAAAGAATTAGGCGACAGAATTGGCAGGTCCCGCTAATACACCTCATGTTGGGTGAGAGTGAGGAATAATAGTATCATGATAACTTGCACTCATTGTCGTTTTCTTTAAGCTCCAGCATAAGTGGGTTGAATGAGGAAATGCATTTATCCTTTTGTTCATTCAGTTACTGTTTTATCTGTTCAGCTGTTTTGTATTTAGAATTTACAACCTAATGAGGGGGACAGACAAGTGAATCAGCAATTGCACTATATTGGAAATAACAATACATTTACACAAGACACTGAAGAATTCAGAGAAGTAGCTTCACATATATATTTTCAATTATTCTACATACAATCTCCGTTAGAAGTATTATTCTATCAGCATGGCCAGTGGCAATTGTTTCACCAAATAACATCGATAGTTGTCATTATTTAATCAGAAAAGAAGGAAATGTTGATAACAGTTGAGATAAACGTTCATCTGAAGGTGACCTATATGCTAAAGTTTCTAACTTACTTGCTCTTTTGCAACTCACACAAATGCCTGTCTGCACACAGGCCAATGAGATTTATCATTGTCACCAGTGTCCCATCAGACATTTGAGGAATTTCATCACTGTCAGACAAGAACCATTTGTAACACTGTATGAGTACGACTTGGAAGCTCTACCTCATGTAATTCAGTTTTTGCCAGGCTGGAAATGCGGCGTGGAGGGCAGAGCTCTATTATGGGATGAACAGGGTGGCAGCACACAGGCAGGAAAGGAATTCTCTGAGGACATCCGGGAGCCAATTGCCTGCACTGCAGCACAGCCCTTCACTGCTATGAAACAAAAGAGGCAAAGAAATCAATGGGCGTAACAGGAATCAGAGATGGGGCAATAAGGAGGTTGCTATGAGCTGAAGAACGGGAAAGGCAAATCTAATCACCTTAGGAGAAGAGCTCTTTCTTCTTGATCGTGGTAAAATCACCATGGACTTACATCTGTTCAGATCACCCTTTTGAGGTGTTGCCTCCATTTTTTGACAAATTTTCTATTGTAGTTTGTAAAGAATTTCTTTAACTAAGACAGTTTGCAATTAAAGCTTGATTCAAACTGCTGTCATTTCCTAGAGGCATGCTGGGGACTGAATTAATTTGTGAAAGTGTAATTTTTCAGCACTGTTCATGATTTAAAATCATATAAGACCTGGACAGACTTGGAGAAGGAAGAAAAGCGTTGTTCTTTTTCTCTGAATTTTTCTGGATATCTGTTTGATTAGAAGGGAAGACCAAATGAAAGAAATAAAATGAGACAAAAAGGTGGTCCCAGTTGTTTGCTGTGTCTCCATGGCAGCATGGAATGGAGCATCCATGAGGTGCTCTCCGCTAGCTGGGAGGCCTGGGTCCTGCCTAGCTCTGTCAGGATCCATCCACATGTGTGCACAGAACAAGCCTTCAGGTCTCCCATCTGTACGGTGGGGAGAGCACAGGTACCCCCTCACTGGCTTGTACTGGGGTTTAATGAGCTCTCCTGTGTGCTCAGGGATCATGAACACCAGGGAGGAGTCTGTTATTTTTATTCTATATAATATGAAGAGGCTTGACTGTCTGCTGTCTCATCCAGTTCTAAAGTCAAGCAGTCTCTGTACAATCTTAGTTTATGCTCTTTCCAAAGAGTGGAAAATTCCCATGTTGTGCCAGCTGAACTGTATGTGCTTGCACAAGAGATCTGCATAAAATTAAAATCCCACGAAGTAATAAATAAGGTAGCCACTCATAATTCTGCTCCAACGACTGAGAACAGGCCTAATCTGCTGGCTTTGTAGGATACAAACCTCTCCATTGTGTAAAAGGTTGAAGAAAACGAACTCCAGGTATATCCATTTCAGTGCAAGATGAAGGTGTTTAAGTTTGACAAAACACATCACAAGGGATTGGTTTTAAAACAAAGCTCAGACTTTTCTCAATGACTCAAAAATTTTTGGCAGCGAAGCAAACGTGCTATTTTATTATGAATTTTATCGTTTTGTATAAAGACAGAGTGTTGCTGATACAATTACAGAACGTTTTAATAAAAGAAAAGGCATGGATGAAACTAGCCATTAATACCGTGTCTGTGTCCACTCATCTTTTTTTTTTTTCTCCTAAAAACAAATAATCCACTTTAGAGCTTGTGACTACCTGGCCAGAGGGATTCATTATCCTGTGATTATTATGGGAATTTAGACAGCTCCATAAATTCAGATACTGAAATGTGTCATAACATGAAAGTGAGCTCAGGCACAGAGGATTTTCTTTCTGTACACAATTGTCTGGCTGTTATTTCTAGGATGGACATTCAAAAGGTTCATTTAGGAATGTATATCTTTATCAGTGATGCCCAAAAGAAAAATAAAATGAAATCCTGTTATGACCCCACTGATGAACAGAGAAATTGTTTTCAATAAGAGAAGTTATTAGAATGATGGTTTATGTTTTTTACTTTATTCCTCTGCTCTTTTGTGATTTTTGGTAGAGAGGATCAAATTTGGACAAACAAAACACTACATTTAGGAATTGCTTTGAGTTTTCATTAAAAAAAAAAGTCTTTGTACTAGTTTTCACTTAAAAAAATGTCTTTGTGCTAACGTTGAACATTTATTAGATCTTCTATATCCATTTTAGATTTCAGATTATTTTTGATAAATGTAGTTTCATCTATTATCACATTAAGGTCCTGACTTTTTAGCATTGATGTAACAGGATAAATATGTAGAGGGTAAAGTTTTGTCTGTGTGTTTATAAGCAAGAGATTTAGGAAGTCTGAGGGAGCTATTTTCGTTTATTATTAGGACATTTTCATACAGATTTAGACTTCTCATTCTAAATGAGGCTATAATTCTTTCCCATTATCCTTGACATCTGTCCTGGATTGAGGCAATCACTGACTTGTAATATTCTCTCCTCCATCCCTACCTAAGCAAGAATCCTCCCTGTTTCCACCTGTTAGACATTATCGCAGAATCACATATATCTCAGTGGTAGCCATTATTATCACAGTTGTAAAATCCTTTTTTGTTATTGTGTTATTAATTCCCATCCTGTTCATTGGAATGTAAAAATCTGGCTTGATGAATTGCCATATGACTTGCTAAGCATTACGATCTTCCATGTAGCCCACATCCCCCACCCCAGCTACATTTTTTGAAATAGTGACTGATTGACTACCCGAATGAAATGCATAAGCATTATAGCCTAACAGCAGATGGGTATTTTCCTACAAACCAAACAATAAATGTTTAAAATCATATAAAGTGCTGCTTCTTACAAAAATTCCTTAGTTGATGAATAGAATGATGTACTAGAATAAACCCCACTTCCTAAAAGTAATACATGCATGAAAAAAAATCTGTCTCAAGCTATTATAAGTAATGATAGTGTGTTTTTAAGAAGAAAGGACTAAAATTCATAAGAGATTTCTTCCTAAATGACACATACATTTCCTTAAATCATTAATTTCCTATTCCCAGCGTAACTTCTTAGCCTGACATCAGACTACCTTAAAACTATTCACCTTTCTGAATGGTTTTTAAGTTACCACCTCACCAGTCATGTCTATTCCTCAACTCCCTGTAATAACAGGATCATGGAAATTAGTGCTTTATGTTTCCAGTGTGCAGAGATATTGACCATGCCATGATGGTCAAGAGGCATGAACTTGAAGAAGCTTTTTAAAGATCAGAGTGTTAGCAAACGGTTATGTCTGCAATAACTGCTCTTCTGCACAGTGTCCCCTGGCATTGAGCTTCATCCTTCTTTAACCTCCATCTCAGTGCTTCTGGAAATTCTTCTTCTAGGGGGCTGTGTATTTGTGAGTCAAAGCTTGACTCCTTGAAAATAATTCAGGTTATGACAAATAAACACAGATATAATTTTACTATTTTTACTGACAAAAGCCACCCCAGTTTATTTTGTGATCTGAAACTCTTTGTCTAGGGTTTGTTTTTACTACTCCCATAATTTTATCTATAAGCATCTAATGTGAATTATTTTAAGTGTTTATCTATTTTTAAGTGTTTATTTAAAACAGATATCATCCAAGGATAGGTTTTATAAAACATATGGTGGCAGAACAGCTTAGGGATTACTTGTAGAGATCTGCAAATAACTCATAAAACTCAGCAAAAAGAAAACAAAGAACCCATTCAAAAAAAAAAAAAGGCACTTTTAAGCTGCGTCTTCTCTAAGGAAGACATACAGATGCCAAAAAACTCAGGAAAAAAGTGTTCAACATCATTTATCATCAGGGGAATGAAAATCAAAACCTTAATGAGACATCATCTGTGAGAATGACCCATATTAAAAAAACAAAAACCAAAACAAAACAAAACAAACAAACAAAAAGAAACCAGAAGCAACAAATGCTGGCGAGGATATAGAGAAATGGAACCATGTATTCTGTTGGTGGAATGCAAGTGGCCCAGCCCCTGTGGGAAACGTTACCGAGGTGTCTCAAAATATTAAAACCAGATTTACTCTATGCCCCAGCAATCCCACTCATGGATATTTATCTGAAGAATGCAAAAACAGTAATTCAAAGGGATGTATGCATCTGTAGGTTCATCAAAGCACTCTGTAATAGCCAACTTATGGGAACAACCTAATTGCCCAAGGACACATGAGTGGGCTAAGAAGATGTGATGGAATATCACTCAGCTCTAAAAAGAACTCATGTCATTTGCAACAACATGGATGGAATTGGAAGGGATGATAACCAGTGAAAAATGTCAGAGAAAGACAAATACCTGATGATTTCACTCCTATGTGGAATATGGAAAAACAAAACAAAGCAACTGACAAATAGAAACCACAATAAGCCCTAGAAATATGACTGCAGAATTGAGGGGATGGGGAGGACCGATGGTCTAGGTTAAGGACCATGGGTGCTTAGGTGGTAGGCAGTGGATGAGATATGGTGACAGACATCTGAGAAGGTGTGTCCTGTTCCCCTAAGCCATATACAGTGTTGTAAACTGATATTACTTTATTTTAAAACATATATAAATAAAGCAAGACTAAGTTGATTTAGAACACTTTTATACTGAGGATGGAAATTTGAAGATATAAGAAAGAAGATGACTGATGGAGACAGACACCTGAGGAGGAGGAAAGAGACAGCTTTAATCACAGACACACCTTTTTGTCAACTGCTCAGAATTATTGAATGTATAATGTGTGTTCATCTCCTAAAGTTCAATCACATACTTATCACTTAAAAAAGAGTCACTTGCAGTGACACAGGAGGCCAAGCTAGCCTATCATTGGTCGTGAAATCTCAAATCCTCAGAACGAGGCTGGTGATTCTGAGTCTTGCATTGTCTCATCCCATAGAACTTCATCCAGAAAGGTGCTAACACCCCTCCAAGAGCCATGGATTTGGCAATTCTCCTGTCACTCATGTACCAGGTGGCTAAGAGTGGAAATGCACTCCCTCACCCCACCCCTCACCCATCCATAATCCCAGTAGTTCTCCAAGTGCATCTTGCATTGAGTTGACAGCTGATTGCACAGTTCGGGGCCTTGACAGTTGGTGGACATTCCAATGTGAGAGAAGAGACACAGGATGTGAATGGACTCATTTGCTCATTTGACATCTAGTGTCCATCTGCAGCATTCAGGTTGTCTCCAGTCTCTGTGACACACAGTATAAAGTGGCATTGCACTCCTTGAGTATCTTAAAGACTCCCCTGGCCACTTTTGCGTTGGTGATACCAGGCATTCAAGACCCTGGAATGTTTGTGCTAAATCACTATTTCCAGACTCAACTGACATTTTTAACCAGGAGAGCACTATGGTACTTAAGAGCAGCAAGCATAATTACAATGAAAACAATAAAAGCAATAATAAATAACATGTAACAACTACTAAGGAGCATTGACAACTGTGTATATGTTTCTTCAGTCTGTGGGTTAGTTGTTTATTATCCCATTTACAGATGAGACAACTGAACCCTGGAGAAGTTAAATAATGCACACAGGGACACAGAGCTAGAGCACAGCAGGACTACAGTGTAGACTTTGTCAGGTCTCGTAATTGTCTGGTTGATGACCTTGGGAAAAAATATTTAAACTCTCTGGACCTTGATACCCTCATGTATTATGGCAATACTGGTGATCCCTCGAAATAAGGTTGTTGTGAAGATTTAATTAGCTGAAACATGGAATTAAGTACCTAGTGAATATTAACTACTGTTGTCATCATTATTACCAAGCTACACTGTTTCTCACAGGTATCTGTGGATTTTCTGCAGGACGTGCTTACATATGCAACAGTTTATTTATAGTGTCTCCTCAACCCACACTCCCCCCAAATTCTACCATTTTTTCAGTCTACTGTATCAAAGTGATTTTACTTTTCAGGGTCCAAGCTGTCTTCTTTGGAATGTCAATGCAGATATCCCTGCTCCTAAGAAAATGATCCTTTGCCCCTTTCCTTTACATTTGCATGTATGTCACCCACCTAGCAGTGGATCTGAACCTATTACACTGTTGGCTTGACATAGGGAAAAGGACTTGTTAATATTCCCCAAAGTCTACCACCGTGCTGCTTGCAAAACAGGTGTTCCTGAAAAAGTAATGAGTAGATTAATTTTTAAAGTCCAGGGATCTCCTGGGTGGTCTGTTCCTTGTCTGTGAGACAGCAGTAAAGGGGGAGGTGATCTGGGACAGAGAGAGCACTAAACTGCTTTATGATGACCCACAATTTGTCAACAAGAGAATTAAAGTGTGAAAGCCAAGCTCCAATTTTCTACTTTCACTCTGGACTGAAATTGATTTTGGAAGTTGTGTGTACATTAGAATGGTCCAGTGATCAGATGGGACAGGTAACTGTTGACTTGTAATTTGAGTGTCACTTGGATATTTTTCTTCTCACTCATTAATATCTATCCTGTGCCTTCCACTGGGGCAAAACAGCATTATTGAAGATTTATTCCTTTCATTTAAGACACTGTCCTCAGAAAAAGCCAGTAACCTGATTAAAGAGCGTTGCTGGAGGGCCTCGTCATGTATTTTATACATGTAAGATAAACTGTATCATTTATATGGACATGCATGTGGGGATGTGTGTATATGTGTGTCTGTCTATATTCTTACTACAGGAAACACTTAAAATGGCAAAGGAGGAGAAACACAGGTTGACACTTAAGGCAAAGAAGATATACATCAAATAAAAATGTAAAAAATGCTCAAGATCTTTTTGACTAAAGATATAGCTCCTGGGTTTTTTCATTAAAAAATAACAAAGCACTGAGATGTGATTAGCACCATTGCTGACAACAAGGTCCGGTTTGACTTATGGCTGTGCTTCTATGAGCTCTTCCTAGAGTGGACTCGAGGGAGGCTGATGAGGTCCCTGCCGGAACAACTCACTTAACTCACATCCACAGAGGACTGTTATGGTGTTAGTGAATTTCTAACATCATAGCTGTTCTGTTGTTGACTCACCACCATTTCCTTTAAGATATGCCTGGAGGGATGGGTAGACCAGATGTCCTCGGAGAAAATTGAATGAAAATTTTTCTTAACTGGATTTGTAGGTCAGGTCTGTACATTTTCATGCTGGCAGGAAATGGGGCATGAACATGGTTGCTGTGTCTTTATGGAAACTGAAGAATTTACCAAAGACACAATCCTAGCTAGAAAATTATCTCAGATGTGTTTGAGGTGACCTGACCACTAATCTGCTAATGAAGTCAGGATTGTAAGTCGATAATTAATTAAAATGTACCCTATTGAACAGATAAATAGGTGGCGGAAGTCCAAAGATTTTTTTTAGTTTATATGACTTGGGCAAAAATAGTTGAAACCTGAAAACACTTTAGGGCACACTTAAGTTGAATCTCTTCATGACCCCCACTGAGCCTCTCAATGCTGCTTTCCAAATGGTTGAAAATTAGCACTTAAGTAAAAAAATGTTATCTTATTAACTTTGCCTGAAATAAGGAATGTTTATCAATGGTGTTATTAGAATATTTATGTTTAACAATTTAATTTCTATTAGGTAGTATGATTAGCTACATGTCCTGACCCCTCTGATTATAAATAAATAATAATAGTTGTTGTTATAAATAACAAAAACTAGTAAGTAGGTATAAAACATATTACAGTTCTATTTTCCTTGTAGAAGGGGCAGCTAACACATATTAAACATTATGCTCAAAAATAGATGACTGGATCAAGAAGATGTGGTACATATACACAGTGGAATATTACTCAGCAATCAAAAAAAGATAAACTCATGCAATTTGCAGCAACATGGATGGAGCTAGAAAGGATCATGCTCTGTGAAATAAGCCAGAAAGAAAAAGAAAAATACCGAATGGTCTCACTCATAGCAGGAATTTAGAAAACCTAAATAAGGGACCAGGAAAAAGACTAATTGCAATAAAGTAAAAAACCAAAACCAAAATCAACAAGCAACTATAGGCCAGAGACACACTGCAGTGGGGGGCAGTGGGACAAGAAGAGGGATTAGGGTCAGAATAAGGGGGTGGGAATTGTATGGGGAATATAACCAAGATGAAAATGCATACATTATGCAAAAATGAAAAATGATGTAAGAATTATATGAAATAAAATAATTTATAAAAAAGTAAAAAAAAATCAAGTTAAGAATCAAGTTTCTTAAAAAGATGCCAAAATATTATCCCAAGTTTGTGAAATGGAAATTTTAACCTCTAAGAGTCTTTCTGGTTTCGATTCTCCACAGGGAGTTATGGAGACAGATGACATCCATGGGTCTGATGCCAGGGTGGAGGCTAAAAACGTTTAAGTTGGTCCATAATGATTCCTACCCAGATAATGCAAAGGTCAAGGAAAGGCCAAAAAAACCCTGAAAATTATCTGATATTTGATTGTCACATTTTACCACATTTTACCATATTTTACCATATTTGATTGCCACATTTTACCACATTTAGTCAGTCATCGATTCCACAGCTATTAATTTTGTTCATATTGTAGGCATGGTCAGTTCTAGTTGCTAAGTACACATGGTGAACAGAGTAGCAAGAGAGGCAGAAAATTATACTTAAAGTCACTCTTGCACAAATAAATATTGGCGTGAGTGTCACAGTCTTGTTGTCATTTGTTCATTGAACAACCATGTATTAGGTCTCCGTGCTAAATAGGAGGTCCATGTTAGAGAACCAGAAAGACAGAAGTCCTGTCCGTTGAGGGGGAATAATAACAGGGAAGCTAATGCAGACACATAGCATATCAGGATGGCAAAGTGAGGTGAAGCCAGACTGGCTGGAGAGTGACGGAGGAAGCCTCTGGTGCAAGACTTGGTGGGAGGTAATCAGGGAGCTGCTGACATGGTTGACTTTCTTTTTTTCACACTTCCAATTTATTATTATACCTGAAATATGGGCGATAAATAAGAGAAAGGCAAAGTATAAAAATGCAGGGCAAGAGAAAGAAAGAGGAGGTGTGAGATTTTGTTATAATGATGTTGCACCAGTTCAGATAAGAGATGGTGGTGACCTGGACTGTGTAGGTGGCATGGATATGGCAAGAATGATGTTCTAGATATTTCTTGATGAGACAATGTACAGGGTTGACAAAGGATTGCATACAGGGGTGAAAACAATTTCCCATTCAACTTATGAGGGTCAAGTGTACCTACAAACCGGCTACTGAGGGAAGAGCTGAGTGAGTAAGTGTTGAGGTGTTGAAGATGGTGTAGCCATACATTGGAGAAGTAGGCTTGGGGAGTTTTGGGATCTGGGGGGTGATCACAAGTTTCCATTCTCTTTCTTTTCCCAGGAGTGTGCACAAGTCACACATGTCCGGGTGACTGTGGGTGGATGGAGTGAGAGCGTGATGACTGTGCCATTTCTGGCTGACATTTTAAAAAGTGAGTGAGAGCTTTCTGCCTTTCCTTTCTTAGCCAATCATCAGTTGGATATGAAATTCTGGACATTTGAGAAAACATTTAAACAGCAAATATAATTATGTGACTCATCAACATTCAGAGGATAGTTGAAGTCATGGAGAAACCTGCAATCACTTCAGCAGAGGCTGCATGGAGAGGAGGTAAGATGTATGTTTGCACTTGAGTAGATGAGCATGAATAGTTAAGGGACCATGGAGGAGTTAGAGGAAAATCTGGAGATGAGTCGGTGAGGGCCGCCATAGCAACAGGCCCTAATAGTCACTATTTTTTTATTTTTTTTTTGCAGTTCTAGAAGTTGTAAGTCCAAGATCAAGGTATAGCGTGGCCAGTTTGGGTTGAGCACCCTCCTCCTGCTTGTAGATACCTACTTAGTCTTCATGTTTTCTGTCTGTCTGTCTCTCTCTTTCTTTCTCTCTCTTTTTCTTTTTCTTTTTTAAAGATTTATTTTATTTATTTATGCATAAAAGAATTGGGGTGTAGGCCAGAGGTGCAAGGGCTGAGAAGATTCTCCAGAGGACAGAGTGGGGAGCCAAACAGGTGGATCTACTGAAATCCACTGATGAGGGGAGCAGCAGAGGTCCGCTGTGCCATGTGGGTTAGACCCCGGGCTGGGGAACTAACTCTTGCTGCAGTGGCTGGCCATAGCTTGATAGTGCTGAGGCTTCACCCCTTGCCACCAGGGAGGCCGTTCATGTGGCCTTTCTTTCCTCAGAGCGCATGTTGGGGGCAGGGGAAAGAAGAGAGGAGGGAGGCAGGGAGGGAAGGAAGGAAGGAACTTACTCCCAAGCTTTGGATTAGGAACAAGGACACTCACTCATTTTTTGGAAGAAGGTGTGGGTAAATACGCAGGAAACAGGAGGATGAGAGGCTGGGGGCGAGGGGTGCGTGTCTCGGTGATGTGCTACATAATGTGTGCAGCAGACACAGGAGGTGCAGGGCTTAGTCATGAGGAAAAAGACAAGGATTTGAATGAGTTTCATAATGGCTAAAAAAAATCAATAAAACAGGGTTATAAATATAACTGTTAAAGTAAAACATGCATACTTTTCTAAATACCAAAAATATACTAAAGAGATGAGAGCAAGGAGAGAGAGAGACAAGACAGAAACAGACAGAGTCGGAGAAAAAGAAGAGATTTTATTGTTACTATTGAAATTGGGAAATGAATATGTGCTCTAGATTGGTGCTGAATCACGTTTTGTGTGATTTTTTTTTTTTTTAAGCAATTCTCAGTTGTATGAGTGTGGACATGGGGGAGTCAGATGGGCATTGAATTCATGGTTGTTTTTTATTTTGCAAGTGACTGAGAGAGGGAGAAAGGCAGAAAGCCAGTGTGCTTCTAAGGAATTAGGTGGAATGGTGGGCCATGAATTCCTACCTGAAGAAGAAACTATATATCATGAAGAAGAAGGCACTTCAAACAAAAATAAAAAAAGAGAGAGAGTGAGAGATAAGAGAAGAAAACAGAATAATGGCAGTGCAGAGGCTGATGGGTTGGAGTTTCCAGGAATGAGTTCTCTGGGAAGTCTTAGATAAGTGATTTTAAAGTGACAAGTTAGTGAAATGACTACATCTTTGATTTTGAGAATAGAGCAGTTTTGGTGCAAAACAAATGACTCTCAGGTGTACAATTTGGTGGATTTCATGAAGGAATTGTTAGTCTATAATCCTGGGATAGAAGATGATTTTCCCAAAGACAAAAAGAAGTTAACCCCGGATCTGTATACCTGTAGAGCTGATAAATGTCCCTGAAAAAGCAAATCATATTTTCAAAATATTTTTTCTGCTCAAAGTGCTTAAATCAGCATTATATTATGACAGATTTGAACTAAGCCACACAATTTAGTTACTAGATATAAAAATGGTAATTACTGATATTTATTTAAATAACTGGTTTCTAGAACTCTACCACCAAATCCAACAGATTAACTTGTCAAGTAACCATTTCTTCCAAAATGTTCTCATCATTGAATCAACTATCTTGGTTACTTAGTGAAACTTACAATAAAATTAACTTCACAAGATGTTGAATGGACACTCAAATTTTGTTTCACATAGCAACTTATTAATGTTAAAAATGGTTGGCTAACTGCTCAAAAAATTAAGTTAGTTGTTGGGGAATTTCCATAAGTGTTTTCAATTTAAAACTTTACTGTATGTTAGGCTCAGTCTGCTACTAAAATAAAACGGAGGGAAATTTATTCCTGAAACATAGGGGGTCCAAAAGATCTCAGCTCAAAAGCATTCCTGAGAAGTTCACAATTTCATTACCATTTTATTTTTTGCTGTCATTGTTTTTACAAATTTCTTAACCTCAACTCATCTGAGGTCGCCTGGATCAGACATATCTGTTATTTTAGAAATGTTCTACTTCAGTCTAGAAGAAACTGCCTGACCATTGCTGGATGGGTCACGTCAGGGTAACTGCTGCCCTTCTGGAAGATACACTCAACACCAAATTAGTGGGTGACTTTCCTTTGAAGTGGCGGGTTTTTTAGCGCTCACTTTGAAAAGTCTCCATGTCTGGTTTGGGGGGCGCTGAAGTTAAGGATTAAATTGCAGGATGATCCTATGAAAAGTTTGAATAAGTTCTGCATTTGAGAAATCAGGATATGAGCAGAAATCCTTGTCTCTATTCAGAATTATTTGCTGTTTGCTCTCTTACTGTCTGTCTTCAGTAGCAGTAAAGTAGATTGCTCCCCCTTATCTATGCCAGTCTTTAGGAGACTCTCTGGAGCTGTTTGGTGCAAGTGGGAGGAATCTCTTCTTGATCGTTTTGATTCTACCTCCTAGCAAGTGGGATGTGGTATGTCTTAATGCTTATACTCCTTTTGCTAAGGTGTGTGGGCTCAGTTCTATGACCTTTTAAACTTATAAGGTCCATCTACACCATAGCAGAGCTAATTTTTAAGATATGAAATGTAGAATTTTCAACAATCTGATGAAACCACAATGGAAGCTGTTTAAAAATGGCTGGGATAAATTCCTCTCAGAAGAGAATATTAGAAATAGATGCATGAATTAAAGAGCAATCAACAAAGGAATCATGCTGAAGCAAAGGCACCTTCAGAGAAGTAGAGCATTTGCTACAGGAATTTCTAAAACCATTTCTGGAAGAAGAACAATATTAAGCAAATACATGATTAAATGCAAAGAAAACCAACCAAAAAGATTGCATAAAACAATTACATGATGGTGTATTTGTTTGAAAAATAAGAAAGAAGAAAACATCATGATATGTACAAAATGGGAAGGAATGATGATTAGGACAATGCTTCAAAGTAATTGAATGTCTAGGATGAGGATAAAGATAATATCTTTATATTTTAGGTAAGTACAATTTATCACAGACTGGATAATTTCCCAAATGGTAGAGAAAAAGTGAATTGAAACAATAATCCTAAGGAAGATAGGAGAGGAGAAAAAAAAACCTCAGAAAATCATCATAATCAAAAACAATAAAATGTGATCACCAGCGTAATTTAAAATATATCCATTATCACAATGTATGACTTAACTCACAAGTTGTAAGACAGCTACTAGATTACATAAAAAAATTCAACTATGTATATTTATTCTTTACAAGATACACATGAAACCTAAGGATACAAGAACATGTGTGGAAAATAATATACTATCACATATAAATCAAAGGAAATATGGTCTAGATATGTTATTATCAAATGAAGTAGATTTAAAGGCAAAAGACACTATTAGGGATGAAGGAAGTTACTATAACAATTTACTGGGAAGCAATGAAACTATTCTAACTTTATTTTCTATGTGTGTACCAATAAAACTTTATGAAGGCAAGAAGTAGGTACGCTTTGGCCCTACTTCACCAATCCTATTCCAGATTTTAGACTATTTTTGTAATTAAAATATTTTTATAATTCTATATAAATATCTATATAACTTTGAGGGTACATGTTCCCACCTCCATATTTGCACAGGCCTCCCTCTATTCTAAATTTTAGGTGTCCAACATCATAGTCACAAAATATTTCCTGCTAAACATAATGACTCTACTGCAAGAAAAATTCAACAAATCCATCATGCTGGTATACATTTTAACATAACCTTGTCATTAACTGGAGCCTATTTCCCCAAGATGCCTTGGGCTACAAGCCAGGAGGCCTTTGAGAGGATGGGGTGAGGGGGTTAGGCGTGAGTACTGTGGTAATAGAGTCCAGGCCAGAGGGCCCTCCTGGATCTTAGCAATAATACCACTAGCAGGCTGGTAAAGGCAGAGGCCACTGGATTACAGATCCCTATGTCAGAATTGACACGAGGATAAAATGGGAGGAAAATGACATTTTGTCACTGATCCCTTGAAACATAACACAGCAGGTACTTAATTAATCATGTTGTTTTGTTTTTTTCCCCTCTCTCTCTCTATCCCTCCATTCTTTCCAAATAAACAGTTTAACTGCACACAAAGAATTCATTTTGAACTTGAAGTGAAAAAATCCAGAGGGAAATATATTTTCTTAATTAAGGATGTGTCCATCAGAGGTCATAACCCTCGGGCCCATTTTTATCACATTAGAAAATGAAACGCAATGCTGAGAAACGTAGTCAAATGGAATTTTCTAGAGCATTCACCAAGTTGGAAGTGAAGAAAGTTTAAAAGATGATCATTTCTATTATGATGTATAAACTTTTATAAAGGGGAGGAAGTAGATGGGAAAAAACTTGATTAACACAATAGACATTAATAATATGAAGAGAAATCAAACACAAAACTTTTCCTAATATTGGAGTTAATAGTCTTGCCAAATAAAAAAGGAACATAGGAGAGAGCCCCTAATTCATGAATCTAGTGCTCAGTGAAGGACCTTTCGGATGGATGGGAGAAGCCTTTTGGGGGACAACTCAGGCTAACTGAGTTGGCCTGGGCAGTGGGTTGAAAGGTGATCTGGGCAGTGGGTTGAAGGGTGATCTGATCTTACTACTTAGACTAAAAACCATGAAAAGAATTGCACACTTTTGTCTGGCTAAGAAAACAGTTTTATCAAGCCCATGATCTTAAATGTGCTGAGATTACTTTTTACTTTTCCCTTTTCACTGTCTTGCTTCGGTGGGTTTGTTACCTGGAAAAGCAAAAGGCGTTGGTGACAGCTCCTTAAGTGCAGCAAGGACGATGCATACATGTCGAATGCTGAGTCTGGGAATATATTGAGAAAACACAGCCTTTAAGTGGTTGGTATAGTCAAAATATGTATTTCTATTCACTGTCCCATGATGCTTTAATTTCCATAGATTTATTCGTGTGTGTGTGTTTATGATTTAAACTCAGTTTTCTTTCACACGCTGCACTGTACACTTGGACATTACAAGGCCTGAACAATTCATTAGACATGTTTCTCTTCTTTCTACCTTGGGGTATTCCATCTCTCTATTCTCATTCTCTTTTCTAGGGTTTCCCTTATACACATGTTAGACATTAAACAATAACTTTCTCTTATTCTTCCTTTACTCACATAATTTATATGCGTCTATTCCATGATCCTGCTTCTAATTCAGTGTTTGTTCTTCAGCTCTGTATGAGTTGATGTTCTGTCCATCTATTAAGTTTGCATTTTGAATTTTGTATTTCACACTACCAAGAACGTTGAGGTTTTTCTTTACATCGTAACTTGTTTTCAGTGTTTTTTTTTTTTTTTTTTTTGGGGGGGGTCCTTGAATCTCTCTGAGGATATTAATTATAGTCACCTTGAAATTTTCTTCTGTTCCTTCTAATTTTTAGATCTGTTTCATATTGAGTTTTTCAAATGTTTTGTTTTCTCTTCTCTGATCACATTTTAAATGAGAAACTGGCTCAAATAAAATGAGTAACTGAAAGTATATTTCCTCAGACCCAATGGTAATTATGTTTATCTGGCAGTCAAGGCTTCTTTGGATTATAGAACTTTCTTTTCTGTAATTACTCAGGGGATTTGTGTAGCTTGTGACCAAATGGAGTTTCTCACTGTGTTGTTTTCTGGAGAGGCGGCTTCCATCTCAGGCGATAGTGGGCAGGTTCTCATGCATGGGGTCTAGCACTTCCACATCAAGGGAAAGTGGCCTGTGCAGAGACTGTTCTGTTGGCTCATTTGTCCCACCATTTAATTAACTACATCATTGCATATGTTCCACTCCTATAGTTCCATTATTCCAGATTGGGAGATTATTGCAAAATTTTATCTCAGAAAATACTTTTTCCTTTTGTTATCATTTCTGTTGCCTCCATGGAGTTTGTAGATTCTTCAGTTGACTTGAATTTCAATCTCAATCTGTTTCCATTTGTTTTATGCCTTTCAAAAACTACATCTGTGGTCTGCTAGTGGGATAGTTTTTGTTTTTTCAATACCCTCATGAGTTTACTTCGGTGTTCATTTTTATACATGTATTTCTCTCCTGTCATTGAATATATTTTTTGATGGAAAACAGAAAACACTTTGTTCAGTGAGCTGTCTTGAATGAGGTGGTTGTGTCATTCTTTTAATTTAAAAATATTTTGTTGAGCTAATGCTGATGTTTCAGAGATACAGGATCCCACCTTTTCAGATATATGTTACCACAACACACTCACCAGAAAGTCACCCCCAGTTGTGTGATCTCTTTTTATATTTTATTTTTTTAAGATTTATTTTTGTTGATCTCTTTTTAAATGAATGTTTTCTCTCTCTATGACAGACACGGCTCTATCAAAATGCTAATTTTCATATTTGTAATAAGTTCTAATTTAAAGTTAATTTGTTACATAATACATTTCAAGTTTATTTGGTGATGATATTGAAATATTCTCATCAGAAATCCCTAAATTGTGACATCACAGCCTGTCCAAGTTCATAGATTTGAAGAAACAAACCTCTTATCAAGACTTTCAGAGAGAGAGAGAGAGAGAGAGAGAGAGAGAGAGAGAGAGAGAAAGCAAGACAGAGAATTCACTCAATGTTGAATCTTTCTTCAGTGCAGATTTTCACTTACTGTTTATATAATCACTTACTGTTTATTCCTCAGCTTACTAGGAAGTTATGCTCCATAAACTCTTTGTAAGTGAAAAATAATGTAATACACCTAAACTAGCGAACATCACAGCTCAACCCAGCCTACCTTATGCCTGCTCAGAACATTTGTATTAGTCAACAGTTGGGCAAAATCATCTAACACAAAATCTGTTTTATAACAAAATATTGAACATCTCATTTAATTGATTGATACTGTGTGCAAAGTGAAAAATAGCCTGAACACGTTATCACTTTTGTTTTATCATAAAGTTGAAAAATTGTTGGATGAGTCCTTGGAACCCAGAAACCATTTATATATAATTTCAATTGCATCATTTCTTCTATAACCAGCTGCCATTGAAAACACTGTTTGCACGAGAGAACAAACTTTTAGTTGCACTTAGAACTGTGAAATCATCACAAACACAAAAGTCCAATTGAAAAGGAAACTTATGCAGTTCTAAGGGCTGGACCAATATTAAATCTTTATGAAAATTCTCTCACTACATAGCTGAAGTTACTTTGTTCCACGAGACCTCCATCCTATTCTAGCACCATCCTTTCTTTTGGTATCCAATTGCAGTGGGGGACTAGCCATGCCCTTAACCTACAATCTATGGGAAGTCCTGTTTTCCTCACTTTTTTATCTTCTTACATGAGGAGTTTGCCTCTAAGTTTGCCTCAACTGCTCCTCTAAGTCTGAATATACAGTAGTGTCCATTCCCAACATTACCAAGGGGAGTTCTGTAAAGACTGACCCTGAGAACTAATTAAATTGGATGTTCTCTTTTGCAGATAAATTGTTTACAAAATCCTTTATGTTAAGTATAGCAAATATAGGAGTTAAGCAGGGATCACACTTGTGTTTTCACCTTTATATAATTCTCTGTGCAATTAAATCAGAGAATGTGCATATGTATACCAGATGCACGCCATGCTCCATGCTGTTTCCTTTGTCTTCTTTGCATAGAAGCAGCCTGAAGCAATACATGGTTTTGCATCCCACCCCATGAGGAGTGGGGTGCGGAATGGATCTCAGGACATCCATTTATAGGCTTTGTGGAGTCTGGCCTCAAGCTATCTTGAAAAAAATAGTTTGACTAGTGCTCATATCAGTTAAGTTTAGGCATTGAAAATTCAAAGCCAAAAATCTGGGTAGGTTTTACACATTTTCTATTTGATTATTATGCTGCTTCATCAGGAATGAATAAGAGACCAGCTCTTGATGCCGGTTGTATTAGTTGGCATTCTCCAGAGAGACAGGCATAGGAGAGAGGGGAGAGGTGGGGGGCGGGGGCGGGGGAGAAAAGGGGTAAGGGAGGAATGGTAAAGAGGAGAGAAGAGAGGGAGAAGGAGGGAGATAAGGTAAGGGGAGGGAGAGAAAGAGAAAAAAGAACTTTAATGAAATTGCTTGGCCAATTGAAGGAGCCAGTGAGTATCAAATTTGTAGGGCAAGTCAACAGGCTGGAAATTCAGGGAAGACTTGCTATTGCAGTCTCAATTCAAAATTCCTCAGCTGCCTGGAAACTCAGGAAAGGTTCCTACGTTTGAGGTCTTGAGAATAATTCCTTTTACATCCAGGAACTATAGTCTTCTTCTCAAGGCCTTCAACTGATAGGAGGAGACCACCCAAATATCATTTTACTCAAGGAATCTTGATTATATGTTAATCACATCTAAAACCAAACCTTCATAGCATCTAAACTGATATTTGACCAAACTGCAGGGGAGCGTAACTTAAGTTGACACATGGAATTAACCATCATACTAACCTTTATATAGGACTATATTCAAACCATCCTTTATATAGGACTATGTTCAAACAGATGTGGACATCTGTTCAACCTTCAAAATTTTTTCTGAGAAAGCTTTCTGGAATATGAATTTGAATAAAAAAATTTCTTCTTTTAAATCTCCATCTTAAAATTTAATTTTTAAATCTACTCTATGGGAGAAGTGGGTAATAATTAGATGACTTATCCAATTCCTATTAAATTAACATACTTCTATAAAGAACTTTTAATACAACCCTCTAACAGTTGATTTGTACTTATTGTGAAATATGAATTAGATTGTTTATGTGGCTTGTAATTTGGCTTTAAACTCTTAAGTTTTGTGTTTTTCTTAACAGTTTTATTGAGATATGATTCACATTCTGTACAAACCATCTATTTAATGTGAATAATTCAGTAGCTTTTAGTAAATTCCTGGAGTTTTATAGTCCTCACCTTAATTAATTTGAGAGCATTTTCATTACCTCGTAAATGAATCTCTGCATCCATTAGCGACCACACGTTTGCTCAACTCTTCCACCTACAAGCTGCAGGCACCACCTTCTGTCTGCATGGAATCACGTCTTCTGGAGTTTCCACACACATGGAATCATGCAATATGTGACCCTGTGTGATGGTCAGCTTAGTTTTTAAATTTTCAACTTTGTTAATTTCCTGATTCTAATGGAATGACCGAGAGGAGGTGAAGAGTCATGACATTTGAAAGGCCATCAGCTGACCTCGCCAGCTCCTCTCACTGAGCATGAATGGCCTGAGAGTACATCTTGACACCTGATTATCTTGTTTCTTTATTTTGTTTCTTATATTTCAACATAATCATAGGGGATAGTCTTGAGTGAATTTTGAATAAATTCTCAATTTCCTGAAACAGATATAGGGCCTTCATTTTCCTTTCCTTATAATCCAGGCTCCCCATGGACATGCTTCCCAGCGTCTTGATGACAAGGACACCTGAGACCTCAGGGCAGTGTGGAAAAGCAGGTCCTGGCCAGGCCTCAGACTCCCACTTCCTAACCAAGTAGCCACTCCCTCAGCAGGTGCCTCTGGTCTGTTCTTATTTAGTTTTAAGCATAGAAATTAGAATTAAAGTATAAAAATTACTTTTTACACTTAGACCTAGTAAAACCTAACTAGGATTTTTACTTAAACATGATGTTATACTAATACCTAGCTGTTCTCTATGACGTCTCGTTCTTCAACATTGTCTTACTTTATGTTAATCTTCACATTTATTTATTATCCAAAAGTGACTGTTGACATTTGTTGTTCAAATATGAGTTGTCTCTCTGATTATTTGCTTTGAATACAGGAGTGATAATTTTATTAACTGATATACTGAAAAATATTTTTTTTCATTCTCATACAGCAATTTCTTTCCATTATGTGTAGGTATTTAAAAACAAAATAAGGTAGATCAGTTTATAAATAATATGCATATAATTAATGCATTAAAAACTACAAATTAAGTAAAGATACTTATTGGTAAGGTCTAGAATATTGTGTTAAACAATAAAAGCACAATTATTTTAAAGAAAAAGCACAGATTATATATACATATATTTTTTGAGGTTTATTTCTCTATAATTAACTTTTTCTCTTTTTCAAGTCAATTTTATTGAGGTAACATTGGGTTAAAACATCATATTTGATTTAGGGTGTAGGTTCACAAATGTGTGGGATTTTTTTTAAACATTTATTTATGCATATAAGAGCTGGGGTGCAGGCCAGAGGTGTGGGGGATGGGGGGTGAAAGGGTTCACCAGAGCCAGAGTGGGGAGCAGAACAGGCAGACAGACCGAAAGCACTGCTGAGGGGAGCAGGGGTGAGTCAGGAGAGATCTGCTGTGCCATGTGGGCAGCTCCCTGGCTGGGGATTGAACTCATGCTGCAGAGGCTGGTGATAGCTTGATAGCGCTGGGCTTTTAACTCCTTGCGCCACCAGGGAGACCCCCTAAATGTGTGTTAACACACCACACCCTCCACTCGAGCACCCATAATCCTCCACCATGGCCCTCTGGGTCCCTTTTACCCTAGCCTGCTGTGCTCACCCTCTAGTCCTAGCAGCCTCCATTCCACAGTCATATCTCTAGGGTCTGTTTGGCTTAGTTTTGCTGTTCCTTTGTTCTGTTTCATTACATTTCACATTTGAGTGAAATCATCGGGTATTTGTCTTTCTCCATCTTATCCAAAGCAATGTTCAGATTCATTTTTTTAAAGAGGGTGGGTGTATAAATATAACTTACAGGTACTTACTAAAAATGTTCCTATGTATGCACTGCCATCCTGAAATTTCTTCAACTATGTTCTAGCAATACTGTGAACACAAGTGCACTTGTGTTCACTGTGGGGTGGGCTAAGGAGGTGTTATTGAGTTGATGCATTGACTGAATGACAGGACTTTTTTGACATTGATAATTGTGCTTATAGAAATATTTCTTGTCTTGTTCGTTGGAACCTACATGTAGTGGCAGATACATAGGCTAACGATTTCCCATCCTAAGGTCTTGGTTCATTGATGTAGTTACTCAGACATTCTTTTTCTAAACATTTGAGTTGTCCATGTTTTGAGTTGGCAACCCATGCAGGACTGATAGAGCTTGACTTCATAAAACTTAGTCTCCTGGGGGAGGGAGGGTCAGCCCAGCATTCAAAGACAAGCAACATGCCACCCGCTGCACCTGCTGGGAGGGGAAGGCAGGCTGCCTGCAACTCCTCAGCCACAGCAAGACTACAACACCTTCTGGCTTTAAGGGATTGGGTGGTTTTGTTTGACTTTGTTTTTTAAAATGTTATCAGCTAGCACATCGTGGGGACAAAGTTCAGTCAAATAGATTGATATTCCCACCTTGACTAACTGATTGTAAAGATCTCATTTTCTGCAGGGGGATTAGAGTAGTGAAGGAGAAGGGAGGGTAGGGAGAGGCATTTCACTTTTTATCTTGATGTGAGTAGGGCCTGCCCTTAGAGATAAGGAAGTCAGAGAGGCTTCCTGGTGTGTTATTATTCTTGTTAAGGGCACAGGCTGAAGACTCAGGAATCAGCCAGGGGCATGTCTGTGACCAGCCATGGGATAGTTCGTGCCTTGGCCTCAGTAAGAAGCTGAAGGGTCTTCCTTGGGACACTTTGCCCTGGACTGGAACTAATTCCTTTTAAAACTTTTCTGACAACATATGAAACAACAAAGTAGTAAATGAGCATATATAGTATTTATGAAGCCTAATAAGAAATTACATGTCTCTCCGGTCCTATCAACTTAAGCCCTAAAATAATACAAAATGACTTCGGATCCACCTCTGCTTTCATCCCTCATTGCCTCTCTCTGCTTTTCCACAGAGGCAACTGTTGACTTTTGTCTTTGTCTTCTGTTTAGAAAGTTTATTGCTACAAATGGCTTCCACCTCCCATCCCTGCCAAATTCTTGTTGAACATTCTGTGGTTTGGGGTGAGTCTTCTACAGTTTGCTGTTTTCCCTTCCTATCTGATACTCTCCCACTCCAGAGAGCAGAGATGTCTTTTAAAAAATGGGGCTGCTGGGCCTCCCTGGTGGCATAAGGGCTTAAAGATTCAGCACTATGAAGGTATCACCAGCCACTGCAGCACGAGTTTGACCCCCCCCGCCCCCTACCAGAGAGGTGACCCACATGGTGCAGCAGACCTCTCCTGTCTCTCCCGCTGCTCCCCTCAGCAGTGTACTTCAGTGGATCTGCCTGTTCTGCTCCCCACTCTGTCCCTGGTGAATCCTCTCATCCCCCACACCTCTGGCCCTC
The DNA here is from genome assembly GCF_964194135.1 of Talpa europaea. Classification (NCBI taxonomy): domain Eukaryota; kingdom Metazoa; phylum Chordata; class Mammalia; order Eulipotyphla; family Talpidae; genus Talpa; species Talpa europaea. The sequence continues at coordinate 133,985,321 of NC_140072.1, forward strand.
ACCCCAGCTCTTGTGTGCATAAATAAATAGAATAAATCTTTTTTAAAAAGGGGGGTGCTGCAGGGCATTAAGGTTTAGAAAAGGGTGTGAGCAGCATTCTACTTGAACTTGACACACAGGCTTGTGCAGAAGTTGAAAAACATATTTGGGGGGGGACAGGAAAGAGATCATGAACTTTAACATTTTAAAGATTTAGCCAGCAAGACGACAAGAGATACACAGAATGGTCTGATGGGAAAGGGGAAAGTTCTAGAATGAGGCAGGTCTGGGTATATATCTCAGCATTGCAGGTAGGAGCTAGGTGGCTCTGAGGAGTTGGCTTTCGTGAACCTTGTCTTCCTCAAGGGGCCATGAACTAAGAAAGCATCTCTCTCTCGCGCCAGGTGTGGCGAACTGGCTCTTTGCAAACCTTCACTAAATATTAATTTATTTTCCCCTAACACCCATTAACTCCAAATTCCAGTCATTACCTCTCTCTTTTTCTCATCTGTTTTTTGAATTTGTCTTAAATTCATCACTTTGGGCTATTGGCATGGCCAGACCACGATAGAGCAATTTAATCCAATTATTTCTTCTTCGGCTAAATTTCTCCCAAATTTTAGATGTTAAGGATGCCTTGACATTTTGCTACTTTGTTTGGTTAGTCTTTTTTGCCACTTTTGATGTTTTTAAAAAATTAGATTTTCAGTTTCTCTTATTGTCATGGACAACAATAACATTTAGAGTCCACTTATTTCTGCTACAGCAGGATAAGAACAGCCAGGGAAGGACAGACGTGCCCACACAAGATTGCTTCTGCTGGGATCAGGGGCCACACGGGCCCTATCTGCACCTGTCCAGGTCACTCACCAGTGTCTTGGGGCCACGGTGAACTTGACCATTGGCTCTATCTTGTGGTGCCGTGGCTTCTAGAGAACTCAGATTTATCGCTGTGGCCTGTGTGCCGTGAGCTAATAGACTGACCTGATAGGTGACTGAACCATGTGGATATTTGAGATGCAGAGGAGGATGTGGCTCTGACACCAAGAATTATTATTATTTCCTGCAACAAGAGTTGCATTAGCAAGAGAGAGGTGATAACATGGTGATGTGTCAGAAAAATGTTGGCAAGAGCTTTGGAGCATAAAATTCTCCTTACGATGTTTTCTTGCATGTAGTTGCTCTTGTATCAGCAAATCTTTAAAAAAAATCAGTAGATGACAAATTTTGTAGGTCAAATGTCAATATTGATCAAAATGTTAGAAAGTGCAATACTCTTCCAGGACATATGCTATTGATTTATTTTATTGAGTTTCTACAGGTCTATTAAGGCTATTCCTTGGTGGGTGTTTTACATCTGAAAGCACAATTAAAATCCATTTATAATATCTGTTCAAATAAAACATCTGCAGATAACAGCCACAGAATTCCCCCTCCCAAGCCAGCTTTTGATAAAAGACACATAATTTTGTGTGTGCACATGTGAAACTTATCTACTTAGTCACCAGGGAGATGGTTGAAAACCAGTTGCCAAGTGTAGGGGAACAGAAGGGAGAATGTGGGCTTGCAAATAAAGGTCAGATGAAATTGTTTTGGAAACCTTAGGGATTTTTAAAAGTAGTTCTGCAAGACAGGAAGTGTTTTTACTGTAGGTGGCCCAGGGACTGTTGAAGATGATAGGACACTGAAGGAAGACACACTTACATAAACTGTTTTTATTTATCCTTGGATGTCTGTGACTTTGAGAATAGTCACCACAGATTGCAAAATCCTGAACACAGAGGAATGTAGAAAATTAAATATTCAAATCAACGATAAATTTATGACCCCATTCAAAGGGCTTTAATTCATTGTGAGATGTTGCCGTAGCAGACATGTCTCATGAATGTGGCTCATGTGATATGATGGATCAATTCTTCACCTGAGCCCCACGTTGTATGACTTCATGTTGACTCTGTCTTACACTCATATCCTTGAACATGTCATCATTAAAACAAGTTCGTAGGAAGTAACAAATTTGACAAAATATGAACTGAATCAATACAGGAGAAAGAAGTCATGATTACCTACGGAGTGCTTGGCCAAGGAGGAGCACACAAGTCTTTAAAAAAAGCATTGACAAATGACTGCGTAGGTGGTTGATGTTCAAAATTGATGAAATTTTTCTTCTTTACTATCCATCAATATTGGTGTAAGAGACACCACATAAGAGCAGAAGTTAGACAAACTAAGTTTTAATACCAACCCTGCCTCAAATAATGCCCTGGCTTGTTTATTTTTGTAATCTGTCATGTGAAATTTTAAATGCATGACCTGATATTTCTTAGTATGAAGACAGTCCTTAAACATACTGAAAATGTTTATATTCCTGGGCTGGTAAATTCTGTGCCAGTTGACTTGCTGACTGATTAGAGAGTAGGCCATGTCTGAATCATGAATGGAGTAGAAGCCCCTAGAAGGCTGGGAAATGAGCAAGACAACAGTAGCTCAAGGCAACTCCATGGCTTAGTAATCAGCAGTCTGCCCCATCTAGTCATAATTTGATTTTTGGCTCTAACGTTCAAATACTAGACTATCTGTATCTAGTCGGAAACAAGATGCCTGGAAGTAGTCAGAAAGAGAAAAGAAGCACATCTTAATGACCATCAGCTTCCAATTTATTTCGATATGTAAATTTTGCTCTAAAGGTTAGCTGGATGGCGAACTGTAACAGGAAACTAAAAATATGATTAATGATAGTAATATAATTAAGAAATGGTTGACTCAGGTTCAAATCAGTTTCTTTATGAGGTTTTGGAGTTGTTTTTGTATTTTTTAAAAAGATTTATTTATGCATATAAGAACTGGGGTACAGGCCAGAGGTGCGGGGCTGAGAGGATTCACCAGAGGCAGAGTGGGGAACAGAAACGGTAGACTGACTGAAATCCACTGCTGAGGGGAGCAGTGGGGCAACAGGAGAGGTCTGCTGCCCCTTGTGGGTCACCTCCCTGGCTGGGGATTGAACTTGTGCTACTGTAGCTACAGATAGCTTCATTGTGCTGATGCTTAACCCCTTGCACCACCAGGGAGGACCTCTTTTTGTATTTTTTAATACTTAGAATACAAAACGTAATCTTCAGTTGCCTTGACTCTCTCCCTGCCTTATCTGTCCGGTTACATTTCAAATCTCATTCTTTCTCAAGGCTCTTCACTTCTGCCCCTCTCTCTTCAGTCCACTCCTTACTTTAAGATGGTCATCTCAGACCCAAACAACATGTCATGTCATTTTTATGGCCATTATAGTCTTAGGTGGCATATGATTTCAATATCCACAGGGAGGAATGACCTTTTGTGAACTGCTTTTAAAAATGAGTTTTAGGGCCTGCCAGGTAGTGCAGACAGTTGAGCGCAGCGCTGTGAAGCTTTCCATGACCTCTGCAGTGCAGGTTCGATCCCGGCTGGCTGGCGAGATACCCACATGGCGTGGCAGACCTCTCTGTCTTGCCTTCTGTTCCCCTCAGCAGTGTATTTCATTCAGTCTGCCTGTTCTGTTCCCCGCTCTGTCTCTGGTGAATCCTCTCATGCCCTGCACCTCTGGCCTGTACCCCAGCTCTTGTATGCATAAATAAATACATCTTAAAAAAAAAGAGAAAACATTTAAAAAATTAATTAAAAAATAAAAATGAGTGTCAAGGAAGTTTACTATGTTGATTGAGTTTGCCATTGACCCAATAGGATGTTGATTTTATTTTCCTCTAATGAACACACTCAGGAATTGGCTGCTAAACTGGCTTTTCCCTTTCTAACTGGACTCAGTCAAGATGTGGGTCAATTGTTATGATATGTTGACCCTGGGGCTGATAAAATGCCTTCCCCGTGTGCATGTTTGCTTTTGAATATGGAAGGGTGCTTGTGTTATTTTGCCACATGCACTTGACTTTCTAAAGACTTGATATTTCTTAAAGACTTGATCCTGGTAAAATGAGTCTTGTTTCAATGCAACCAGGTATCCAGATGTCTTCAATTCCAGTCTCACTTTCAGGTGTGTACTATAGTGACATTCATTTAACTGATCATTTATAGGGAAAAATTAAGATATTGATTATACCAAAAAACAAAACTTGAAAATTCCTTACTGGTCAGGGATATTATATTCTCATCTTTTTGAGAATCCAGAGCTTTATGAAAGGAGCATTTATTACTCTCCTAATTTCAGTTGAGGATTTGAGATTTGGTGAATTAGGAAACAGGAAAAAGATTACACAAATGACAAGGGAAAAAGAAAAGTTTAAGCCAGTTATCCAGAACACATGTTGTGAAACCAGTAGTGGACACCTCCTCTGCAATAATGGACCCTAGGACTCAAATCAGAACAGAACCTGGCATGTGATGGAGTGGCGGGGCCTCAGGCGGGGTGAGCAATTCATAGTGTTTGCCCAAAACTTTCCCAGCTTTAGTACTACAAACCCCTGGTCCTGAGAAATCTTTTACTGTTGTAGGAACCCAGATGGTTTGTCACCATAATCACAGTCCCTGTCCCTGAATGAATTAATCTGAATCTACTTTTTCCATGTCCCCAAGGGACTAATGTGCCCATGATAGTAGTAAACCTTGACCTAATTTAAAGTTTCACTGATTTAGTGAAAGTTTTCAAGAGAAGCAAAATCTTAGAAGCCGCTTCCATTCTTTGCATTCACGACAGCTCACCTGACCTCATCAAATGCAAGGTGCTCATGGACTAGAATGCTGATTTATTTGTCTCCAGAAATTCCCCTGTCCTGAAGAAAGAGGTTGCCCCCTCTCAACAAGAGACAGGGAGCTACTCAGTTAGCAAGATTTTAGCTCCGAAGGCAGCACAAACTACATATACATAAAAAAGGGAAGCCTGTGGGATTCTTTCCTCTCATTGTAGGAAGGATGTAAGTTGTCAAAAATTGTAATTTTAACTGAAAAGTGACATATAAATGTATTGATATAGCACGGAACATACTGACATCCATATTGCCAGTCTCGGATGTATTCTCACCGGATTAGGAAACTGTGTCGCTTTATTAGCAGAAGGTACACTTGTCATATCCTGGTTTAAATGGTATGGCTTGTTTAATAAGCCTTTCATATTTCACTTCTACACTTTTATGCCTAGGATTTTGCAGATAACATTCTCTCAGCATGTGAAATCTCGGGGGACATATCTAGAATGTTGAGAAAGTTGGCAATGACTACTTCTATCTTATAGCATAGATTAAAAACAGTTAGACCTGGAAGAACCCTGGGGGAAAATACAGCCCATTTATTTTATGAATTAGGAAATTGAGACCATCAGACTACAACGACTTCCTATGCCCGTCCAACAACTTCACACACACACAGAGCCCCGACCTCGTGGGACCGAGAACGCATCTGATGCTGTTGGGCTTACCTGGAGTGGTGTGCTTGTTCCATGAATATAAATTAATAGTTGTTACACTGAAAGAAAAATTAAAACTCTTATGGAAAATTACAGGATTGCAGATGTCTATTTAAACGCAGCACTGCAGAGAACTGCAGTGACCATTTACTCGCCTGACTCCTGCTGACTGTGGCAGTGTCAGCCACAAACAGGGAGTGGGGGCCTCTGAGAGCCACATTCCACATTTAATTTCATTTTCAGTCTTGAGTAAGTGAATTAGCTCATGTGTACCTTACGTTTCTTTTCTGTAAAGTAGTTTCAAAAGCAGTTGTGCCCCTGAGTAAAATGATGAATGGGAAGAAGACAGGGTCGCTGTGAGCCTAATGGATGGCACAGCCAAGGGGGCACAGCCAGGGAGTCTACTCAGAATTGTATATAATTTCCTGCTACAGAAGAGAGGAGGCACATGGAGATGAGCATCTTCAGCAGGAGTGATCAGAGTGAGAAAAAGAAAAAGAAACTATAATCAGATTTAAAAGTCTTTGTTTCAAACATAGAATGAGAGACAAATAAGAAAATAAAGTATTAGGAAAAAAGAACAAAAGCAAGCCTTGACTTTTTTTTTTTAAAGATTTATTTATTTATGCATTCAAGAGTTGGGGTATAGGCCAGAGGTGTGGGGGGTGAGAGGATTCACCAGAGACAGAGTGGGGAGCAGAACAGGTGGATTGACTGAAATACACTCCTGAGGGGAACAGCGGGCAAGAGAGGAGAGGTCTGCTGTGCCATGTGGGTCAGCTCCCTGGCCGGGGATCAAACTTGTGCTGCAGTGGCTGTGGATAGCTCCACTGACCTTTAGGAATAGTTAGACCAGAAATATGCAAAGGTCCATAAAGAGGTAATTTTTGTCAGGAAATTCTTAGTGAGTTGAGTGGATAAAGATCGTGTGGTGTATATACAAAATGGAATACTATGCAGTCATAAAAATGAACTCTTGCCATTTGCAGCAATGTGGATGGAACTGGAGGGGACTATACCACTTAAAACAAGAAAAAGAAAGACAATTACCAGATGATTTCACTCATATATAGAATATAGAGAAACAAACAAAAAAAAGGAACAGACAAACTAAACCAAAACAAATACCACAATGAGGACTGAGGCTTCCAGAGGAGGAGGGTAGGGTGGTAGGAGCAAAGGGGGTGGGGACAAATGGACTGTAGTGGAGGATTGTGTGTGCTTGGGTAGTGGGTGTGGTATAGTAACATATCTGAAGAGGAGTGAACCCAAACTTCTGAATCATATACAGTATTGTAAACCAGCATTACCTCAATTAAGAATATGCTTTCTCTATAATAATACTACATACAAAGTAAAAAAAAATATATATAGATATATATATATATAGATATATCTATATATATGTGAAACCTGGTTGAGAAAGCCATGGAGAGAACATAGAGACATCTCCACTGTCAGAGATACAAAGTATGAAAAAAATATGATATTGTTTTTAGGAGTGGGCAAACTATGATGTCTTTGTGAAGGAAATTTCTGGAGAAGAGAATGAAACTGCTGTCTGAGCACCAGCGCATGCCTGGAGCACCTGCAGAGTAAGACTGTTTACATGTTATTTACAAATGTGCCAGATAAAACCTGTTATTCATTGATGTCAGGTTATGTCAGCTCAGTAAGGAACTGGATTGTCTTTATGTGAAGACAAGGGGATATAACTTTGGGGGCATAATTTGGTTTGGAAGCTAGAATAAAAGATTCTGCAATGCCTCCATGTGAATGAAGATATATGGAGAGTCATGTGTTGGCAGTACACGCAGATGTGGTAGGGTTTAAGAACAGGATCCTCTCCCCCCTCAGTTTTTTTTTTAAAGATTCATTTATTTATGCATATAAGAACAGAGGTACAGGCAAGAGGTGCAGGGGTTGAGAGGATTGCCAGAGACAGAGTGGGGAACAGAACATGCAGATTGAATGAAATCCACTGCTGAGGGAAGCAGCGGGCGAGTCAGGAGAGGCCTGCTGCACCATGTGGGTAGCTCCCTGGCCAGGGATCAAACTCGTGCTGCAGTGGCTTCTTATAGCTTGGAGCACAAAGACTATATTTCTTCTTCACTGGCGGGAGTTGAATTTGAATTAGTAAATTATACCAAGAAGACTGTGCAGAAGGGGAATCAAGAAAAATCTTTAAAACTAAGGAAAATAAAAACTAAGCTTGTGATATAAGCAAAGGAAAATTCCAGAAAGCCATCAAGAGATGCATAACCTGTTGAAACAAGTGGTTGGCTAATGAAAGCCAAGTTGAGGCATTGAAGAGATTAGGAACCAAACAGAGAATCCATTCACTTGCCAGAGGACCCAGACTTTAAGACCAAAAAAGAGATAGACGTGATAATGCAAAGATCCTGAGTTTTAGGCATGAGGACTTGAACCTAGACTGTGTCCCTGATCTGGGAGCCAAAGACCAAGGCAATTAGAGATGGCCTCAGTGCATGCACACAGCACGGATGAAGTCTAGCAATGTCGGGTTTACCAGTTGTACAGCTGCTTCCCAGACATGGTGGCAGTGGTGGGGTGGCAGTAAGGCTTTGTGGCTGTGAGGCCTTGTGTCGGCTTTACTTCTCTGGGCTGCGAGGGAGAGAAAGTCACAGTAATGTGTATCTTTTTCCCACTGTCCTTTCCTGTTGTAGTATATACCTAGAACCAGCCGGGACTAGGTCCTACAATCTTTCCTCCCTGTCCCAGGCTGGCAGGTGACTTAAGTCTCCTCCTCTAAGGTTATCATGAGAAAAGAAAGGAGGCTGGGGAGTGAGGTGAGTGAGGTCTGCTGCGGCCCATGCGCCGCCCCATGAGGAGCAGGTGTGAGCCTTGTCTCCAGCCCTGGGCACGAAAAGATTCCCGTTCTGAGGGGAAGTCTCCCCCTTGCCAGGGTGCCAGACCCAGAGGGGCGCCAGAATGGGAATGACACACGACACAGTATTTCGAGACTTTCTGCAGAAAGGGAGAGGTGACATCCATAGCATATGCCGCGAGAATTCACCGAGAGAAGGAAATACTCTGCAAACTGAATTGGGGGTAAATGACTCCCCGCCAAACAACAAATGTTGGCATTGTGGCATGGGGAGTCGTGTTCCGTAGACACAGCAGTTCGCTCAGGAAAAGCAGCGTTTAGAAGGATCAAGAAACCCAGGGACGAGATGGCTGGTTGAATGGGGAGAAGAACCCTTTGGGGAGAGAGAGATTGGAGGAAGACGGCAGCAAAGCAGTAAGGGGTGGCAGCAAAGCCGGGTCATTTAGAAAAGGACTCGGCCCTGGGAAGTGGAGAAATGTCTAGGGGTGTGAGTGGGAGAGGGAGGTGACCTGAATCCAAGATTGCAAAGCAAATGAGAAAAGCTGCTTGTGAGCTCAGGAATGCGGCGGCAGCTGCAGCCCCTGCCTCCCTGCCGCCCGCGGTGTCTTCCCTCCTGGCCTGTTGTGGGAAGGGAACCTCTGGGAAAGTCTGCAAGGGGCGCTGGTCTGTGGCTACAGCAGGACCCTTGGCTGGAGCACGCAGGTGAGTTTTTGATGAAAGGGATTTGCAAAATCAATTGCCACTAGGATTCCTTTTAATTTTTAATAGATGTGCTTGAAACAAATGTTCCTAGTTGCCAACAAATAATTAATTTCCAAAGACGTCCAGGTGGCATCCGGGTCCTGCGATGCTGATCCCTGTTCCTGGCTCTGGGGGCCGGGGCTGGCCGCGAGGCCCTCTCAGGAAATGCCCCTCCCTCTGACAGGCTGCAGGAGTGTTGTAATTCTCTCCACAACATAATCGTGAAAAAGCAATGAAAAGTGAGAAAGGGGAAGTGTGTGAGCTACAAAGGAAATTTTTTTTTCTTATCTTCATTTTCGTGTGTGTCTTCAGGGAACAGGTGCGTGGGCGGTGATGTAAGGTCCTGTTGCCTTGACTTTCCTGAGAAATTCAAATTTCTTTTCCTTTCATCCATTTGCTCCACAACCATGAGTCTGTTCCCCCTTTATTCCAGGCACAACTCTCAGCACATGTCACGGCGCCTAAACGCACAGGTGCAAATAATAGGAGAATACATGAAAGGCAGGCCCCAGGCCCTCATCCTGCCCGACTCCCCATGCCAGATGGGTCTTCTGTGGTGGGTGACGAGGGATGATGGCGGTGGAGAGGGCCTGGCTCCACCACCAGCTCAGCTCCCCACCCTCTTGGTGTTCCTTTCCTTTCCTGGGGGTTCTGACCCCTCCCGCTGCTGCGTCTCTCACGGCCCTTCATGTGGGACTTCAGGGCGTGTTCTCCTCGACAGCGTCTTCTGATCACCTTCCCCTCTCTTGCCCTTCCCGCCATCTTGCAGGAGTTGTCGCCCAGTGTCCATGTTCTCTCTCCTCTTGGGGTGTTGACAGGGAGAGGGGCAGCCCAAACACCCCAAACCTGCGTGCTGTAAATAGGTTCTGCCATCCGCTGCCTCAACACAAAGCAAATGAGACTTTAGTGGGAAGGAATTTTAATACAATTAGTGAACAGTGTGGGAAAGACTAAGAATCTAGTTTCTAAAGCAAGCACCCAGAGTTACCTGTCCCCTCGTGGGTAAAAGTCCACCCAAGCGGGATTGGCCCAGGGCAAGGCCCCAAAGCCTGCCCCAAGTCTAAAGCACCTTCCAGTGGGGACCCACAGAAAAGGGTCAGAAACCACCAGACAAGTCTAGAGGAAAAAGAGCAAAATCAAAATCAAGACAAAACCCGCCATTATCCCCTCCCCACGGGTCTCTCACCCACGTCTATGTCACCCCGTCCACGACCAAAAGCCCAGTGCAGTTTCCTCACGAGTTTCTCGGCTCCATGTGCCTCCTCCAGGGCTCCTTCTGGCTCCATCCTGCTTCATCCTTCTCAGTCTCCTCTGCAGCTTCTTCTCTCTCTGCTCAGCTCCACCCTCCTTTGGGTGGGGCAGAAAACCAAAAACTCCCCCTGTCCTGGGGACCCCCCTGTTATAGGGGAAAGTGCCCTGTAAGTGAAGATGGGCTGTATGGATGCTGGGCATGTATTTTGAAGTGAATTTACACTCGCTCTATTGCTCTTTTTAAGATTTTTTTTCATTTATGCATACAAGAACGGGGTACAGGCCAGAGGTGGGGGGTGGGGGGTGAGTGGATTCACCAGACAGAGTGGGGAACAGAACAGGCAGGCTGACTGAAATACACTGCTGAGGGGAGCAGCAGGGGGACAGGAGAGGTCTGCCGCGCCCTGTGGGTAGCTTCCTGGGTGGGGATCTAACTAGTGCTGCTGTGGCTGCCGATGATAGCTTGATAGCACGAGACTTAACCCCTGCGCCACCAGGGAGTCCTCCTCACTCTGTTGCTCTTGGGGTTGACAAGAGCCTGGTCACGCGGCCCCTCCTCCTTTTTCAGCCGTGGAGAGCAGGCTCGTAGACTGAGAGAGGAAGAAGCTCCGTTCTTTGACTGCAAGTCCAATGACAGTAAATCTCGCCTTAAAATCTTGAGCCGCGTGCTAAGCTGGATGGATGTTCATGCCAAATCATGGGGTATCAAGCTGGCCGTCTGGGTGGCCGTTTGTGATGGGGGCAGAGTTGGGGGTAAGGGGTGGATGGCTACTGGGAACGGATATTCCAGACGCCTAAACTGACACCATCTTGGGCCCCACGCGCCATTTTAGCATCTAAAAGCTTTTCTCTGGCTGGCAAGAACTGGCTTCCGGCTAGACTGGCCTTCTCCAAGAATCCCGCAAAGAAAATTTTGTTTTTCACTTCTGTCTATAGTAACCACGGCCAGTGTGAGCTATGCCAATGAACAGTAGGGAATATAATCTGTAAAGAATCCTAGTTCCTGGCAAGCAACTTTTGCAATCCTAACCCACTTTCAACTTCTTTTGTCTTTTAAATACCCCCCTTAATCGCAGAACCCAGCACTAAGCAATTTGGGCTGATATCTGAGTATGTGCTCCTGGATTTCCAAAGCTCAGACCCTCCCACCCCTCAAAGAAATGCTGTTATCTTATTTTAGTGTCGTGTTTTTCTCCATCAACGCTACAAAATAATTAAAACTGAGTCTATAAGGCCCTACATTTTTTCAAAAAGATTTATTTATTTATTTATTTATTTAAAGATTTATTTGTTTATTTATTTATACAAGCACTGGGTACAGTCAGCAGCGCGGGAGGGTGAGAGAATTCACCAGAGCCAGAGCGGGGAGCAGAGCAGGCAGAAGGATCGAAGGACACTGCTGAGGGGAGCAGCGGGCGAGGCAGGAGAGGTCTGTTGCGCTGTTGCATCAGACAACACATTGGTAAAGAAACGGGAGTCGTGGAGCAGGCTACATAATGCAGGATGCTGCTGAAGTGCAAGATCCTGGACTTTTTATTGATAGAAGAATTATACAGCATCAGTTGAGAAGAAGGAGGACAAAGAGAAAGGGGTGGGGTGAGACTAGAAGAGGTGCTCTGTCATCTATAGTGTCAGGGGTCGAGAGTCTGCCCTCCAGGCACTTCTCATCTGCTTGATGATTTGGTATTGTATTGACATCAAGCTCTAGTTCCCCAGCCAAGATTTCAATCATATCAACAAGACTCTCCACTGATCAGCTTCTGGGGTCCCTTGTCATACATCGGTCCTTGGCCCCCTGGGCGTTCCCGGTCATACCTCCTGATGCACAGCCTTCCCAGCATGATCCAGTTTTGTGCTTGATTGGTTTGAAAGGCACCTTGCAGTGTTGGGCTCCTGTACCTAACTGACTGGCCATTCTGACCTTGCTTAGGATTTAGAACTGTAGGTAACAAAATGGTGGCCGAACAGGCCGCTTAGGATTCGCAGACCTACACTGCACCGTGTGGGTTGCTCCCTGGCCGGCTGGGTATTGAACTCATACTGCAGTGGGTGGAGACAGCTTGATAGTGCTGTCTTTAACCCCTGCACCACCAGAGAGGCCCATATAAGACCCTACATTTTAAGAAGGAAATTGGGAGGGAAAACAGAAAGGTGGGTGGATTTCTCAGTATACACGAACGAGGAAATCTCTGGCCCAGGCAGAATATTTCTTTTTTTCAAATATATCATAACTTGAATTGATAGAATGTTGGGTTGCCTGGTGAGTCTAGGAAGTGTGGGAAATGAGACTATTGTTTCATTGCAAATAGTAAAATAAAAAGGTGAAAGAGTTCATATGAGCGAGGCAGCAAATTATCAACACATAAATGTAACAAATGGAAAAGTAAGTTCTGGGTATCTTAACAGGAGGAAATAAGTAACAGAGCATCTATTGTTTTGAAAATAATAATCAGGTGACGTCAGAGAATGAGGTCAGTTCTGCTTTCAAGACGTGATGAGTACCCAGAGTTCCATATCAGGAAGTGTGTGGGGAGAGTAATTGCATAGGGAAGAACAAATTGGAACAGAACAAGATGCACATATAAGTGACCAAAGCAACTAAACTGGCAAAACACAATCAAAATCGCACAATGGGCCGTGTTGCGGGACTAGGGAGACTCTGGGAACCCTATGGTGGCGGCCCCTGGTGGAGAGAATCCTAATGTTACCACCATTGAAAGAATAGATTAGTATCTAAAATAATAGGGTGACTATGTTTATAGCAGCACTGTTTACAATAGCTAAGCTTTGGAAACAGCCCAAATGCCCAAAAATAGATGACTGGATCAAGAAGATGTGGTCCATAGACACCATGGAATATTACTCAGCATTCAAAAAAGATAAACACATGCCATTTGCAGCAACATGGATGGCGCTGGAAGGGATCATGCTCAGCGAAATGAGCCAGAAAGAAAAAGAAAAATCCCGGATGGTCTCACTCATAGCAGGAATCTAGAAAACTTAAATAAGGGACCAGGAAAATGAATAACTATAAGAAAGTGAAAATCAAAATCAACAAACAACTATGAACCAGAGACACTCTATGGGGGGTGGGGGGCAGAGAGGGGAGGGATTGGGGTCAAAATAATAGGGTTGTAATTGTATGGGGAATGTAACATAAAATTTATAATTATAAAAAAATACAATAAAATAAAATAATAGGGTGATTCAGAGGGCTGAGTTCAGTCTGGTTCAGTGGGGAGCGGGGCCAGTTCTGAAGAACCAGAACTTTGTGGCGGGGGCTGGGGGGGTGGGGCAGGATCTACGCTATGGAGCTGTTCAGCTGTCCTCCCGAAATGACACAGTGTTGTAAACATATGGTCGATAAAATCAATAAAATTTGGTTAATGAAAAGAAGATAAAAGAAACCATTAAAGTCTTAGTCATCTTTAGAGCCAGTCACAAAGAAACAATAACACACGGATCAGGACAGAGCGTATTTTCAAAGGAAATAAACCTGCCAGGAAATAGGAAGGAGGGATCATAGCCTCTCTTTGAGGTAAAACGTAACACGATCACGTTCGATTAAGATTCCTGTTACTATGTGGGACTGGCTTGGGGGCAGCTCAAGGCCTGGCTGGGGAACCACACAATCTACCTGCCATGGGAGGCCGTGGGCTCCTGTCTCAAGACGTGCCGTTGTTGACCCTGAGCAGCCTTTTCCTGCTTTGAGGGCTGTGTGCTCAAGCTCCCAGGCTTCCAGAGGGGCACTAAGTTCCATTTTACAGCTGCGACTCTAGTCTTTTTTTTTTTTTTTTAAAGATTTATTTATGCATAGAAGAACAAGGGTGTAGGCCAGAGGTGCTGGGGGTGACAGCATTCACCAGAGACAAAGTGGGGAACAGAACAGGTGGATCTGCTGAAATCCACTGCTGAGGGGAGCAGCGGGAGACAGGAGAGGTCTGCTGCACCATGTGGGTCAGCTCTCTGACCAGGGATCGAACTCACAACACAGCAGTGATAGCGCTGAGACTTAACCGCGAGGCGGCCAGGGAGGCCCAACTCTAGTCATTTCTGTGCACACATAACCCAAGTGCCTGCTCTCCCACACCACGGAGACGTCTGAGTTTCTCCACAGGCTGTTTCCAGGAGCTCATCTTGTCTGCTGTTCTCCATGGGAGAGAGGACTGTGCTCCCTTGTAAACTTGAAACCTCAGCTCATTTCTAGTAAGTTCGAGTTTTATGATTTGAAAAACTTTTATCGGTAAATAAAGGTCAACCATCTGGCAGCAATGTGTCGATCTGGCTCTGCTTTGGTTTTCTACACCATGTTATAAAAATATTACAGTCTACTATGACATTAGCAAAGTGTGACATCTGTGCTTATAGAAAATATAAGACTTGGCAGGGGGACTAATTTCCCTGCTGAAAAATTGCCACGGCACAAAGGGACCGAGGACAAGCCGGGGGCTGGGGATCCAGTCCCGGCCCCCGCTGTCAGTCTGCTAGATGCATCCTCCAAAGGCCCTGCAGAGGGGCGGGGGCCTAATTACTCCAGAGAAGGCTGTGATGGATTGCTGCTGGCCTTTGAGAATAGAGGCTATTTTAGCGACGGAGAGAAATTTTCTCTACCTGCAGGGCTAGGTGGTCATGCGTTCAAGAATTATAGGAGGCTGCTTAACAAAAGATACTGTAGGTCCGGCAGGAATACAGCTGGGTTCAGTGTGTTTAGATGGGGGAGCATTTACTTTGGGGGTTGCAAATGCATAATTAAGTTTTGGCATTGCTTTTAGGTGGTAATGACTTTTATTAAATTCCTTTTTTGTATGACCCCTTTTATGAGTTCAAGACAAATGCCGTATTTATTATTCCCTGCCCCCCCTCCCAGCTCTCTGGGTGCATTTTAATGCACTGTAATCTCGAAGCTATCGAGTCACTGACAAAAAGCACACACGTGTCCCATCAGGCCATTGTGCTGTCTCAGTAGAAGCTGATTTTCTTTTCTTTTTTTGTTAAAGAAAAGAGAGAGGATCAAATTTAAAGAAAATTTCTCTCCTCATCTCTGGGCACTCGCTTTTTGAGAAGCTTCAGGCACTACTGTGGTTGCTGGTGTTCATAGGTGGAAAATGGTTAGTGGCTAATTTTCAGGGGGGTTAAAAGAAACTTTAGAGTTTAGGAAGTCTGGATATCTGAAAAGAAGGTGCCTATGTCAGGAAAAGCAGGATGACAAATGTTTAATTAGGGGCCTGAATCACCGATGCCATGAAAATGCAAACTGTGTGCAAGCTGTGCAGGGCAGAAGCACTGTCGCCGGCGGAGTTTGCATCTCCGAGCTGCTGTCTGCGGGGTCCCTCCTCCGCCTCCTGCCCGATTTCCTTATTCAAGGTGGAAATAGCAGATCATTGCCCGTCCCCACCTGATGTCCTGTACGCACCGTCTTGTGATGGCGAGAGCGCTGTCGAGGGCGCTGAGACACAGGGTCCCCTTTCTCCACAGCCTGGGTGCTTGAGGGGTCCATCTCAACACAAAGGGGAGCGATGGGGTCTCAGCGGTGCCGGGCCTCACCTGAGGAGCCCACAGTCCTGGGAGGCTCTGGGTGAGGCTACTGGGAGTCAAGCCTGGCAGGCGGGCCCTGGGGTCCCCCCAAGCCCTTAGCTCTCTCCCACTAAGTACCAGCCCCATCACTTCTTTTTTTTTAAATAAATGAAGATATTTTATTATTTCACTATAAATTTGTTAATATGCCAGGCTGCATTTTCTAAATGGAAAATGAGACATCAGATAACATTTCTTTGACTCTTGAGAACTTTGACATCGTCATCCATCTTTTGGAGGGTCCAGTTCTTACAATGTCTGTGACACTGTCCACGAGGATACCAGCAGAGCTCAGTAGTAAACATTTTGCCAAGCTGTTCTAGCACGGGCCCTTGCTTAGAGGGTTCACCTTTCTCTTCTCATCTGGTTTCTCGCCCTGGATCATGTGTTTCTTTGTTATCACGTGCAGGGTCTGGTCGAGGGATAGGTTTTGTGTGTTCGTACGGAATATCCACAGATGGGGGGTCGCTGCTATCATCCTGTTGTCAGATGTCAAAGCAAGCTCTACTTTGCAATGATAGTCACCCGGGAGAGAAGAACGTGGAGACTTACTGTTAGGGAGAAAGGGTGTCCTGAGCTAATCCCATACAGCTTTGTGGACTCCACCCCCACTCCAGACCAAAGCCATCAAGACACTGGAAATGGCAAATCCCGTCACCACCAAAGGGAGGGTGGCTGGGACCTGAGGGTGGGGTTAAGCTGCCAGGTTTGGTATAAAACCAGACTCCTGGGTCTTGGGTCTCTCTTGGCCTCCTGGCTCTTGGCTCTTCAGCTCTCAGGGTGCCATTGGGATTCTAGGTCGGCGGATCGGGTAGGACACATTTAAGACTTTATTTCCCTCTTTTCTCCCTGAGTTGTATATCTCCTCATTTCCCTTTCCCTTGTAAATAAACCTTTTATTAACCTTTTGTGTGTGTCTGTAGTGGAGTATTCCTAAGACCCTTTTAAGTGCATGGGTGAGGACCCACAGCCAGGCACCCCGTTTTATATCGGGGTTGCCCTGTAACAGTATGACAAACACAATATAAAGCTCCATTTTGTATTGGAAATAGATGTTTCAAGAGAGTTCTGCTTGATAGGGCCCATTTTACTGCAGCTAGTGTCATGGTGGATCAAGAACCTATTTTCGGGCCTCCCCTGCTGGTGCAGGCGGTTGAGCACTGCGCTGTGAAGCTGTCCGCAGCCTCTGCAGCGCCGGTTCAATCCCAGCTGGCCGGCAAGAATCCCACATGGTGCGGCAGACCTCTCCTCTGATGCCCTCTGCTCCCCTCAGCCGTGTATTTCGTCAGTCTGCCTGTTCTGTTCCCCACTCTGTCTCCGGTGAATCTGCTTACCCTCCTGCGCATCTGGCCTGTACCCCAGTTCTTGTATAAATAAATAAATAAATCTTTAGGGAAAAAAAAAAAAGAACCTATTTCCATCCCTTGTCAGCTGGTCACCGTGAGGTTGCCATCTGCTCCCCCCGCCCCCCATAACTTCTTACCTCCCCAGACTCTAACAATGTCCATCCCCAGAGTCAGAAAGAAAGACAGTGCGCTCTGGAACCTGCTGGTTTGGGAGTGGAGGGAGGGTCTGGCCAGTGGGGCTCTTTGGACTTCTCTTCAGCTGTTCTGTCTCCGCGAACTCGCTTCACAAGAGCTTCCTAAGCTCAGCTGTCTGGTGCTCTTAGCTATGGACTTGGAAGCCAAGTCACCAAGGACACCATTTTAGGGCGCTGCTCCTGACCATAGAGCAGGCCGGGTTCTCCTCTCCTGCACTAACCATCTCCTTCTTTCCTCGGGCGATCCTCCAAATGCTGGAAGATCCTCCCACCTGTGCTGGGAGGTGCCTCTCCCACCTTCCACTCTGCTGGGCCTTGTCTGTTGCTCTCTGCTGCTGCAGAGGCGGGATCAAGGCTCACTCAGCCAAGCTCCGGGGTGCAAGGCTGTGGGCATTGGGCCTGCCCCACAGACAGCCTGAGCAATTGTTACGGGTCTCTTGGACCTAGGCCTGTCTTGCCCAGCCCTCCTCCAAGGCCAACAGGAACACAGAGAGAAACTGGCCCTCCCCCTGCAGCAGCTTCCTCGCTAAGGCTGCGGCTCCAGAACCACTGACACCTGCTAGTCCTGCAGGTAGAGCTGGCAGAGGACTACCTGCAAGAGACCCAGGTATCACTAACCTGCGGAATCGCACACCCCTGGGTGGAGACCCCAGATGCTCAGGAGCAGAATGTGGCTGGTCAGTGCACGTGCTGATTGGGGTGGGGGCAGATCAAACTCCTCGCTACCCCTTCCTGGTACAAAACCCATAAAATCAGGAGCTTCACTACCCTCAGGCCTAGAGCATGACCTAAGCCACAATAAATATTGGCTCTTTGGGGTTGGCTGGTGGAGGCAGCCCCCGCAGCGCCTGTAAGGAACTGCGTTAGAGCTCGGCCATCACAGCACATGTTCCCAAATGACGCTGCCCTTTTCCCTTTTAGTTTCATTAGATATAATTTGCAAACATGAAATTCAAGCAGTGCGTGATCCAGTAGTTTTGCAGACACACAGGTTGAGCCACCCACTATCGCCAGCGCCAGGCACTGCCATGGCTCCAAGCCCTCCCTCCCCATGGACAGCCACGTCTGTCTCTGTTCCTCTGCCCCTTGTCTCTGGCCACCATGCAGCAGGGATTTGCCTGCTCTGGGATTTGCTTCAGGGAATCCCACATAGGGAGCCTTCGTGTCTTGCTTATTTCACAGAAGGACATTTTCCAAAGTTCACCCATTTGCAGCAGGCATCAGAATTCCTTCTGCAGAATTCCTTTTGCAGCAGGCTGTAGTTTATACCCCAGGCTCCCTTTCCTTCACCCGCTGGGCGTTCTCCTCTTGGCTATTAAGAATCAAGCTGCTAGAAACTTTTTTTTTTTGGTAGAAGTATTTATGCGGCCATCTGTTTTCAATTGTTTTCTCTTCTTTTTGTGTCTTTTATGGGCTAAGGTTGCAAGACCAGATCTCTGCTTTATCTTTTAGTTTTTAATTTTTTTAAAAAGATGCATTATGTACAGTGTGGAAAGAATATGGACTTTGTAGGGCCTCCCTGGTGGTGCAGCGGTTGAGCGCTGGGTTGCGAAGCTGCCCGCGGCCTCTGTGGCGTCGGTTCGATCCCCGGCTGCTCCCCAGCCACCAGAGGAGGGTCCCGCATGGCGCGCAGACCTCTCCTGCCGCCCGCTGCTCCCCTCAGCAGTGTACTTCGGTCCTTCTGCCTGCTCTGCTCCCCGCTCTGGCTCTGGTGAATTCTCTCACCCTCCCGCGCTTCTGACTGTACCCAGTCTGCTTGTATAAATACATACATACATACATAAATCTTAAAAAAAAAAAAAGAATATGGACTTTGTAAAGTATAAAAATGGGTACAATTCCCAGCATTGCTATCTGCTCTCTCAGCCTCATTTCCCTCATCTGTAAAATGGGTATGCGTATTCCTACTTTATTATTTTTTTTAAGATTTATTTATTTATTTATACAAGCACTGGGTACAGTCAGAAGCATGGGAGGGCAAGAGAATTCACCAGAGTCAGAGCGGGGAACAGAACAGGCAGACTGATGAAATACACTGCTGAGGGGAGCAGCAGGCCGCAGGAGAGGTCTGTTGCGCCGTGTGGGACCCTCCCTGGTGGCCGGGGATCGAACCAGCGCTGCAGAGGCTGCGGTCAGCCTTGCAGCCCAGTGCTCAATCGCTGGGCCACCAGGGGAGGCCCTGTGTATTCCTACTTTAAAAGGGTAATGTGAGGGCCTCCCTGGTGGCATCGGGTTTACTTCTCAGCGCTGTCACGCTTTTACCACCAGCGCCTGAATTTGATCCTGAACAAAGAGCTGACCCACATGGCACAGCAGACTTCTCCTGTCTCGCCCGCTGCTCCCCTCAGCAGTGGATTTCAGTGGATCCACCTGTTCTGCTCCCTACTTTGTCTCTGGGGAATTCTCTCCCTCCCCCCCCCATTCACCTCTGGCCTACACCCCAGTTCTTCTATGTATAAATAAAGACATCTTTTAAAAAAAAAAAGCTAGTGAGGCTTAGACGAGATGTGATTCTCTATAAACTGAAGGTGAATTTCTGATCTGTAATCTTAGCTGTGATCAGTTCAACCACTGGAGTTCAGCCCACTTCACCCAGAGTCCAAACAGCAGGGCCCCTCCCTTTGGCTCTTTCATAGGCCCTTACTGCCCTGAAGACTCGCTTAGTTGACCTGCATGACGGAGGATGGTCTGAGTTGACGCCTGGGGCTCGCTTCTGTGTGAACGAAGGCTGCTTCAGACAGCAGTTGGGCCTCTGTTTCTCAGGCACCCTGAGATTCGGCTCAGGAGCAGGGACATCCCCCAGGCCTGGACCCTGCTTACTCCTCCCCTGTCCTGTAGGAGTGATGGGAGCAACTGAAGAGAGCCCTGTATTTCAAAGTGGAATTAAGAGACAATGAAAGAAGAAGTGAGCCTAGAGTTGGGAAGGCATTGTGCATGGAAGGCGCTCAGCTGCACCGAGTCCCTGCAGACGCTGCCATTTTCAGTCCTGTTGAGACAGGTTTGCTTTTTTCCTGATGGGAAGATGAGGACTCAGAAATGTCAAGGAATTTGCTGAAGCCCAATATTCTAGTCAGTGGCAGATCCGGGGTCTAATTTGAGATAACTTTGATGGGAAGGCTGCTGTTCTTCCCACGGGCACCAGGGCTGTGAACATTTCCAACCTGCCATGTTAGGCCGGGGCGAGCTGACCATCCCCTAATCTCAGAGGCCGCAGAGGCAAAGGTTTATTCTTGCTCACATTAAATGCTGGGCGTGGGCCTATTGCCACCTCTTCTTCTCTTTGGGTTTGCTGCGGGAGAAGGTCTGTCCGGGCTGGCCCTCTTGATACCGACGGGTCAGAACGGAGGCAGAACACGCCAGGGCTCGGGAAGCTATGTAGGGGCATCACGTTACTCCTGCTCACAGGCCACTGGCCTCAGCTGGCCACACGGCCATGCCTCACGTCCAGCTGTCTGACATATACCTTCCCCAGGGAGGCCTGTCTGGAGCAGAGCGCGGTAGAAGAGACAGGAACTGTTTTGAATAAATAATGCAACCTTTTCCTGCGACTCCCGCGTGACCGCATGCCCGTGGGGACAGTAGGCAGCAGGAAGCAGGCTTCCTGGACTTCCCCTGGCTCCCAGTTTCTCTCTCGCGGCTCCTCTGCCCTCACTGGCCTCTGACTATAAGTCCCCCATGTACTCCAGGCTCTCCCCTCACGCGCCCCTCGAATGCCGGTGACCTCATCCAGTATGGCTTTAATTACCCTCCACTTGCTGATAACTGTCTAATTTATCTTGAAGTCCTGACCTCGCCCTAGCCTCCAACTGCCGCATGTTATCTCTGCTTGGAATTCTAACATGCAGCTCAAATGCAATATTTCCAAAATGGAACTTGTGACTCCTATCATTCCCCACCCGACTGGCAGGCTTCCCCGTCGGAGTAAATGGTACCACCTTCCACCCAGCTCCTCAAAGGAGAAATCTAGGGTCCCTCCCTTGCTCCCACTCCCATATCAGCTTCATCAGGAACACATGTTATTCACATCTTCCAGACGGTTCCCCAGAACGCCCACGCCCCTCTGCTCTACCTGTCGACATACGGCTCAAGCAGTCACCCTCCCTCACCTCGATGAGTGCAGTAGCCGGCGTTTGTGCTTGGTCTTTTCAACCTAAATCTCTCTTATACTCATCAAAACGGTCTCACAGATGTCTGAGTGAGGTTATGCCTCCCTCTGCTAAACACATGAAGAGTCAGCATTGCATTTAGGGGAAAATTAAGCAAGTTCCATGTCATGGGGTCATGGGTGACAAAAGCCTGATCACTGAACAAGTGCACCCCAGACTGAGCTGATAGCGGCCCCCTTCACACACAGGTCCCCCCAATAGCTTCAGCATGTGACCTATCTGGAAATAGGGTCTTTTCAGGTCTAGCTAGTAGTGTGAAGGTGAGCTCCCACTGGATTAACATGGGCCTGTCATCTGATCTGACCAGTGTCTTCGGACATTGAGGGGACGCACAGACGAAGCCCACAGGCGCACGGAGGCACCTCAGCTACCAGACGAGGGTAGACACCAATGGTTGACAACCTTGCACACCCACCCACCCATTGGCTTTGATTTCTGACCCCCTGAATTATGAGAAAGAATGCTTTTCTTGTGTTAAGTCACCCACGTTGTGATAATTTGTCACGACAGCCCGGGGAACCCACGCTGCCCCCTTCACTTTTGCAATTCTTCAAGGAGGCGGCTTCTGTTCCGAAGCTCAGTCTCTGCTTGGGCCTTTGTGCTTGTCTGAACATTGAGCCCAGAGCCGGCCCCAGGACGGGCTTCTTTACACCACAGACGCCTCGGCTCACACGTCCGCACGTCTGGTGCTGGTGCGGCTTGTTTACAGCAATATCCTGGCTTGCCTGCAACGCCAAAGTGCTCACCACATTTACCTCTTTAATGCCACTCGTCTCTATAGCTGAGCAATCCAAAGCAAGGGAAGCAAGCATATTTGAAATGTGTCCAAACAGCAAGCTTGAGGCAAATCCAAGAGTGGTCAGAGAAGATGGCGGTTGTGTGTGGGGTGGGAGGGTGTTATATGCTCGGTGCATGAATTCAGGACATTTTAGGGTGAACTGATCCCTGGATCTATTTTCCTGCTTTCAATTCCCTCCCATGGTGGTGATGTCACAGAAAGAGAGGTTGTCCATGCCAAAGAGCCGTGAGGGGGATCGTTGGGCAAAGGCGGACGTCACTTCAGAGCTCAGACTGGTGCAAAGGAAATTTTGGAAGGAAGCATGAAGTTTTCACATAATTTCTGAACAGAAACATTTCTGGTGGAGCCTCTGATATTCTCTTTTTGGATCCAAAATTATTTTGAGGCTATTTTGCTTTCAGGACTGAAGTGACAGGGCCTCAGCTGAGCTCCTAAACGCTAGTCACTAATCACCCAGAACTTTGATAATGAAGGAGCAATATCCACACGGTCCAAATACTGGTTCTCCCTCCTCTGGCTTGGCCGCACAGTAGTCCTATCTGCTCCCAGCATGAAAAAACGAATCTGTGAACCCAACTGCATGCCATTTGTAGCTTCCAAGCATGTTTGTCTGTGATTGGCGGTAACCGATTCATACTTCTTATTTCCTAGGCTTGCCTGGGTCTACTTATATCAAAAAGTCCCCCTAATTTATTTATAGCTAGATATCTAAACTGAATTAGCCCCGATGAGAGCAGGTTAGTTTGGAGTGCCCCAGTGAAACCAATACATCAATAACATTGGTGATAAAGCAGAAATTCTATACCACCCATTTTGGAAATAAAAACCACTGCTGTTCAAAGGGCCCATAAATGTTTTCATGATTCACACACCCATAAACTACCTTAACAGTTGCTCCCCATGGTCATGGTTCTCATTCTAGAAAGTTCTCTGGGCCACATGGGGTCATTTTAGCTTTTTGACTTTCCCAGGAGCAGAGCTTACAGGGGCTCCTCTCAGGTCGGGTACACAGGCCGGACCAGAAGGGTCATCACAAGCATCTACAGGGATGGAGCTCAGTGAAGCTTCTGTTCTCCCAGCCTGGGAGTCATGGACTTGAGCCCTCACCCAAGGCCAGGCTCCTGGTCCTGCTCATGGTGAGATCAGGATTAGACTTTTAATTTTTCAAAAACATGCCATCAATGTTTTTACTTAATATGATTCCCACGATTGGGGCAGTATCTTTACCCTCTCTAAGTGGCAGGGAGCTGGAGGTAACTTAGGACTGATTAGCGCTGAAATCTATGCATCTTGGACTCTTGAATTGGAGAGGGGCCCAAGGGGCAGACAGCTTGCTCTGTGATAGAGTGGAAAGTGCAACTGCTTTGTTCACACCTACTGCAAGCGTCCTGGGAGGCCTGGCTTAATGAAATCCCATAGAATTGGGTGAAACTGGATGCTGATTCTAGAGATGAGACATCTGAGGTGAGGAGACATGAAGAAGCTTGACTAAGGGGGGCACAGAACTTGTAAGTGTTGACATGAGGCCAGAGAGAACTCTCGGTGGAGGGAGATGTAGATATCTCGGCTCAATTTTCTAGCTGCCCCAAGCCATGGGTCCAGTTCTGCAGGTGCCAGCCTATTCCTTGTCATGTCAAAACCATCTGCCCTTCAACCTCTGAGAAGAAACAAGAGTAAAGGAGCTACTTTTCACTGGTGTCCTGGAGAGCAGGTTGCTAATGGCCTGGTATAGGCAGAATAGAACCATAAACCTGAGCTGGGATTTCAAAGATGAAAAGTAGTTTGAAACAACCAGGTGCAACAACAAAGTCTTTGTGAAAAAATAATCTGCTCCACCAGATTTTAAAACTGGGACATGTGAAAATGCAAAGTATTTTTATTATAAATCTGTTCCCTCTGGGGGCCTCCTGGGAGAGAACGGTGCAGCCTGTATCCTCCTGGGTGTGTGATAGATTCGCTGCACTGGGGAGTGCATTACCCGCTCTGGGTAGAAGGAAGCCTTTCAGGCATGCAGCCTCAAGAGGGCAAACTGTCTGCTCTCCTTCTCCGCATTCTGTGCTCCTTAAGAACTTCTTGCTAACTTTATCCTGAGTTCTACTGAAAGAATGAGCTGAAGCACACTTCAATCTTGCAGCTCCATTTAAAATCAGCAATGTTATATTCTCAAAAACTCTTAATTTTATTTTATTTTTCTTTGAGAAAATCTAAACTAAACCAGAAACCTCTCTTTTATTATCACAATTCACTCCTTTGGTTTGCTATGTTTCTTTTCTAGCTGCTGGAAAATATTTTAAAGATGTCTCTGTTGTGGCCTCCCTGGTGGCACAAGGGGCTAAGGCGCAGCACTACAAAGCTATTGGCAGCCACTGCAGCACAAGTTCAATGCCTGGCCAGAAAGCTACCCACGTGGCACAGCAGACCTCTCCTGTCTCCCCGCTGCTCCCCTCAGCAGTGGATTTCAGTCAATCTGCCTGTTTTGCTCCCCAGTCTGTCTGGTGAATCCTCTCATTCCCCCCCCGCCGCCCCCACACACACACCTCTGGCCTACAGCCCAGCTCTTGTGTGCATACTTTTATTTTTCAGATAAGCACAGTATCTTTTGACTGACCTGGGAATCACACAGCCCTCAAGTCTGCACGTATCTTCAAGTTATTTTATGCCTAAACAATTCTAACTGCTCAGGGTGGTCACAATAAACATGACATAAAAATACAAATCGTCCTTTTTACAAATTTGCACCAACAAGCATAGGAAAAGTTGTTCAATCATCAGAGGAATACAAGTTCAGAACTACAAAGTCATACCACCTGACACCTATTAGGATGGTCATTATTTTAAAAAAAAGCTGGTGAGGATGTGGAGACATTGAAACCCTGGGACACTGTTGTTGGTAGGAGCATAAAATGGGTCAGATGCTATGGAAAACAGTGAGGACCCTCAAAAAAAAAAATAGAGCTCCTGAGGCTCCAGGAATCCCATTCTGAAGACAGTTCTACTCCATACTTATTGCAGTGTAATTAACAATAGCCAAGGTAAGGAACAGGCTAAATGTGTACTCGTGGACGTGTGGCTGATGACAACTTGAGTTACAATTGCATGAACTTGGCCAAAATGCTCAGTTTGATTGAGATCGTTTGGGGTTATGCATGCTAACATTTTTTGACATACATGCAATGTATGTTGTCGTTATTTGCATACATGCAATGAAAGGTAACTCAGCTTTATGAACAAAGGCGCTTGACCACATTCCAACACACATGGATGACTCCAGAAGACTTTATGATGTATGAATAAGCCTGTCACAGAAGGACCAGGACTGCATGATTCCACTTCTCTGAGGCTTCCAAAACAGTCAAACTCATAGAAGCAGAGAGTGGAATGGGGGTCACCAGGGCCTGGGGGAAAGAGGAAGTGGGAGTATCTTAGTGGTAGAAGGTTTTGGTTATGTGGGGTCGGCTATGTGCTCAGCGCCTTCTAGATAACATCTGCATTGTGCATTCAAATGTTTATTATAAGGGTGGATCTTACATTAAGCATCCTTACCACAAAAACTGAGCAACAAAGGGCCCCGGGGAAACTTTTGGGAGTGATAGGTTTGCTTACTACTTTGACTGTAAGCGATGCTTTCAGAGGTGTATGGATTTGTTCAAGCTCATTCAACTATAAATTGTATATATTAGGTATTTGTAGGATTTTTTAGTATGTCCATTATAGCTCAATCAAGCTGTTAAAAAGAATTTGCTGTCCACTAAGAGTCTCACTACAAGAAGGAAGGAAGGTGGCTAGGGGTGACCATCTGACCTTCAGAATACATCAACATTATGGATTTCCTTCCACAGTTAAGTGGAGCCTCAAAATTACTGGACCTCTTTGCACCTGAGTTCAAAGTGAGGCCTTCCTCAAAATTGCCTGCTGTCAGGGGGACAGGATGGGCTTCCAGATACTCAGGTAGAGAAAGATTTTAGGATTTACAACAAGGCAGAGCAGGGCAGACCTTTGTAGTCTGAAGGTAGCACATACTCGTAGGTGCTAATACCGTGCATTTGAAGAGATTACAGTATTTGTCCAGAGAACAGTTAAGAACCTATCATTTTGTGGAGACTTTAATTCCCTCCCTCTTAACTGTCAACATGTACTGTCATGATGTTTGGGCAGATTTCCCCGTTACTATATATGGCTATTTCTGCGACAAGGTGAGCAAAAGAAGTTTATTTTAATATCATCCCCTTGAAGAATGGTTCTATCTCCCCTTGGCATTTTGATAAGTGTCCTTAATTTAATAATAACATGTTCTTCCAGCATCAAAGTTAGTGGCTAATGATAGTGATGAAGAGAATGATGATAATGATGTTGATGATAACTATGATGTCATTCTAATTTCATGGTGGACACCAAATAACTGGTGTGGATCTTGGGGTTGCCCAGAAAGTGCATGAAAGGAAACTTACTCAAGCTTTGTCACTTGGTGTATCTAAACCCCTCCCCTGATGGGACACACCCCTGATGTGACAGCAGGGGTCCAAGGTGACGGTCTCCTCCCCAGGAGTATTTCTCAGTAACATCCAAGATCATAGAACTCTTTAGATCCCCACTTTGCCCTCATATTCTTGTCTTTTCTGATTTTTCATTTCCCTAAGTCTGTATAGTGACTTTCAAAAAACATTAGCACGCATAACCCCAAACGATCTCAATCAAACTGAGCATTTTGATCAAGTTCATGCAATTCTAACTCAAGTGGGTTTGTGATTCAAACCCACTTCATCATAGTGGACTCCTCACCTTTGGATGGGGTGAACGAAATATTTTACCTGTTCAGGTCTGGAGTACATTGCTCCCCTAAAATCTCTGATAGGCAATTTGGCGTTCTTTGTCCCTCACAACAGCCTTCTCCAGCACATGCATCTACAAACACTTATTGAATTAAGATAGAGTGGTTTGGGTTGTAACTGAATTGCTTCACTTAAATAAATATATTTCAAAGGTGCATCTGTTATAAATTAAATGAAACATGTATAAGAATGAACAAAAATAAAGTCATTTCCCCTGAAGAAATTAAAATATTGCCAAGTGAACTTTTTGACCTACTCATAAACCAACCTTAACCCTGTAATTCTACCTCTCATTTTATGGACACCCCAGAGATGGCCTCTCCCAAACCAGTCCTAATGGGGACTTGGGTTTGGGGATCTCCCACCACCCTGCGCATGCAGTGGAAGAATGATCTATATTGTTAAACTTCCAATTGCTATTTCATCATGTGTCTCACAAAATATGACATTATTCTGATGACTCATGGCTGTCAGTCGAAGCTTACCTCAAATTTCAATGATTTCATGTTGGCAGCGTGCGTGAGGCTTTTGCTTTCGTAATTCTGTGATTTTTCTCAATTTACTCAAGCAGTTTGAAAGGTCCAGATGGAAATGAACATATTGACCACTTAAAAAGAAATGTTTGTGTTGTTTATTCAGGAAGTAAGACTCATTCCTTAATACACAGAGAAGGTTGTTTCCTTTTCTATTAGAGCCTCCAAATGAAATAAAATCTTGGACCTCTGCATTTCCCTGCAGTAGTTAAGCTGATGCAGCAGATACGTGGATTTTAATTATTTATGGATGAGCCATCTGAAATCCCTGCCAAAGGTAGCAAAGGGAAAATAATGGCTGGTATTACACAACTGACCTTGAATCCAGCTCTGATTGAAATTAATTATCCACAGTTTTAAAATCTCAGCTTATATTGGTGGCAATGGCCTTCTCTGGTGATAATGAATAACCCCGTTGTGTTACCGAGAGCTTTGCTTATCACAAATATTTATTTCACAGAATTTGGTACATCTGATCTTTGCAAAGAAAACATGATTCATTGACTTGGTTTGCCCCTTAATTCCTGCATATTGTGTTACCTTCATACTCAGCCCTTGACATTCCATTAAGGCCAGTGGTTATTTTATGGAAAGATTGTTTGTAAAAATTTGCTCAATTTTGGGTTGACCTCTAGAATATTTTGCTACTCAGAAGGTACAAATTACCTCATATCCTTTTCTTGTTTCTGTGACGTCCATCTAGTAGACAGAAGAGTGAGCCACAGGAAGGGTGGGGAAAAGATGATTCCTGGGGGCCTCCCTGGTGATGCAAGGGGTTAAGCATCAGCACTATGAAGCTATCCTCAGCCTCTGCAGCATGAGTTCGATCCCCAGGCAGGGAGCTGACCCACATGATGCAACAAACCTCTCCTGTCTTGCCCGAATATTCCCCTCAGCAGTATATATCCGTAGATCCACCTGTTCTGCTCCCCACTCTGTTTCTGGTTAATCCTCTCACCCCAACCTGCATCCCTGGTCTGCACCCCAGTTCTTGTATGCATAAATAAACAAATCTTTAAAAAAATTAAAAAAAGGAAAAGAAAAGACAATTCCTGCTCTTTTTAATGAGATGTCTGTCTTCTAAGGCGACACTGATGGGTCAGATTGGGGATGGTGCTAACTCATCAGTATATAGTTCAGGCTTTAGGAAACATTTGCTTTGAAGGTGCTGGGGCTGCATCTGTTAATTTTCAGGGCCTACTGAGGATTGACAAGGATGCTGCCACCAGCATCCTAAGAGCTGCCTCTCTTTGGATCACTGTATGTTTGGGACCGTGTCATTGGTGGCTCGGGGCAAAGTTCCATGAGGGGAAACTTCACTGACAGAAAAATGAAAAGTACCACACTGGAATGCTAAGAGAATTTGTTTATAATAAACAGTAATTAAACAGGGATTATTAGGGTGGCACATTTACGATGTGAAAGTAGAAGTTGTGTCAACACTTTATAAAGTCCTGAAAGTAAGTCAGTTGGAACATTTGCTGTGGGCTGAAGAATAAGGTTCTATTCTAAGGAAGATGTAGTTTTCTGTTTGTTGTATTGAAAAACTCTTCATAACAGTTGTTTATGGTTTGGAGCATTTAACAAAGCTTTCCCAGGGAGTAATTTACAGTGCTGTGGAGTTTCCAAGAGGCTGTTCCTTCTCGTCAGGCCCTTCTCATAACCAACCCTGTTTCTTTTCAAAAGATAGCACGAAAAAATACAAAGCCATAGAATTTTTGTCTTCTGAATACAAATCGTAGGGATGATGTCACCCCTCAAAGTCCCCATCAGGGGGTTCTGTGCATGGAGTCTTGGCTTTTTTGCTTCATCGTTCCCACCTGCTGGCTTCATCCATCTCCTGAGATGAGCACCACTGCCTCAGACAAAGGTGCTGGGTTTTCCCTGATGCTCAGTGTTTATTCAGTCACTCTCATATGTTTTCTCATGAAACCAATGGAAGGAAAATATCAATGGTTCCGCTTCTAGGAGGAATATAGGGGAACCAAATGAGGGATCGGGGAAAAATAATAACAACAAAAACCACAACACAACGAAACAAAAATAAACAGACAACTATAAATCAGAGACATTCTGCAGAAGAGAGAGGGGTCTAAATGAGGGAGGGAAGAGCACAAGGGACTATGGTGATGGTGCGTGGGTGAGCTGTGGTGAGACTGTATGGGGACTACACCTGAGAAAAGAAAGCAAACATCGTTAAAAAAAATGATGTAATATACATATATACATATACATATGTATATATGTATATTACATCACATCTATATTACATATATATGATATATATATGTACATTACATGATTTGTTGAGCTCTCTATATCTAACCCTCTCAGGATGGACTTGATGACAAGATGTCCTCTGAAGTGTCAGTGGAGAGGAGGCAGGAAGACAGGCCCACCTTTCAGTCATTCAACATTTATTTTGGCTTCTGAAAAGATTCTGTTTAATAGGAAGGATCTCATGGCAAGAATTTCAGTGTGGTGAGGAGGGACCACAAGCACAGAGGATGAGGACTAGGCCCTCAGGGGCTACTCTGAGTCATACCTGGGGCTGACTCTGTGGGGCCAGATATGATTTCAGTTCAAGTGACTTAATAAAGAAAAGGGGTATGTAAAGAATTGCAAGAAAAGGATCCCGTCTTTCCATCAAAGCATCAACACCAACTTTCTAGATTATCATTTGAATCTTTAAAACCTTTCCTCCCCTCACCACTAAAATACCATTGAGAGGTTCCCTGGTGGCATTGGGGTTAATTTTCAGTGCTATCATGCTATGACCACTCACCGCTGGTAAATGTCAAGCCAGAGACACCCCAAGGAACAGGAGCATAAAGATCTGCGAGAATGGAGAGCAGAGAACCCTGTAGAATGGAGAGGTTGGCCAATGCAGACACAGAGGCAAAATGAGCTTAGGAATTGGAGAATTCCCTGTGTTTAGTTTTTTCTAATAATTAGAATAATATTTGTGGAACATGCATTAATGCTATGAGGCTCTGCCTTCAAATTTATGTTGACTATCAAAAGTTTTATGATTAATTTTCTGATCTGTAATTTTTTTCTAAATATTTGAAGTGGGTAGCTGTGGGAGAGTCCAGGAAAATGAGTTTAGCAAGGATTTTTCATTGGGATCTAGGCAAAGGGCACAGGATCCTGACATCATTCCTTGTCAGTTCTCTTGCATATAAAATTACCCAGGATTATTCTTGACAAGGGCTTTTTCAACACAAAAGTTAAACGCATGTGGTGCTTGTTAATGAAGGAGTAATTCATAGTACAGTGTGGGGGGAAATGCTTGAATATGGGAGTCAGGCAGATCTCAGTTCAAATTGAGGTTCAATAAGTTACTAATTGTGTGACCTTCATAAATTGCCATAATAGACATATTGTGCTACTTTCGCTCCGTTTTTCCTTGGCCAACTAAGAATAACAGCGTGATTTCCTTCCCTACGACACTAGCTTGCCCTTTGCTTCAATTTACTTGAGCCAATGTTTATGTAGTCTTCTTGCCCTGAAAAATTGAAGCCAGGGAATTAATTCAGTTGCTGTTCAGAATAAATGGACAGGTAAGTTCTACTATGTCAATTTCATGATTTATCAGAAAACCCAAAGGGATTAACTAGGATTGCTCCTGAATACATTGCAATGCTCCCCAAACCCAGCCCCTGAGTTTATTTCTCAGAAAGCAATGTCTACCCCTGGGTGAAAGGAAGAAAGAAGAAAACTATTTGTTTACATGTAACTTCTGTCTATACATTTGCTTTCTATACATAAAGCTTGCTGAATAACAAATTATTCTTATATATCATGTATCATACATAAAATATCTTTTTTTTAAAGATTTATTTATTTATACAAGAACTGGGGTACTGGCCAGATGCACAGGAGGGTGAGAGGATTCACCAGAGACAGAGCAGGGAACAGAACAGGCAGATTGATAAGGATGCTGCCACCAGCATCCTAAGAGCTGCCTCTCTTTGGATCACTGTATGTTTGGGGCCCTGTCATTGGTGGCTCAGGGCAAAGTTCCACAAAGAGAAAGGATATTTAAAAAAGACCCACCCACTAGAACCTTAGCTGAAACCCTGCAGGTGTGCATTTTTTAAAAAAGATTTATTTTATTTATACAAGAGCCGGGGTACAAGCCAGATGCGCGAGAGGGTGAGAGGATTCACCAGAGACAGAGCGGAGAACAGAAAAGGCGGAATGCTTGTTTTTTTGATATGTGCCATTCTGACTGGTGTAAGGTGGTATCTCAGTGTGGTTTTGATGTGCATTTACCTGATTATCAGGGATGTTGAACATCTTTTCATATGCCTGTTGGCCATTTACATTTCCTCTTTGGGGAAATGTCTTTTGAGTTTTTCTGTCCATTTTTTGACTGGATTGTTTATTTTGTTTTTGTTGAGTCGTGTGAGTTCTTTGTATATCATTGTGATCAGTCCCTTATCAGTTGGATGGAGTGCAAAGATTTTTTCCTAATTAGTGGGGTGTCTCTCTGTTTTTGTTAATGTCTCTTTTGCCGTGCAGAAGCTTTTCAGTTTGATGTAATCCCAGGTGTTTAGGTGTTTATCTTTGCCTTCACTATCACAGCTTTGGGTTATGAGTCTTTAAAGATGTTTCTGAGATGTATGTCTTGTAGTGTTTTACCTATATTTGCTGGTGGGAGTGCAAACTGGTCCAACCACTATGGGAAGCTGTCTGGAAGTTTCTCAGTCTACTAAACATGGAGCTGCCATATAATTCGGCAATTCCACCCCTAGGGATCTACACAAAGGACACAAAAACAGTGGTTCAAAAGAGCACCTGTACCCCCATGTTTATTGCAGCACTATTTACAATAGGTAAAACCTAGAAACAATCCAAATGCCCCAAAATAGGTGACTGGATCTAGAAGATGTGGTCTATATACACAATGGAATATTATTCAACAATTCAAAAAGATAAACTCATGCCATTCCCAGCAATGTGGATGGAACTAGTAGGAATGATGCTCAGTGAAATAAGCCAGAAGGAAAAAGAAAAATATTGGATGGTTTCACTTGTAACAGGAATACAGAGGAACCAAGTAAGACATCAGTGTAAAAAAAAAATAATAACAGCACAAAACACAACAAAGCAAAAACAGACAATTATAAACCAGAGACATCCTGCAGGGGAGGAGGAGGGAGAGGGATCAGAGGGAGGGAGGCAGGAGCACAGGGGACTGAGGTGATGGTGCACGGGGCGCCTTGGGGAAGGAAACTCTATGGGGACTCAATCTGAGGGGGTGGGGGAGCAAACATTGTCTTAAAAATGTAAAAAAATGATAAATGTTAAAATAGAAAAAAGAACAGGTGGGATGAAATACACTGCTGAGGGGGGCAGTGGGTGTGGCAGGAGAGGTCTGCCGAGTCATGTGGGACCCTCCCTGGCCAGCTGGGATCGAACCGGCGCTGCAGAGGCTGCGGACAGCTTCACAGTGCTGCACTCAACCGCCTGCACCACCAGGGAAAGCCCCATAAAATATATCTTTTGTGCAAAAGAATGAAGAAAGTCGCAGACTGATGGCTGGAAATAAACACTCATGTGTGAACCTATTTATTACCTACATGGTTGAATTTCTCAAACAACTGACACAAACTAAGGAATTAAAGGTATAGGAAAAGTCACCAAACTCATGAGCAGTTTTAAAGCACAAATTAAACAAAGAGCAATTAGTATTCATTTGACTTTAATTTGTAATTATCAGCTCTTCTACCTGAGTTTATGAGCCTGTGGAGGGAAATCAGTTAACCTTAGGATTCCTCATTCAAATTGAACTGCACTGCTCCTTTACATTGTCATTTTAAACACATTAGTTTTCATGAGTTACATTTAAAGCAGGTCATCAAATATGTAGCTAATTTCCCCCCCATGTATTTCATCAGAAGAAAAAAGTACTAAAAATACAATGATAGCATTCTGAACTGAAAATAATATACAACTTTTAGTGAGACACTCTTTTAAATTTAAATTGACAACCACATTTTATTTTCTATGATTAAACAACAGAAATCTATTCAGGTTCAACTATTGCATCTTACCACTTGTGCTGGATACATACGTTAAGATGTGCACATGGTAGATCACAGATCATATCCTATAATTACATTCATTATAGTAACAAGGATGGTGTTATAACATGAAGTCTAAAGAAACAATGAGCATTGGACATTGATTTCTCAGTTGTTTTAAATTTTTTTTTGTTAAATGGGCAAGATTTATTCAGGCATACAAGAGCTGGGGAACAGGCCAGAGATGCAGGGGGTGGGTGAGGATTCACCAGAGACAGAGTGGGTAACAGAACAGGCACGCTGACTGAAACACACTGCTGAGGGGAGCAGCAGGCAAGTCAGGAGAGGTCTGCTGCACCATGCGGGCTGCTCCCTGGCCGGGGATTGAACTCATGCTGCAGAGGCTGCGGATTGCTTCATAGTGCTCTGCTTATCCCCTTGCGCCATCAGGGAGGACCTGTTTTAAATCTTAACTATATTGTACTCTGAAGTGACACTATTCTTCTATTCTATATATTCTATAGTCATCCATCCACCTACCCATCTATCCAATCTCTCCATCCATCATTAACCCATTGATCTCTTTTACACAAGCTTCCACCAAAACATCCATGTATCCCTTCACATTTTCATTTATGCATTTATATGGAAATTGTCTGTTGAATGACTACTGTATGTTGGGAAATGAACATCTTTATGCAAAGATGAATAAAATAGAACCCCTAGTTTCAAGTTGCTGAGAGCCTCATGAAAATAAAAAGCAGATATGTAAATTAATAAGTATAGCACATTGTGCTAAGTACCATAATAAACTTATGTCTTCATTGAAAAAGACTTTGGAAGGTGTACTTATATTTCCCTGGTTGGTTGGGGTTGAAACTGAAAGAAATGAGCAAGAATCAGAATACAGATGATATTTTTGATGAAATTTGTATTGAACAGGTGATTGCAGAGGATGAGGAACTATAGGGGCAGAGGAATCTGAAATGTAAAACACAGGCATGAATAACCAAGGGTAATTTAGACAAAGTCGGCTGTTTGAAATGAATGAACTACAGGGTACGTTAAGCAGTTGGAGATGAGGATGGTTGGATCATGGAAGAATTTGTTAACATATTGAGACATTTGGACTTGAGCTTGTGTACCGGCATTTCTTCAACTTGAGTAACATGTGCATGCCTTTTAAAGCAAAATAGCTCTTACAACTTCCATTGCTCACTTCAATTATTTTTATCTTATTCTTACTTACATATCTACACATATAAAATAAAGTACAAACTCCTTATGTACAAAGCCTCTTACATAACCAAAACAAATGCATAAATTGAAAATGATGACATTATAAAGCTATTGTAATTTAAAGTTGGAGGCCTGTTACTTTTCTGTTTGGGTAAACACTGCTGTGATGTGAACATGGCCTCACCGCAGGGTGCAGTGTTTTGATTCTGCATTTCTAAACTCCCCCTAGTTTGTGTCATGCCGTGGCTTGATTCTTTCACCATGTCTCTCTCTTTAAACCCTAGAGAGACATGAAACTGGGTTGCTACATGCAAAAGAATGAAGCTTGACCACTACCTCACACCATACACAAAAATCAACTCAAAATGGATTAAAGAACTAGACATAAGACCTGAAACCATAAAATACATAGAAGGAAATATAGGCGAAACACTACGGGATTTGCACATCAAAGACATCTTTACAGACACATCACCCAAAGCAGTGATAGTGAAGACAAAGATAAACAGCTGGGACTACATCAAATTAAAGAGCTTCTGCACAGCAAAAGAGACAATAACAAAAACAAAGAGAAACCCCACCAACTGGGAGAATATTTTTGCACCCAACACTAATGATAAAGGACTGATCACAAAAATCTGCAAAGAGCTGATGAGACTCAACAACAACAAAGAAAATAATCCAGTCAAAAAATGGGCAGAAGAGCTAAAAAGAAACTTCTCTGAAGAGGAAATGCAAATGGCCAACAGGCATATGAAAAAATGTTCAACATCACTTGTCATCAGGGAAATGCAAATCAAAACTACCATGAGATACCATCTTACACCAGTGAGAATGGCACATATTAAAAAAACTAGCAACAACAAGTGTTGGCGAGGGTTTGGAGAAAAAGGAACTCTTCTGCACTGTTGGTGGGAGTGCAAACTGGTCCAACCACTATGGAGAGCTGTGTGGAGATTTCTGGACCTACTAAACATAGAGCTTCCATAGGATCCAGCAATTCCACTCCTAGGTATTTACCCAAAGGACACAGAAACATCAATTCCAAAGAACATCTGCACCCCTATGTTTATAGCAGCACTGTTTACAATAGCTAAGCTTTGGAAACAACCCAAATGCCCAAAAATAGACGACTGGATCAAGAAGATGTGGTCCATATACACAATGGAATATTACTCAGCATTCAAAAAAGATAAACACATGTCATTTGCAGCAACATGGATGGCACTGGAAGGGATCATGCTCAGCGAAATAAGCCAAAAAGAAAAAGAAAAATACCGGATGGTCTCACTCATAGCAGGAATCTAGAAAACCTAAATAAGGGACCAGGAAAATGAATAACTATAAGAAAGTGAAAATCAAAATCAACAAAAAACTATGAACCAGAGACACTTTTTGGGGGGTGGGGGCTGGGAGGGGAGGGATTGGGGTCAGAATGGGGGGTTTGCAATTGTATGGGGGAATATAAAAATAAAATTTATAAAAAAAAAAAAGAATAAATGACTGATGAGGAAAAAAAAAAAAACCCTAGAGAGACAGTGGTTTGTGTAGTACATCAGGACGGGAGGCCCCTTGGGTTTAAGGCATACATTCCCTTGCTTTTGTTTTCTTAGCCACAACAATGGCCAATGAGAACGTGAGTGTGGATAGTGCAGGCACTGAAATCTGTGGCACAGTTGTGTGGTCTTTATCATCCTGTACATACTTATATTTATGTTGTGGATGATCATTAAAAAAATACACAACTTAGAAATTCATAAATAAGTTTATTACCTGGAACCATGGTAATAAAAGTATTTTTTGAAGAATGATTTTTATTTATTTATGCATACAAGAGCTGGGGCACAGGCTAGAGGTGTGAGGGGTGAGAGGATTCACCAGAGAGAGTGGGGAGCAGAACCGGCAGACTGACTGAAACACACTGCTGAGGGGAGCAGCGGGCGAGTCAGGAGAGGTCTGCTGTGCCATGTGGGTAGCTCCCTGGCCAGCATGTACTTATGCTGCAGTGGCTGGTGATAGCTTGATAGCACTGAGACTTTAACCCATGCCCTACCAGGAAGGCCCCATAAAAACAGTTTTGAGATAGATTGCTAGGGACAATGAAGAAATAACTAAAGGGTTACAAGCAAAGGGAAAGTGTGGATGGATATTTTTTTGAAAACTCACCCTGAGAAGAGCCTAGACAGAAGATGAAGAAGTTGCAGCGGGCATGGGGATAGGGAGGAAAAGACATTTGAGAGAGGAAGGAGTATAACTGACAGAACTTGGTCTAGGATTGGATGTGGGAGGTAAGGGTAATTGCAAATTTAAGAAACTCTCATATTTCTTGCATGGCTGCCTGGGTAGTGGGGGGACCACTGACGAAGAGAACATTAGAGGCTGTGGGTGGAAAACAATGTGGATATCTTCCTCCTGAAGTGCTTCGGCTGCAATGGAGCAGACAACTGGAAATATGAGCCTGGAGGTGATGGGAAGGCCCCGGGCTGCGGCAGGGGCTTGGTCGTCATCAGCATATCTGTGGTCACCGTGGCTTTGGACGTACATGAGCTCGCTGTGGAAAGAGCATAAGGAATTAGGAAAAAGCCAAAGATGGTCTCCCTGAGGATAGTGAGACTCCAGGGTGGGCAGAGGAAGGACATTTTCAAAAGGAGACTGTTCAGTGCCACTTTGAAAGATGAGAAGACCCAGGAGGGCAGTTTCCTGGGTGGCATCGGAAGTCCCTGCCCTGCCCTGGCTGAAGGACTGCAGTGGGCTTCCGAAGGGTCGTTCTGTTGTGAGTACTGGCATCTTAACTCGATCTCCATCGCTGCAGTGACGGTGGACTTTATGCACCCAAAGTGTGACTTCTCCTTCACAATGCAATGCCTAGTGGACAGGGATCCCTTTCTCACGATTTTGTGTTAATATCAGGTCCTCGGAAGATACCCCATTTTCTGCCATTTTCTGTATATGTTGGAAGATGGATGGAGTCAGAATCCCTTGACGTATTTGCAATCATGGAGTATTCCAGAAGAAGCGTGATTCTTTCCCAGTGACCTGATCCCAATTTTTGACTGGTCAACCTCACACGACGTGCAGAGCCCAAGGTCATCACCACTGGCCCCTTCATGATCCAAGTTTCCACCCTGTCTAGTCATTTGCACTGGCCTCTTCCAAGCAACCTACTGCATGTCTGTTTCTAGATTGGAGACTCAAGGTGGAACAGGGAACCAAGGAGGCTTTGTCCTTGAGTAACGCATAGTCTAGATAAAAAACAAACAAAAAATCTCTTAAGTAACTGATGGAGATAAAATGCTCTTATCCATTTTTTTCTCTCTTCTCTCTACTCGGGGGATACTTTTAAGGAAAGTAGCAATAAACAGAAAGGTACCCTGTCCACAAGACTCCCCACTCCATCTGGAGGTTGTCCCATTCAGTCTCCCTGGCAATGAAGCTCAGCGTTGAGAATAATTTTTAAGGGAAAGAAAGATGCTCACGTCTATCCTCTCCCCCAGATTCCTAACTCAGCACCGCTCTTCTTACCCTGAGGCCTGGGTTAGACGCTGCAATTTCAAAGCCAGTTCTTGTTTACGACAATTTATCAAAATTAAGGGGGGGCGGAATACTGCTTCTTTTCATGAAACCTATCCTATTTCATTTTAAAGTCTCTAGATTGCATCAAATGTGCCTTAGATGCAGCTTATAATCGCTTTGAAACGTGTGATTTTTTTTCCCCCAGCTATTATAATAGCGTATTGGACATCACTGGTGGAAAAATATCAATTGGGATGTGGGTGCACAGGTGCTTGGGTTTCAATAAGGCTTTCTCCCGAGTTAACACGATGCATGTGGAGGGGACGTGGCCTCCAAGTGGGGCTCAAGTCTATGAGCACTTTTGTTCTTTCATTTTACACTAAAAAATTACAGCCCAGGAGGATGTGTTGATAGATCAGCTCAACCCTCCAGAAAATGAATAATGTATGTGCTTGCAAATAATCCAATTTGTGACAAAAACCAAATATACAATGACACAATTGGCTCTTTTCAAACTACTTCCTGCGGTTCCCCAAACCTTAAATTTTACAGCAACAAATAACAATTTAGGTTTTTTCTCCCCCACTTGATTTAAGGTATCCTTATTCAATTCTTTTGTGAATATAATTTTGAGTACAAATAAGAAAAATAGGAGAAAACATGAATCTAATAAAGTTATATTAAAAATGTAACATATTTTGTGTATTTGCACGTTCACTTCCTAAAAGATGTGAGGGCTTTCAGAAATTAACTGTGTGAGGGTATCTAATGCTATCTTCTTATTTTTTCTCAGATTTTCACGTTATCTTTCTGTTTTTGTTTTCTCTACCAAAAACTTAAAGAAATGATTCAATTTCACCTTTCATTGCTTTGTAATACTATTTTTTTGTTTTAGTCAAATAAATTATAGATCATATTTAAAATTTTATAATTTTTAGAATACACTAATACCTTTTAATGTGATTATGAGCTAGCTCTACAGTTCAAGTTTTTAATCCACAGAAACCTGAGTGATCTTTGTGATGGCCATCTGTTCTAATGTTCAGCAGTCAAGAAAAAACCCTCAACTTTGCGCAAATTAAAAATAAAATAAATGGAGCAATACAACCAGCGTGTGCACAGGCTTCCCGCTCTCTCAGAGTCCTGGACTTCCACCACCTCTCTGTCCCCCCTCACCTCCGACAACACCCCTTCACCCAGCGTTCTCTTTCCAGCTCTGCTGCTTGAAGCATCTTTCTAAGGACCTTGCCTTGGTCACACCAGCGCCTTCTCTCCTGCATCACAGGGTATTGGGACACTGTGGGGGGGGTCCAGTCTGGGGGGCAGCCCTGTGTCCTCCCCCTCTGCTCTCAAGATCCTCTCCCTCCAGACCTTCCACATCTGAGCCCCACCCGCCTCCCTGAGCAGGAACGCTACCCTCATGCCTGGGGCACTGTGGGGGTCCATCTGCATCTGCTCTCCTTTCTGCCCCTTGGTTACGGGGATGCTGGCACTCGTCATGCAGTGTCACCTGCCAGCCTCGGCTGCTCAGCGTCAGACGTTGGGACAAGCCAGGGACATTCACCGTAGACATTGCCCTCACCGTAGCCCGTTGTGGTAGATGTTCTTAGGTCCAGCTAGAATGAAGGGCACTAAGGCTGAGAAAAGTGATAGCCCGCTCCCTGAGAAGCTGGTTCAGAGCTGCTGTGTGTCGGCCTGCAGGTGTGTGCACCTCGAATGCTCCCTCCACCTTCATCTCCCTGCTCGGCCTCTTCCCTTGCTCTGCCTTGTTTGTGGGAATTTCAGACTCTGCTCCTTGATTTCCGCGTCTGTTTCCTTCATCTGGAGAGACCTCTGCTCTCTGTTCACAATCTTCACTTTTCAATAAAAGCACCCCACAGGGCTGCACTATTTCCTGTGTATTTGTGATTCTTTTTGATGACTTATCTTATTGCGTGATTGTTAGAGACCGTTTTGGTGGCCAAGCTGTGTTGCAAAATACGCTCCTCCATTCCTGATTGGGAAGACAAGAGCTTTCCAAGGAATACAAACTAAACATGCAAAGGAATATTTGCTCTAAGATGTCTGGGGATTTACTTTTAATCTAATAGAAAGATTTTCTGGGAAGATCTCAAATTTTCTGCTTTATTTAATTATGTTTTTCCTTTGACATTCTTACTTTTTTAGTTCTCTTAAAGCTTTGTTCTGAGATTTTGCTTTTCCTTTTTCACTACTTTTTCTTTGTTATGTTCCTACTTGGGTAGCTGACATTATTATAGGCCTTTTCCCCTAAAAATAATACCCCATTTTTAGAGATGATGTGGAACTTGTACAAATAACTAGGGAAATTGCTCAAGTTCCGACAGCTGGAACTGGAGATTCCATCTAGCCCATGAGGTTTCTAGGTCACCATCTTGAATTGGATTTTAGAAATATTTCTATACTAATTATTTTGTCTGGCTTCTGTCACCTTGGGCGGCAGTGTTGGAAGTCATGTGGGGTGAGGGAAACATCACTCAAAGTCCATATGGAACAACGAGCAGCCCAGAGGGGCTACCCCAGGAGTGATGTGCAGCCGCGTCCAAAGGCCTCTCGTATTTACTAGCATGGAGTACTGAGGTGGGGCAAGCATGTAGGGAGTGTGCAGTGTGGGGGAAGCAGTTTTGGGGATGTAAGCTGGGGTGGAGTGACCAGGGGCTATTGCCTGGGGAGGAAGGCTCCATTGTATCCTGCTGGTCAAAGCAAATTATCTCCATCATCTGCTGCTGTTTTCAGCAGATCCTGGTTTCCCAGCATGTCGTCAACCAGGACTTTTGCCCTTGGTGAGAGGCCCCTGTATGGCCCTACACCTGGTTGACAGGCAGGAACTCTGGACACCCAGACAACATCCTGAGAACAAGGAGGGCTGGGGATTCCACGGGCTTCTGGACACATTGAGAGCATTTCAAGTAAATGACGTTGGAAGCAATTTGGTGTGGCTGGCTGATGATTCCATGTGAAATGATGAAGGATGAACTGGGACCAGAAAGCCAAGAAGGAAGTGATGGAGACACTGATGGCGGGAAATTCCAAACACGTCAACCTCTGTCTTAATTTTACTCTCTCTAGGGATCTATGGTGATGACCTCAGCACAACCTTCTAGCTGTTATAGCAACTCATTTACTAACATTGTTTTACAGTGGCGGGTAGTGGGTCTTTTTGTTTTAGCGTCTGTTGCAGCAGCTCTAGTTAAACAACAAAAATCTAAATGATATTTGTACCTTCTACCATGGTTTCTTAGTTTTCTTCTGCTTTTTTTTTTTTTAGTCAGGATAATATCATGGCCAACTGGATAATTTTCTCATTTTCTCTACTTAATTCTCTCATTCACCTGGCACTAGACCTCATGGGTGGGGTGAAGGGAGGTAACAGGAGGAGGAACACAGCTTTGTCCCTTTTTTCTATAAATGTAAGCACATTTCCTCTTGTCCTTTCTCAGGGGTAAGCTTATATTTCCATCTTACATGTGAGCTCCCAGCGGGCATAAACCATGCCATTTTTACTTAACTGCATTTTATTTTCTCTGGTATGATGCTGGACTCACATAACTGATCTACGGTCAGAGGAAGAAAATGATGGAACTGCATTCCATCGGCTCTAAGCTAATATTTTATGGGCCTCCGCAATGAAAGCTCTGACCACTGTTGTAAATCATACCCAGAACGTCCATAAGTCATGATCCGTATTGACAGTGGTGTGACTACGTCATGGGACACTAAGCAATGGATTTGAACAATCCGAATTGGGGTTTGGTGATAATTAGGCGGAGCACGATGACCTTTACCTCTGTGCTCTGTGGGAAATGAGGGCATTTATGACCAAAATAGTGACTATTGAAACATAGGCCCAGAGCCATGTTTTTTTTTTTTTTTAAGATTTATTTATTTATTTATACAAGCACTGGGTACAGTCAGAAGCGCGGGAGGGTGAGAGGATTCACCAGAGACAGAGTGGGGAGCAGAACAGGCAGACTGATGAAATACACAGCTGAGGGGAGCAGCGGGCGAGACAGGAGAGGTCTGCTGCACCATGTGGGACCCTCACCCGGTGGCCAGGGGTC
Source organism: Talpa europaea (assembly GCF_964194135.1). Lineage (NCBI taxonomy): Eukaryota > Metazoa > Chordata > Mammalia > Eulipotyphla > Talpidae > Talpa > Talpa europaea. The sequence continues at coordinate 134,027,830 of NC_140072.1, forward strand.
GAACCGGTGCTGCAGAGGCTGTGGGCAGACTCGCAGCCCAGTGCTCAACTGCTGCACCACCCGAGGAGGCCCTCAGAGCCATGTTTTATTTCTTTGTGCATATGGCTTCATAGAAGTGGATTATAATGAGGGCTTCCCCGGGTGGCGCAGCGGTTGAGCGCTGGGCTGTGAGGCTGCCCGCAGCCTCTGCAGCACCGGTTCGTTCCCAGGCGCCAGTGAGGGTCCCACCAAAAAAAAAAAAAAAAAGAAGTGGATTAAAATGTTGTAAACTCCTGTTAATGGCTGTACATGATTTTTAGAGTGTGGACAGTTTTAGTTTGAATTGGAATTCTAAACTTACAGTCGTCATAAGACATGAAAGTAATTGGAATCTATTTTCTTATTAAAGAAAATTGTAATACAAGAAATATAAATGAAATCACTTTATGATGATTCAGGGCAAGTTCATGAGAGCATACACATCAGTCATTCTTTTTTCCCCTTTTCCTTCCTTTTTGATTGTTTCTTTTTCCTTGTTTTTGATAAGAGACATTATGAACTAAATATATCTTAATATTTTTGATGTTCTTTTTGCAAAGCATTGACAGATGATGGACAGTTTGGGCTCATGTCTTCATGGACAGATCTCTGTTGGGATGCGGAAAAGTAACTTCACTTTCTCCTTTCACTATGAACTATTTATTTATCTATTCACTTTTTTATTTATATATTTTTTACATCATTGCTCATTGTTAAACAATGTTTGCTTTAATCCCCCCCTCAGGTGTAGTCCCCATAGAGTTCCCTTCCCCAAGGCGCCCGTGCACCATCACCTCAGTCCCCTGTGCTCCTCCCTCCCTCCCTCTCAAGCCTCTCCCTCCTCCTCCCCTGCAGGATGTCTCTGGTTTATAATTGTCTGGTTTTGCTTTGTTGTGTTATGTTTTGTATTGTTATTATTTTCCCCCAGATGTCTTATTTGGTTCCCCTATATTCCTCCTATAAGTGAAACCATTTGATATTTTTCTTTTTCCTTCTCACTTGTTTCGCTGAGCATAATTCTATGAACATTAAAATGGAAGGGAACTCACTCTGGTTTTCTAGCACAGCTCGGTGGACGATGTCTTTTATTCTGGTTTGGGGTTCTCTACTTTCCAAACCATGGGAGGTTAAAAACTCACCTTCACTGATGAACCTAGAAAGGAGCAAAGGTGTTCCCGAAGAGCTCTGTGTCTGGAGAGCTGGGGAGGTGGGGGTATGTACATTTAAAATGGATTCTGATTTTATTGAATCCATTTGCATAATTTGAAGAACGCATGTGCGTGCATCCATGTGTTGGATACTGCTTGAAGGTTGCTCATCAGAATTTCTGCAATTGTGCTGATGAATGTTTTAAAGGTGTCCTGTTCCTCCTCAACGCACCCCTTTTTAATTGATGATTTAATTCATTTGTAGTAAGTCTCCGGAAAATAAAAATAGCAGGGAATGCCTTAATGACCTTGACTGGACGATTTTAAGAAGAGAGAATCATGTGCTTTTGAGGAAAATACCCATTTTTCTCCTTGCAGGCACCTGTGATGTCCTTCCGGTGCACGTCAGCAGCCGGGCGAGCCAGCTGGAGAGTCTTGAGAGTCTTCTGCGACTGCACTTGGGGACTGGGAGTCTGGGAACCCAGCCTGGAGAGCATTTTTGTGAGGCTGCAGTGTATTGGAAAGAGACTAGATAACTAAACCTTTGTGACTTGTTCCAAATCTGCATTTTTCCAACTGTAATGTTATTTATCCTCCAGACAACTGCTGGAGGAGTCCCCTACACAATTGGAAACTAAAATAGGTCAGTGTCAGAGCACACAGGTAAATAAGAAACTCTAAAATTGCTGCTTGAGGAACCCATTTCCCTGAGTACCGCATGATAAGCCAGCGGCTGTTCTCAGGGTTCTCACGGCCACGTTTCCCCGCAAACTATCCCCCAGAGGACCAAGTTATTCTCATCATTTACTCCCTGCCATGGATTCACACTTATGTCCCTCAAAAATCCATGTGTTGAAACCCTAATCTCAGTGTGCTGGTATCGGGAGGTAGGACCTTTGGGAGGTGATTAGATCTCCATGAATAGGACCAGTGCCCTAATCAGGAGAGACACTAAAGCGAGCTCGCTCTCCCAGCTACATGAGGATGTGGTGACAAGATCACCATCAGCAAACCAGGAAGCGGCTTCCTTCCACGCACCAACCCACCAGAGCCTTGATCCTGGCTTTCAGCCCCAGAACTGTGAGAAATCATGACCGAAACCCTCTGTCTAGGGTCTTTTGCTGTAGCAGCTGGAATTCCCTAAGATGCTTTCCTTGTCACTCTACTGTGCTACATTTGGAAGGCATGGGAGTAATGCTAAGCTCTGTCTACCGTGCACAGTTATTGAACAACTATTTCACCAACGACGGTTTAGCCAGAGTTGTAGAGACAGCCCAGGCGTCAGAGTTGGGGAAGTGAGACATGACAACACCTCTGACCCTTCACACCACCTGCAGGCTAGCATTGCCATTTTACCAGTGATGGGCGCAGGCCCAGTGTCAAGCTCATGGCGCCCTCAGCCTCACTACCTGCGCAGGTGTGTGCGATTCATGAGCTAACATGTATGGAAGCATCTCGCAGAGAACACGGCTTAGAGTCTTTGTTGAAGTGACTGAAACAAGCCAGGGAATATGTAACTCTCCAGGAGAGAGACAATGCTCATGGTCAGTTTCTGGATTCTTCTTTGATGATTTGCCTATCTCAGTTTCTGATTACCATCAAGGACTGCTGAATAATAATTTAATTTTTGATTATGTCTCCTCACCTTTTCTCCTGTGAGGAAAAATAATGGATGGCTTTTCAGTCAAGTTTCCTCTCTTATTTTGCCTCTAGTCCAGAGGCACAGAGCAGAGAAGCATTGGTGATCCGAGGCTTATTTCAAAGAGAGCTGCGTAGTCTTGCCTATTTCCAAGGGAACTGTGCAGTCTCAGGACTTACTTGTGGCAGACCAAAGGAAATATAACAAGGAAGGTCTCCATTTTCTAATCCCCGCAGCCTAGTTAAAGCCACTCCAGGCTTTCTGAGCCTCTGCAATTTCAATAGTACTTTTTCCAAAGAAATTTAGATATTGTCTGTCCTAAAATTGCTGAGGATAAATTCAACCTATGGATTCTAGGGTCCTTCTCTGGACTTTACCAGAATCTCCAGGAACCCCAGGGCTACCTTTTAATAAGATCCTAGTGGATTCTTCTTTTTCTCTCTCTCCTATATGAGACCTACCACGCATGGTTCAGAATTGCTAGCACAGACATTCTCCAGTTTATAGGAAGGAGCTGATTGAATGAACTGGAAGTAAATACCACCTGCTTCATTCTAAGTCTGCATTTAATTTTCTTTGCATTGGGTTCTAACAATTTTGCAATAAGATTCCTTTCCTTTGCGATGAGACGGCACTTTATGTACCTGTACACAATCTCATCCCCCTCAAGCTGTGCATGACATATACCCGGGATAGTTGTGAATATTGTTTTTTTTTTTTTATTTGAAGGAATGCACTTGTTTACTTGTTCATCTCCCCAAAGCAATGTAGTGTCCTTGAGGACAGAAGCGAGATACCTGCTTATCCTGACATTCCTTTCTGCCCCTGTGCTCCTTCTACACTATAGTAAAACCCAAGTTCATCTGTAACTTATTTCTTTGTTATTTGAAAGTAACAGGGGTTACCAGAATTGTTTTTAAAAATCCAGTCTGACTACAGCTGGAGATAGTGCTGGTTCATTTGAAAACTTGCAATAATTATTGCTACATGGATAAGAACGTGCAAAGTGGTGTTACTTATGAAATCCTTTTGGCTCCTTTATTTGCCTTAAAATAAGTCTGTGAGGTTGATTTATCAGTCAAACAAATGCACCTCACTTTCTGGTTATTGTTTCTGCTCTGGATATTTGTGCGTGTGCCTTGCTTATTCTGTAAGGGCAAATCTGATAAGACCAGGTCAGACGTTCTATTTGCCTCTGTCACTGATGAATGGGAAATCCTGTCTTTCGTCCTTAGACTTGTATTGCATGTTATAGAACAATTCTGCTTTCATTTAGCACTTATTTGAATGTATTTAACTTATCACCCTAGAAAATTATTCCTTAGAAACAGACTTTTTATAATGGTGCCTCCTCTGCATTCTATTTAGGGCCTTAGTCTATTTGGTAAAGGCACATTCCTTCGTCTTTAGTTTTGTAGCTATTTTTTCATGGTATATAGGTCAGTGGGCCTATGTACATCTATGTACACATATACCGTGGGAGACATTTTCAATACTGGAGAGAAATCTTACTGCTCATATTAAAAATATTTAGTTTTCATATAGGCTTAAAATCCGGGGGCCTCCCTGGTGGTGCAAGGGGTGAAGCACAGCACTGTGAAGCTATCCACAGACTCTGCAGCATGAGTTCAATCCTGAGCTGGCCAGGGAGCTACCCACATGGTGCAGCAGACCTCTCCTGACTCGCCCACTGCTCCCCTTAGCAGTGGATTTCAGTGAATGGCCTGTTCTGCTCCCCGCTGTCTCTGATGAATCTTCTCACCCCACTCCCCACACCTCTGGCCTGTATTCCAGTTCTTGTGTGCATAAATAAATAAATCTTTCAAAAAAAAATCCTTACTGATGTCTCTGGATTTATAAAACTATTTACATCCCTTGCAAACAAATCTATCTTTTCTCTCTGTGTGGAATTGTATTGTATAGTCACTTCCACTCAAGCACATTTTATATACAGAACACTCTTTCTCAAGTCTTTCCCAAGTTTTTCCAAGCCCTTTATGGTTTTCAAGAGCAAGCCTTTTAAAATAAATTCTGAAGGTGACCGTGGGGACATGGCAATCTAAATATAAGCATTCTTATCCTTTACTGCTTATTCTGCAGTAATTTGTCCTTCTTTGGACAAGTGGTTACTGTGCGGAGGACGGTATAGTAGGACATGGAGGGGAAGCTGCTGCCGGGTGCCAGGGGCTCTGGCTGTCCAGGAAGGTCAACGTTGACCTCAGGTGCATTTTCTGAGTCTTGCTGATGCCACCAAAGTCAAGATAGAGTGAACCTGAAGGTTCAAGCTTCCATGGCCTTGTGTTTGGGTTTGACATAGAAACTTCTCTAACAATAGCACTAATCAATGTGCATTTCCTGTAACCAACACAATTGATATAGAGGAATTTGTCCTAAAGAAATACCCAGAGGTTTTATAAAAGATGCATCAATGAATGACTTCATTTCACCATTTTAAATAAATGGTGAAATAGTATCATCCTTGGGAAATAGTATCATACTTGGAAAAATAGTATCATCCTCAAAATAGAGTAGGAGAATGATTAGATAAATTGCTGTCTCCTTAAGCTGCACTGAGGGTTCTTTCTAACACATTGAGTATGGATATTCCTAATAGAAAAATCTGAAATTATATTGTCTGAAAAATGTGAGATATAAAGTAATATATGTAGTGCATTGTATTAGAAAAACACAGCTGTGTTTGTGGCTGTGTAAGCTTCACGTGATTGCTGAGTTTTCAAAGATGAGCAGGTATTGCTTTTGTGATTGAAAAACCTAACAGAAATACACAACTACACAATCGGTCCATTGAGATCACTTGGAAAATTAAGTGAAGCTTTCAGTGACTGTGTGTTCAACCCAGATGATGATAACCCCCTCATGGCAGTCCTCCGTCTTCCATGGAACCCACCTTCCCCGAGGGCTGGGTATTTAAATCAACGCCTCAAGAAAAATTGCGTATAGAGAAAATTACCCCTAAAGATCCCTTAGGAAGGGCCTGGAGAGGAGAAGGTTTTAGCAGTTCTTCCTCCTGCATTACATCAAATCCCTGCTCTTCAGTTGAGTGATTTACTTGTGTTGAGGGGCCTTTGAGAAGCAAACTGACCATCATTTAAGAGGTGAAGAGAAAGGATCAGGGGCTCATTAACAGATTTGATCTCCCATCTCACCTTTACTCAAGACAGGCACATGCTGGGCAGGAAGAACCCAGGGCAGAATGATAGTCTCCCTCTGGCCGACCACACAGCGCAGAGTCATTGAACGTTTCAACACGCATTTGCTCTGACGTGCCATTATGTTCCATTAAGATGAAACCTGCATCCATTTGAAAAGATATTTGGTCCTAGTCTATTTTGTTACAAAAAAATGTGTTGAGCTGCCTCTGCTAGTTGAGAACATGCATTTTTAAAGGGACATTATGACCTTTTTTCAGAACCAGAAGTCACTCTTGGAATTCAGGACTGGAAGCAAGTAGCATCATTCTAGCTGAGACATTTGGTATTAGGGATATTTATTATACTCTAAAACCTTTCATCCTCACCTCACTGTTCATTTTTCTCTTGTCTAATGCAGCTTGACGGAAGCCACTAAAATTAGGTGGAATTGCATATGGATATCCATCAGAATGTTTTAAGATCATGTGCACATGTATTCAAGTTATTGCATGTGGTCTTTTTTAAAGTAGAGAATACATTGCAAAGTGTTTAATGAGGTGCCAGAACTGGCGATTTAATACAACCTTCTGTAATTTCACACCCATATTGCATGTATTTTGTGTGGAGAAAATTAAACTTTTTAGCTGCTGTTGCATAAGATGCAGAAGTCCCCAGTACACTTATAAATGATATTTCCCGCCACATGGAAGAGATTAGGGCCACATCTGCTGCAGTTTACTTGACAGACATGGGGTAGATGGTGTCAAGAATCACACTGCCCTGAAGTCTAGTAAGGGAGAGGAGGCACCACCCATGGAGGGACATGGTTCACAAGTTCTTGTGGGACACCATTTAGTCAGGTTCACTGAGGTCATTCAATCAGATGGAATATTAACCACTATTCCCTGCAAACTCATTCATGATGTTTGCCTGCACATGACAGGCAGGTCTACAGTAGAAGTGTTTTAATCGTAAAATTGATTGAAGCCATCATCCTGTGTGTCTTTACGGTAATGGAGTGTTAGCAAAAGAACAGAAGCATTGCCACCACCACGGTAGACAAGACCGCACGGACACAGACCAGCTCCAGCGTCAATGGTAGTTGGATATGTGGGTGAAAAACCAGGAGATCTCAGCACTGGGGCTGGAGGTTAGTTTCTAAATCCAATTTAACAGTAGAGCAAAACCTGTCATGTTAGTCACAAAGAGGACACCATTTTAAAAATTGCACACATTTGATAGTAATGCAGTCATTTTCTTTAAGAAATATTAATCTAAACACAACAGCAAAGGCATGGGCATAATCATCATAAATCATCTTGATGTTCTAAATGGCATTTGGTATTCCATTTACTCTCATAGACGAGCCCTCTGCAACCTTTCTCAAAAGGTAGTGGCTCTAACTGCTATTAGCTTCATTGTTATTAGCCCTTGACAGAGTGATTTCCTCTACCATTTGAGGTTTTCATTTTCAAAACCCTTGGATCCCTTTGAAATATGTTTGCTGTATAGTTTTTTTCTTTATGCAGCATAAACTTGATGGATTGAGGTTTCCAATAATGAGAAGTCTCGTGTCATCTGGGGTTGTGGGTGTTTGTGAAGGTCTGTTCTTTTCTCACTTGTCATTTCTCTGATTGTGACTTTGGGCATTGCACGTCTCTGTCAGCCTACGAGTTTGCCACTTGGAAATTCAAAGTTTTTTTGACTATCTAGTGAGGATACCCAGTGGGTAGCCCTGGAGAAGCCTGGCCCCTCAAATTCTCTCTCTTCCAAGTAATGTTGATGGTTATAAACAGTGATGAATTCACTTTGGGTGCGTTATCTTGGTCTCTATTTTCTACCCTGAAATTGCTTTTGATTATAAGTTTATAAGCAAAGAATGTGATGAGTTTTTCTGACTTGTTCTTAAACATCCTCTAGGGTAACATTTGGCTCAAAACTCTTCTACCTTAATTAGTTTGCTGAATCATTAATCCATGTATGCAGAGCTAGAGGGCTCCACTCCATAATTGTTTATAGGCCTCCAAGCCATCTCTAGCCCTGAGAGGTAATACAGCATATAGCCACCAGATTAACTTAAGGGTTATAATGTATAATGAGAAAGTACTCGATAAAATATAAATTGTCCTTTATGGTTCAGAAAAGTCACATTTTGTGTTACCTGGGCTTGGCTGTGTATTGTGTTCACCACTTTCCAGGAGCTGCCGAGACCTTTTTTTCTCATTTGCTGAGATCTCCTTCCTACTTCCTTTCCTCTGTTACTTCAGACCCTGCATCTTCCAAGTCTGGACTCTGGGCACCTGTTTGAGGGTTTGTCACTTTTTATTCTTCTGTGAAAAGTTATTGATGGGATGATGAAATGTTTTTCTAAGAAATTCTATCAATTTCATCCTACGATGACCCTGGGCCACTCATTCCAGCCATTTAATGGCCCTGCACCCTCACCAGGAGTGAGGTGGGGTGCTATGGAGTGTCAGGCCACAGCAGTGACCTGCATCGAGGACTGGGAGACAAACAGCAAGATGGGCAAGCCGTGTTTACAACATTTGTAATATTTCCTCAGCAACGTCTTTCGAAATGAGTAGTTTGCCGGTGGCTCCAGGGAACGACACTGCAGTGCCACTCTCTGTGACCCAGAGCATCGGTTTCGGAAGGGGATGTTGGCAGAAGCTTGAAGATGGTTCTCAGCCACTCCCGCACGTGACTTTCCCTAGTGAGCTCAGGGCTTCGCTCATTCGGCCTGACCTCACCCTCAGGATCCTCACGCCGACTTGCCACGCTCCAGTAGGGTTGCTCCCGTTGACTCATTCTCCCTTCAGCGCAACTTTACAAAGGACCTGACACACACAGGGGAAGGAAACCAACACAGCCCTGTGAACACGTGTTAATTTCAACTCTCCAACCTCTTCAGCCACACATGGGTGGAAGGCGGGTCTGAGATCTGACATCGTCCTGGATGGACAGCGAGACAGTGGATGTGAGGATCGTGACTCTTCATATCGTGTGCAGACACTCAGGCGCCAGCCCGGCTGGGCAAGTGTTTCACCCACTTCTCCAGTCTCCCTTATCGCAATGTGCTGGTTCCTTTGCAGTGAGATTCCTGTCGTGTGATCCTTTTGACTGTGGCCTTTTGCAAACACCAGAGACCTTTGTGTTCCAGGTCATGGATAAGGACTCAAGAAGCAGTGCCCACTGTGCACGTGAAACTTGTTTGAATCAACCCCTAGTTTAGAGCACCACAGGTATACAAAGAGGACAGGACAGTGGCATATCTCCTGTGCACTTGATGTTCAGACTTATGGCCTGATGTGCATATATTTTAATGAAATGACACAGTTAATAGCAGCGGAAGAGATTTGTGGAACAGAATGCCTGGGATAGAATTATTATGAATACAAGAAGCACTACATGAATGGCTCATCTACTAGTAATTGTAAGGCTTAGTTTGAAGTGGCTTTTCCATTTTTTTTTGCCCAATAAATTCTGTTTACTTATTTGCTACAGCATTAAACTTCCAAGGGTAACTGTGCATCGTCTCCACCTGTTTTAAATACCGTGTGTCTCAATTACAAGCTTGGCCTTGTGAAAAGCTAGCGTCTTGCAATCCATGTTAAAACTAATGTTTAGCTGGAAAACCCATCAACTAAGTTTATCTATTAGATTTTATGTAAAATCCATGCACGTTGGCTCTTTGCATGCCATTAACGGAAACTGGAATTTTTTTTTAAAGTTCATTTTCTTTTTCAGTACCATGAAATGCCAAACTGAGCTTGACCCAGAACAGGTTCTCAGTTTCTCAGTTTCAAACTGGATAGGAAAAACTTTCAGGAATCATGTGTGAGTTGATTTTGTGAAAAGAGAAGAACCATTTTAAATTTCTAAGTCCTCTCTGAATTGATTATATGCAAGCTCAACAATGCAGTGAAGCAGCTTGACGTGATGCCAGTGATGGGAATAGCTGGAGAGTGAATGGAGCCACAGGTCCCAGCACCTTACTTCCTCCCTGCAAGGACTTACCTGCATAACTACACTTACAATTACATTTATTGCAAATATATTGTTCAGTGGACAAATGGGTCACTAGCTCTTCACTAGCTCTGCACATTCCCGAAACAGTCACAATCCACAAAGAGAAAGTTTGGCTGGGACTCTGGAACCACTAAGCTATAAAGTATAATTATGCTTGCAATGTAAAATGTTTTAGTTACACAATCAAAGTGTGTTTGTGGTGGTGGTGGCAGGGGATAGGTACTTGAAAGTAAACTTGGGACCAGAAGAGGCAGGGAATGTTCTAGATGAAATTGCCGAGACACTTTTTGAAGTGTGCGGGGAAGGTGGTTGGCGCTAGTACTCATATGCACCAATGAGAGGGGCCAAGAGTAAATCTGAATTAAGAACAGAGCTTTGTTTTGAGGAAGTCCTCTCTGCTGAAGAAGAAGTAGCTTTACAGAATTTCTATGAGGACTGCTTTATCCCAGGTCATTGCACTAGAAAGTAGAAATGAACATGATCACAAATAAATATATTTTTTCAGGTGTTTATAAACACCGAAGAATGTTACCTTATTTTAGGGATACTATTTTTATTTCAGAGTCATAAATTTGCAGAATCCTGATAACAAATGTATTTACCTGGTACTAATGTGTTAATTGCATGACCACATATTCAATACTACATTGTGCTGCTCAACAAAAATGCAAGATTATATGGAGCAGATTTTCCCTTTGGGAGTCTCGGTTAAGCAAAGGACTGACCCTAAGGAGACATTACAGATGCTAACTGCAAGGCAGACGCTGTGAGAAGGATGTCTTGCTCCTCCCCCTCTGTGTCCCTCGTCTGTCTCTTCCCCTCTCTCTTCCCTGTGTCTCCTTTATTCAAGGTTCTTAGTTATTTTAGGAGGCGTGCTAGAAAACTCTTTGTACGGCGAAAGGACTTTGGAGCCCAACAAACCTGGACTGGAATTCTGCCCTTGCATGGCATCATTCCTCAACTCCGGGGGACGTGTTGCGTTGTGTTGTCCTGTAGTGTATTTCAGCTGCCATGTCTACCATGGGGCTGTCATGAGGCTGCAGTTAGATTATTTGGGTAAAGGATCAGCGTCCCCAGCTGACTCCATAAACACTTGCCTTTCATACCCAGGACTCAGGACTTCCCTGAAGTCCAGGGGGAGGAAAGGCAAACCTGAGAATTTCTCATTTCTCTCTCCAGCAAGGGTTCTGTACAGTAATCCACAACCCAAAAATACATTTTATTAAATTTCCCTTTCTCAGTTTTGTGAAGCTTTGATAATGAAAATATACATACACATGACAAATAACATTGTGAAATGTCTGGCATTGTTGGTCACTAAATTAATTTCAAGTAAAACCCTGATAACATAACCCCTTTGACTGGTCATACCAGGCATGGGTGAGGAGGTAACTGGAACTCTCATACATTCCGAGTAGAAATTTACAAAGACACAAAATATTTTGGAAAACAGGTTGATTCTTGAAAAAATATGCATCTATCATCTATACTAGCCATCCTACATCGAGATATTTACTCAAGAGAAATGAAAGCATATGTTCACACAGCGACTTGTACATGATTGTTCATAGGCCTATATTTACAGCTTCAAACTGAAAACAAACAAAACAAGATGCATCTGTGAATGGTTAAACAGATCGGAGTTGATGTGTCTAGTGGGATACTCCTCAACAACAGGCAGGACCAACTATTGAGAAACTGGATCTATGAATGCATCTCCAAAGTATTCTCATTCTCTCATACATCCTCTATGACTTTGAGATACAGTCACACATCTGGTCTCTCAGATGTGCTTTTATATATTTCTAATTTTTTTTTTTAAGATTCATTTACTCATACAAGAGTTGGGGTACAGGCCAGAGGCACAGAAGGGTGAGAGGATTCACCAGAGCCAGAGCAGGGAGCAGAACAGGCAGACTGACTGAAGTGCACTGCTGAGAGGAGCAGTGGGCGAGACAGGACAGGTCTGCTGCACCATGTGGGTATCTCCCTGGCCGGCGGGGAATAGAACCCGCACTGCAGAGGCTGTGGACAGCTTTACAGTGTGGCACTCAACTGCCTATGCCACCAGGGAGGCCCCGCTTTTGTGCATTTTTAAAAAGATTTTATTTTTATTTATTTTTTGCATAGAAGAGCTGGGGTATAGGCCAGAGGTGCAGGGGGTGAGAGGATTCACCAGAGGCAGAGTGGGGAGCAGAACAGGCAGTTAAACTCCTGAGGGAATCAGCGGGTGAGACAGAAGAGGTCTGTTGCACCATATATTGGTCAGCTCCCCGGCTGGGAATTGAACTCAGACCATAGCAGTGACAGTTCTCAGATTTAGCGAGGCTGCTTTTGTGCATTTTTATCTCCATTAAAAATTTCAAGAGAAGTATCAATGCAGTAAAACAAAATTTTTTAAAACCTAGTATAACATTATATGTTCATGCCATAATATAGAGATGTGGGTGTAGCTGAATCCTGTAAGTGCTTGACGCCCCTCCCAGCCAGACTGGTGACCTGCCATCCAACCTGGCTTGTTAAACTGGCTTCTTAGTTCAAACATCCATTGAATACCTTTTTTCACTCAACGCAACCAAAACCAAGTTTGGGATTTCAAGGGGAGATTGAAACACACACGCCCCTCAGCACCAGAAGAAAGCCAGAGGGAAGGAAAGATTGAAAATCTATGGGAAACTGATGTAAAAAGAGATTGTTTGCCTGCGTTTTCCAGCACTACGCCTTCCAGGATGGGCCAAAAACACACAGACGAGAGAATGCTGCAGGTGCTTGGAAGTTCATGTTCACACACTCGGCCCTCTCTCAGGAGGTAGATTTCATTATTCTAGATAGGAATTTGTAGACTACGTAATTTTATTATAAAACTCATCATCAACTCAAATCTTGCGTTTGCAGGTGCATGGAATTGTAACAGGAGGGTCCCCATGAAAGGGGGAGGTTCCAGGTTTCCTGCCCCACCCAAGGGAGGATGGAGCTGAGCAGGGAGAGAAGAAGCTGCAGAGGAGACTGAGGAAGGAAGCAGGATGGAGCCAGGAGACCTGGAGGAGGCGCATGGAGCCTAGAGACACGTGAAGAAACTGCGCTTGTCTTTTGGTCGTGGACGGGGTGACACAGATGTGGGTGAGACCCGTGGGGAGGTGACCATGGCAGCTTTTATCTTGATGTTGATTTTGCTCTTTTCCTCCAGACTTGCCTGGTGGTTTCTGACCCTTTTCTGTGGGTCCCCACTGGAAGGTGCTTTAGACTGTGACAGGCTTTGGGGCCTTGCTCTGGGCCAATCCCGCTTGAGTGGACTTTTACCCACGAGGGGACGGGTCACTTTGGGTGCTTCATTTAGAAACTAGATTCTTTGCCTTTCCTGTGTTGTTTCCTAATTGTATTAAAGCTTCTTCCCATTAAAGTCTCCTATGTTTTGTGTTGATGCAGAGGATGGCAGGCATTTAGAACAGGCAGGTTTGCAGGGTGTGGGCTGCCCCCTCCCTCCCCTGGAACAGAAATATATACATTTTGATACATGTATAGAAGGAAAAATGTACACTATGTTAATACATAGACAAAATAACCAAAAAATAAAATTCTGTTGTTTATTTCATTTGTATGTAAAATTACCAAGCATGATATTCAATTCAGCCTCAGTTCTGGTGTCAGATGTTTGTTTTTAAATATTGCCATGTGCTTTATGAAAACCTTATCTAAGTACGATAAAAGTTATTGAAATATTTTATTCAATCGTGCTGCATTGTTTCTGCTTCCTAAGAGCTGTGCCGCTAGGTGGAAATAACAAATTGAGTAGATTTTCCCTATTTAAAACAATTATAATTCCTCACACAGTCCATATATATATATTTATCTTTTTACTTCCTTATAAAAGTTGTTGCTAATTATATTTATTATAAACCTACTGTGTCACATTGGAATTAAAAAACAATTTTTACAAGAGCACCAGGACTATAAAGTCTATATATCATAATTCAGACTTCTGTATGCACAATACTTATTCATAAGCAAATCCAAACTAAATTGCTATATAGCTTTTGCTCTCAAAGACACATTTGGAGTAGGTATCTTTACAAACTCAAGCAGTAGACTTTACTAAGCATCTGATTTAATGTGTGTAATTCTATTTAAAATGTAATGATTACCATAATAAAGACATCATTATGGAATGATAATCCAAATGGTAATTAACATTTCCATTTTCTTGCTTCAAGGTCAACATCTTGGCACTGCAGCCTGTTCCTTCCGCGCCTTGTGGCATTCCATTTCACTATGCTAAACATTCATAGCATCGATTAATCTGACTTCTGACCTCACTCAGGGCGGGATCTGAATCTTGGTGTTTAGAGACTGGGAAATTAATGAGTCTACCACTGCCTCATTCTCTGCTCCCCTCTTTAAATGGTAATTAGAGTGACACCGTTCATGCTATTAGGGCTAAGCATTTCCATTAGAAAACCAGTTCTTCTTCTGAGATTTATACTTTGCCTATAAAAACTGTCTACATATTTAAATTAGACTGAAAATATACAAACCAATAACGCTGAAATTGTAGCTTGAGGGCAAAGATGAGAAGATGAGGAACAACAGGTCTGCTGTGGACTGTAGTCCAGGTTGTGCACTGAACCATTCCAGGGAATGCCATTTACGTAGGGCAGGGCGTTAATATTTCTACGCTGCAGTTTAGATCAACAGCATAGGCAGTGGAGGAAAGAAACTAGAGCTGCTATCAGGTCAAAAATTCATCTATGAATAAGTCCTTTGCAACTATTGTATTAAAATTTAAGGTGGCTGACAAAGACTTAGGGAAAATGTACCTAAAGTGCTGTAGACTGTGTGAAGCAGATTGAATGGGGACAGGAGTTACTAAAAGTGATATTATAAGAGCTGGCGACTAAAGGATTGTAAGCTGGCATTGCATCACTTGGGAATGCAAGTTTCCACGAGAGCTGCCTCACCCTATGTTTCAGCTCCTGTGTTGGTAACCAGGGAGTAGAGATTTCCTCTTTAGCTAGGGCTGGGCAGCTGGCAAGGTGCATCAATCGCTCTGAGCTGTTGGAATTAACTAGATGTGTTTATTTAGAGATTATTTCTTCTGCCATGACAGATGGCCCACCAAATATGGCACAGTCATTATTTAGAACATATTTTCTGCACCTCTCATTTTTTATTTAAGTTATGATTCCAGTGCTATTCCACACTCTAATAATAGCACAAAAGTCATCTTAAGCTTTCTTTCTTTCTTTCTTTGTTTTTTTTTTTTTCAATCGGGGGTGATTTCACTGAAGTAGAGCACAAAGATCAACATAAGGAGCATCTATCAAATTCATAATGACAATATTATGCAGAGTCCTCTTCTCGACTACAATGTTTAAATTCACATGTAGTTGTTCTTTTAGGTTTATCTATTGGATTCCCACTGAAAATGTAAGTGAGTTTCCATTTAATGTGCAGCAGAAATATTGCCATCAAGACCAAAAAGCTGGAGCCCCAAGAAAGGACAAGATCTGGGGTGTGTGAATTATGCTGGGGTCCTAGGAAATTGAGAGATTGGTTTTCCTGGACAAGATACCTGGACATTCTGGACCAACCACATTCCCAAGAGTGAACACCTGAGTTCCCAATGAATGCCCGGGGCCAATGACCAAGGGAAGAGGATGAAAATCATGACTTTTTGTACATTGCAGACCCCATGGTCCCCAGGCAGGACCGTGCCTCTTCCTTCTCTCTATGGCACACCTGGAGATATTCCTCACACCTGGTTTCTTGAATGAATGACTGAATAAATAAATGTATTTGTTGTTCCATATTCACTGTCTCATTTGATTCTCATGACAGACACCCTTGAATTTTCATTTCCTTGACTGTTACCAAGCACTGAGAAGCAAATTCAAGAAACAAATTCAAGGTAATGTCTGTGACCTCAGGAGTGCAGCATCTAGGAGACAGCCAAGCTAACCCCCCACACCCAGGCATATACAGTTAAATAGCACCAGAAAGGTGAATGCATCTGTTTTGCAGGGCTGCATGATGTCCAGGGGAGATGCTGTGACAACTGTGTGATCATGGAGTCTTGAAATATCAGCAAATATTCTTCAGACATCCAAAGGGAGCTTATTCAAGAGAAGGCTCTGTGCCAATACATACTCAATTACCCAGAGATCTTAGCCAATGCAGGTTGTGTTTCAGCAGGTCTTGGGGGGACTTGATCTTCAACATCCCTGATGTGCTATTGCTGGTCCATGGATTGTGCTTTGGCACATCAAGACTTGGGAGGAAAGTCAAATGTGAGAAAATGTCAGTAGTCTGTTCTATTCAGTCCCTGTCTCCCAAGGGGTGACATGTGCCCCCAGGGACATGAGAGATGAGAGTGGGCTTCTTTTATTTCATGTCAATGTCTGGGTATTTTCTATTTCTGCTGGCCTTCTTTTTCTGGTTTTGCCATTTTACTTTATTGTTTTCTATGAAAGAAACATTGCATTATCAGTTGAGCATATATGATATATTAAAGTGGTAATAGATGTATGGCCACACAAATGTACATGTGTGCCTATATGTACATACCTATATATGATATCCTATTTATTTAAGAACATCCTTCATTTTTTACCAATAAGGGTCAGGGTGTAAAGAAAACACTGATGGGTTTTGGCAGAACGGATGCAGCACACAGCAAGGCTATGGCTGCATTCTCAGATAAAGTCACGGGGGCCCTGAGATGCAGGTGCTGTGCTCAGGTCTGCAGAGCTGAGGTCCAAGGGCAGACCTTCTGACTCCAAGTCCCATGCTCTTCCCTCTCCTCTGTGTCCTGGGCACATCCGAGGCTGGAGAACAGAGCAGTAAAATAATAAGTCAAAGCACCTTGGGGAGCCTCACCTACAAATACACTTCCCTTCTGACCTCTACTAAAACATGCAGAAAAGGAAAGTTGCAAAAGCCAGATTGTCTTACAGGAGCATCTCATTTGAGAGAAAACCTTCCGTGCTGGTGTCGTTAATCACTTTGCCTCCTCCCTTCCCCTAGGACTCCCCGGTGACAGAGCAGCTCCGAGCTGGTTTGTGTCTGTGCTGCAGCAATCTCAAGATCAATTAGTATTTTTTACGGTGCTGTCGTGTAGAAATACAGTAGGGGATGTGGACAAAGTCAACCATTGTGAGGTCGCGGTGCACAGCTGAGTTGCCCGTGAGCCCGAGGGACGGGCAGGGCTGTTGCGTCCTCTGGTGTCAGGCTGGGCTTTGACTGCGGCCGTGCATGATTTTATCGTTAACAGAAGAATGAAGTCATAAGTCGGGGTGGGCGGAGGGCAGGTGCTGCCCGTGGAAGTCCTTGATGTGTGTCACGTTGCAATGATTTGAATTCCATTTCAAATGTGCACAAGACATTTGGCACGTCACCTCTTCCGGGGGCCCGTGGGGGAGCCCCAGGAACCAGGCCCTGCAGAAGCCCTGGCTCGTCCTGCCCACTGCATGAAAGAAGGAAAGTGAGTGAGAATTAAAGCCACTGGAAGAGTCTGTTCACAGCACACGCACACTCTCTCCTCCACTGTCCCCGCGCGCCCTTCTTTGTTACGTTATGTCCGTTGCCTCCCTGGCCCCATCGGCCCTGCAGAGCGGGAGGCTGGGGCTCAGAGGACTCTGGCTCCTACCAAGTGCTGGCATGGCCTTCCCGACCTGAGGCAGTTCAGGGCTAGAGACTCATAAACTCCTTAGCATTTTGCATGATCTGACCTAGTCTAAGGGATTCGTTCCAGCTGATAGATTGCCTCGTTCATTCCTTCACTCATTCCCTTATCCAGCTATTAACTCTTGGCCTGTTCCTGTCAAGCACTAGTCACACGGGGGACCTAGAATACCCACCATCCTCACCCACCAAAACCGCCACGGTCAGGGAGGCAGAGAAAGGCGTAATGGCAGCTGGTGGGCTGCAGGCTGCCGTGAAGAAGGACCAGGGCTGGAGAACTGGTTTCCCTTTCCAGGTGCAGGAAGGTAATACCTCTGCAGGGCTGAGCAATCGCTGGAGGCATCTGCAAATGCAAAAATGGGGGAGAAAACTGGCACCGACCTAGTAGCCCAACTAGTACGGGCTTGTCCTGTTTAATATCTATCCATCTGGGCCTCCCCTGGTGGCGCAGAGGTTGAGCGCTGGGCTGCGAGGCTGCCTCTGCAGCGCCGGTTTGATCCCCGGCCGCCGGGGAGGGTCCCACAAAAAAAAAAAATCTATCCATCCATCCATCATCAAACGCTTGCATGCATGTACATGCATAAACAGTCACATGCACACACACATACACACGTGTGCACATAAGACAAATACATGTGTATACATGGATATATGACATTTACATAGATGCACACATGGTATATATACAGAATGCACACCCCTGTGCGTATATGCTCCTATAGACACACTTTTTCATTTCCCTCATGGCTATCCTGAGATATTAGCATTTCCAATGCATAGCAAATTAGATTAAAATTTAGAAATTCTGAAAAGCCTGCGACAGTTAGTCTGACCACAAGCTTCCGGCTCTGAGGCCAACACGCTTCCTAAAAAGACGCTGAGATAGCAGACACCAGGCCGGGCTCGCAGCGCCCCCCGTGCAGCCAGGGTCCAGAAAGGAGGCACGGCCGTTACTTCACACTTTCTTTGGTTACGCAGCTCCTTGCTTTTTGCTCTTTGTGCCTGAATTCCATCACACATTCTGGGTCACTATAGCAACGCAGTCCAGTTCTATCACCACCTTTGCCAAGAGCTTGTCTCTCCATGAAGGGCCTCTCCACTCTGCCAAGGAGGGACACCATGATCACACCTCCCTTCTAGGCCACTGGGCCTTACCCCATCTGCTCGCCACTGTCTGGAAATCAGATTTTAGAATATCAAGAGGGCGTGTCTTAGGCCAAGGATTGCTCAGTTACTGTGACGCTGTGGCATCTGAAAAAATATTTTCGTGGACAATAACAGAAACCAAGAGAGTTCCAGTGAACTCCTGGTGGTGTTTTCTGGGTGCCTCTCAGGACTGAGGTTTTACAAGGCTGCTCACATGCCAGAGAAGGGGACTCCAGGGAGGCACACGGCTTCTTTCCTTCTCCGCCACCTGCCAAGACCAAGGCCTGAGGATGGGCGGGTTAGACAACAGGCATGTTTTGCTCCCAGTTCAGTGCCCTGGGGAGTCCATGATCAAGGGGGCTGATTCGATGCCCTGGGGAGGGTTTTCTCCCTTACTAGGTGGCCAGCTGCCATCTCACAGAGAGAGAGAGAGAGAGGAAATTCTGGCGTCATCATGAGGGCCTCACCCTCAGGTCAGATCCAACACTAATCACCTGGAAATCCCCACCTCCTCACACCACCTCTTCATGCTTTCATCGTAGCCTACGGCTTCTGCACATGAGTTCAGGGGTTTCCAGCTCAGTCCACAGCCCAGGTTTGTGTGATGGGCTCACATTTGGGGACACCTGTAGGCTCTGCTGTCCACGAGCAGTCTTGAGAGCTGCCCAGCATCACTCCTCGTGGGTGCTCACAGGTGAGATGCCAGGAGTTGACAAAGGAAAATTTTCACCCAGACAGGGATGGGGTGAGTTCCCGAATCCTCAGCGTGGCAGAAGCCTCTGGGATGAAGGAGGGATGCAGATCCTGTGAGGTTTCGTGTATTCACCTTGTGGGCCTGGTCCCCACCCCTTCTTTTTAAAGCAAATTTTTCAGATGGATTTCCTCAGATCCCAAAGCCCCTTCCATCCTCCCTCCTTGCAGAGACACAGCCCTCCTTGTACCTCCTGCTCCTTCATATGTTCTTTCATAATAGATCTTGATGATCCAAAATCCCGACAACCGCATGAGAGTTGGCTTTGCTGGCTAACAGAGACGATTGTTCTCTGCAGATACTACCAGGCGTTTGCAGAGTGGGAGGGTGGGGGGAGCATGTGCATTCATATTTCTTTTATTCTTAATTTATTTGCACAATAAAGAAAGAAAATAATCGTATATGTGCTACCACTTTCTATTATTATTTACATTATTTCTTAGAGAAAAACTAATTCTTATGGAACCTACATACTATACTTTTTAAAAAAAATTATTTATTTATGCATACCAGAAAGGGGGTGGGGTAGGCCGGAGGTGTGGGGAGGGATTGAGAGGATTCAGCAGAGACAGAGTGGGGAGCAGAACAGGTGGATCTACTGAAATACACTGCTGAGGGGAGACAGGAGAAGCCTGATGAGCCATGTGGGTAGCTCCCTGGCTGGGGATCCAACTCATGCTGCAGTGGCTGCTGACAGCTTGATAGCACTGTCTTTAACCTCTGTGCCACCAGGGAGGCCCCTACATACTATACCTTGACACACATGGCAAGTTAGAAAAAAAACAAACCTATTTCTTAGAAGGTCCATTCAAATTCATGTCACCCTTGTTATGTCACCTCCCTCCACAAAACTGAGCATCATTCCTGCCTGAAGCCCTTGGCCCCAACACACCCTTCTGTTAGCATCTAGCCCATTACCTCACCAGGACTTATTTCCATGTACATTCTCCAACCTTGCCTTCCAAATCTTTGAGGTGAGGCTCTCTGCCGTATTCACCATCTCTTCTTGGCGTTGAGTGAGCGACCAGACATGACTGAGCTTAATGCAAATGTTTCCTTTTTTGTGAAAAGTCCTTTCAAGATCATGTAAACCCTTATGTTCATCTGAGGCTTGTTGGATATTTTTTTACATGGGGTTTTAACAAAGTTCTATCATTTCCAGTACTGACCAGATTAGGAAATTCTTGACATCTCATCGATTCTCCAGTTTTGCCATCGCAAAAACCAAACTATTCTAGGGCTCATTTCAGGCTCTATGGAATTTTTTAAAAAGCTGGGTTCAAGCTAGGATGGTGGCTAGTTTAATTCGCAAAGGGAACCCGAGAGCTTTGTGGAAACTGTGGGCCCCACGACCCTTCTGGAGATGAATGGATCTGTTCGCCGTAGCTCTGGGGTGCTGTCTCCATTCACGTCGAGCACCCACATTTTACTCTTTCACGTGCAGAGGTAGTTTGAAGATGCTGTAAAAAGTAGAAATATTTTCATGTAAAAGCTACATCAACCAAGCAGTTTTGTGAGAACAGCAATTGCATGTAATTATGGAATTTTCCATAACTGCAGAATGAACCTCTTTTTTTCCCTTTTCTCTTATTTTTTTAAAAGAAATTGCCTCTGAGGCCACAAACCAGCTGTGACAATGTAGAATATTATTGAAAGCAATACCTAAATTGAACAGACTCTCAGCCCCAATCCCTTTTGTGAGATTCAGGGAAGATTTTTGTTCTTATGTTGGGGAGAAGAAATTGGAAAATTACTTTCAGTTGACAAAGGAGGAAAATAAGTATGCTTAGTCGCTAACGTACTACCAAAGCATAGTGTTCATTTGATAAGGCTCAGTGTGTCTACTTCTAAAAGTTGGGTTTGTTTTTTGAAAAGGAATCTGCAGAGACAATCATATATGCACTCACAGTTTGCATCTCAATGATGCACTTGCAGGCACATCCCGGTCATGTTAATGAGACTTTTGCCACCATGTGGCCTCAGTGACAGTTGTATCCACAAACAGCAGTTCATCAATTGATTGCAGGTGTTTCCCCTTAGAAAATAAAAACTGCATGTACAGACCACAAGGTGAGGGAAAATCAATTTTCAACAGTCACACAATCTGGTGACTTCTGAAATACAGCTTTGGGAAGCAAATTCTCTTGCTGCTAGTCATAAAAATTACATTTTATTTAAAAATATAAACCAAAGACATCAATAGTAATAAAGATTTATAAACTGAAAATTAACCACAATATGCCTAGGATGGCACACAAAATTTTCCTAATTAAAAGAAAATAAAAATCTCAAAATATTTTATGTCTTTACCTATTGCTATTCTTAAGGGAGTCTTTTATCTTTTCCTTATATTTGCAAGTTTCTGTCAAAAATATTTCTTAAATTACATAAAAAAAACCACTCGATGAGACTTATGTCCAATTTCAGTTTAGGTAGCTGCCAGTAATGTATGATCTTAGACTCCCCAAGTCTGGGGGTTCATTTACATTGTATCTCTTTGAATTTTCTAATGGATGCTTGACATAGTCATGCCTCATTGGGCCTCAGACTGTTTTCAAGTGAGATTTTCTTCTTCATAAACAACTCTAGGCTCTTAATGAAGACCCAGGTTTTCCTTCTATCTGATCTGTCTTTGTCCCTTCTTACCACTGTCTGCTATAGATTATTTCACACAATTCCACCTTTGATCAACATTTTTCACACCTTAGCCCAGCTGACTTAGTCTAAAAAAGAGTGGCATTCTACCCAGGAAATCTAATTGCCAAAGTTCAAATTTATCCTTTGAAAGATAACTACACATGTTGGATTATATTTGGAATATCTGATCAATAAAGCTGAGGTCTTGAACTCAAGGATTTAGAAGAGAAGGTTGGGGAATGTATATGAAATTAAGTCCTTGTACAATAATGTGATAATACTGATAGAAGGATGTGGGGGACAAATGGCTTAGATAATCCTTCGTAACAGGTTTATCTTGTGCACAGTGAATGCTTATTTATTTATTTTTGTATAGAAGAACTGAGGCGTAGGCCAGAGGTACAGGAGTAAGAGGATTCACCAGAGACAGTGGGGAGCAGAATAGGAGGATCTACTGAAATGCACTGCTGAGGGCCTCCCTGGTGGCGCAAGGGGTTAAGCACCACACTAGGAAGCAATTCGCAGCCTCTGCAGCATGAGTTTGATCCCCAGCCAGCCAGAGAGCAACCCACATGGTGTAGCAGACCTCTCCTGTCTCGCCCGCTGCTCCCCTCAGCAGTGTATTTCATTCAGTCTGCCTGTTCCATTCCCCACTCTGCCTCTGGTGAATCTTCTCACCCCCAGCATCTCTGGCCTGTACCCCAGCTCTTGTATGCATAAATAAATAAATCTTAAAAAAAAAATGAAATGCACTACTGAGGGGAACAACAAATCAGACAGGAGAGGTCTGCTGCACCATGTGGGGGTCAGCTCCATGGCTGGGGATCGAACTCAGGTGGTTGCAGTGGTAGCGCTGAGATTTAACCCTTAGGCCACCTGGGAGGCCTCGATGTTTATCTTTGTGGGTTTGTTCTTGGCCTCTGTAAACCAGAAGCCAGCAGAACCCTTTCCTCTTGCCCCTGTTGTCACATCTTGAAGTTAGATCATTCTAGTGAGAACCATCTTCTAGAAACTGTACTAAGGAAAACTTTATGTTCGTAAGTGAAATTTATCTTACTTTTCTCTCCTGCACAAGTGTTAAAATTGACGGTGGGAAATCAAGAAGCAGAAATGAGATCGTACTTCCTCCAGGGTTCATTTTGAGGGCTGTGACAGTTTGGGAGGGGACACTGAGTTAGGGCCAGAAGGTGTATATTTCAGTTACTGTTTTTTCAATTTTTGTGATTTTGGACAACTTCCTTAAATTCTGGAGTTCTGTTTTACTCATTTAATATGGGAGTAGCGAGGGAATGGGATCCGTTGTTCTTCCTCAGGCAGCGATTCTATGCCACCTACTTCTCACATTTATTTGAAGGGTGGATGGTGGCACATGAAAATACTCCCAAATCTTTGAAGTTCAAATATCTGAAGCCATTTAAGAATCACCTGTTGAGGTCCCACCACATGACTCCCTATCCATGGCTTTTCCATTCTCCCACCCCCAGCCCAGCCCACTTTAAAGCTCATTCTTTCCTGATTAACTTGACCGTAACTCCAAATTGTGTGACTCTTCCTTTGGAATTCTCCCCATAGCCAGTTTATGTGTCATTCAAGGAAATAAGTCTCATTACTTTGTAATCACACCTCGTTTGAGACCCCAAATAGAATTACATAGCTTGATCACTCACTTAATTCACTAAATTTGGCTCCAAAAGACTTTCACTATTCCAAAAATAAAATCAGTTTTGAAAAGTTGAAGATTTGTCAACTTTGCCTACCCTGGGAAGACTATGTGTCAGACTCTGGAAAGAAATGCAAAGGAGAGGTTTCATAAGGTTTTGAGCCATTAAAATTTGTGTGATTGAATATATTGTTATGAAAAGAATCATTTTGAATGCAACTAATTATCATTTGAGCCTACTTATGTTGGATTAAAAAAAGTCTATCCCAACACGTTTCACACGTCGTACACGTTTCTGTAAGGTTATTTTTCTTGTGTCTGTTTTCCTATAATTATTTTGTTGATTCTATCCTCAATTTTCTTGCCTTTCTCTTGCTTGGCATGCTCTTTTATCTTAGTTAAATCTCACTCGATCTTTAACCTCTACTTTCTCTTACACACTGTAACGTGACTAAAGTAAAAGGCACATCCCCTTGACTAGTCTCTATTAAATTCCTAACCACAAATTCCAAGTAGGCGTCACTGCTGCCTGATAATCCCACTCTATTTCCTTAGTTACCTCCACCATTTTGCACCGTTCTAATTCATCAGCCTAGAACTGTATCTTAAAACTATCCATCCCTTGATCCTTTCCTTTGCAATTTCCTTCTCATTTCTCTGTCCTCTCACAGCCATCTCAAAAGAGCACGCTCAGTTCCACTCAATCCAGGCATGTGTCTTCACCCCACCATCCAAGAGACTCTTGCCAGAGACTCCCATTGTGAGAGTCCTTGATGCATCCCAAGGACCTAGAACACTTCTCATCTTTGATACTATTTCATTGAATATTTTTTAAAATAATGAATAGCTGACTTTTAAATGTTAGCAATCTTACGTCTTCCAGTGAGTGAAAACTTGCTTGAGATCAGGGCTGGGGCTTCCTTGCTCCTAACCTTTATGGAACAATGAAGACATATTTAGGTACAGAGAAGAGGCTCAATAAATGCTTCCAGATGATGAACATTTACAAATGCAATCTTTGCAGAGTTCATTTCACTGAGAAGCTAGTCCCTAAATACAGAATTTTCTGCACATTAAGTACAAACAAAACAGGCCTGTGCACATAGCACTGTTCTCAGAGAGTGTGATGCTTCTGCTCCTTTTACTGATTAGCAATTATAATGCCATGTGACACTATGTGCGACTGGTCCATGGAAGCCATAGTGCAAAATGTTTGAAAATGGAAGCACTTTCCAGAGAATTACTTGACAACTTTCTCTATGTAGACAGCAGTTGTCAAATTACATTCATAAGCAAATAGCAGTGAAACCGGGAATTGATGAAACAAAACTTGCTTTTTCTTGGAAAAGTTGTAGAAAAATGGGTCACAATTGTGTCAAATTTGCATGATTCTAGCAATAAAAAATATGTGGGGCATAGACACTATGTATGAGACTATGTATAATCCTTGATAATTGATCATACCCCTTGTGAGGTGGGCTGAGGGAGGTGTGTTAGCTAGGATAATTGAGTGTATCCGGAACAACATTTCTTAACTCCAGTGAGGATGGATAGAAACAGACTCTGCTACAGTGCGGTTTGGAAGACTTTAGCTCTTCATAAAAAAATTAAAAATTTGCACAGGCAGTACATGAATAATGTTCCTCTATTCTCAGTTCAATTCCTTTCTAATATATCTCTCCAATTATTTTCCCACATTCAGAGCTAACCACATTTTACCATTCAGAGTATACCTTCCAGGTGATTTTCTACACAGTTATCAACACACACATGCACATATCTGTGTGAACATAAATGCATATGCACACACCAATGTGCACACATCCATCTATCTATCTATCTATAGGTTTTATATTTAGGTAAACTACAAAATAAAGAGTGTATCGCTTTTTGATTTATTATTTCCATAAGTCTATATTTGGAGACGTGTGCTTGTCATTGGGTAATGTAAATGTAAATCCATCTCACTGTTAGTCATGTTTATATAAAGTTCCATAGAAGTAACAAGTAACACACGACAACTTTATTTGATTACTCCTTTGTTGATAGATACTTGAATTGCTGCCAACTTTTCAAATTTAGATACAACATGAAAGTGGCTATTTTACAGACACATATATGCACATGTGCCAATGAGTCTGTGGTGAGGATTCTTCAGAAGTAGCACTGTCAGACCAAAGAGAAGGACTTTGCATTTGATGGATGCCACTAACATTGTCTCCGTGAAAGCTTTTTACCAGTTTATGCTTCCATCAAGAGTGTTTGAGTGCTTCTCTCCCCACCCCCTCACCCATGCTAAATACAATCTTATATTTATTTATTTTATTTAAATATTTTATTTTATGTAATTCTTACATCTTTTTCATCTTTGCACAATGTATGCATTTTCATTTTGGTTATATTTCCCCATATGATTGCATCTCTCCCCTTATTTTGACTCTAGTCCTTCCTTTCCCCGCCTCTCCCCTCCATAGTGTGTCTCTGGTTTATAGTTGCTTGTTGATTTTGGTTTTTACTTTGTATTGATTAGTCTTTTTTCCTGGTCTCTTATTTAGGTTTTCTAAATTCCTACTATGAGTGAGAGCTTCCATATGATCCAGCAATACCACTCCTAGGTATTTACCGAAATGACACAGAGACAGTAATTCCAAAGGGCACCTGCACCCCTATGTTTACAGCAGCACTGTTTACAATAGCTAAGCTTTGGAAACAACCCAAATGCCCAAAAATAGATGACTGGATCAAGAAGATGTGGTACATATACACCGTGGAATATTACTCAGCATTCAAAAAAGATAAACACATGCCATTTGCAGCAACATGGATGGAGCTAGAAGGGATCATGCTCAGCGAAATAAGCCAGAAAGAAAAAGAAAAATACCGGATGGTCTTTTATTTATTTTTAATTCCTAATCTGGTAAGTAGGGAGGGGCAACTTCTAGTTATGTTTGGTTACTTTATATATTTTCAGCTTTCGACATTGGATGAGCTTATGGGTATTTTGTATACCCTCTGGCAGATGTGCATTGCTTTTTTTCTTTATCATTTTCCTCCCATCCCCCTTTTTTTCTATTTTCTCTATGGTATTTTCTAGACAAGGAGTCACTTTGGTTTAGGGAAAAGGAAAGGAGAAGGAAGAAACTCAGTTTCTCTGCCTCCTCCGCAGCTACTTTTCTTTACATCAAGGCATGTTTGTGGAATAAAAGAAAGATCTAATACATAGAGATGGCAGAGCAGACAAAATTAGCTCTGGCTACTTATTGTAATTGCTTATGCCTTGTAGACTTTTTAAAATCTGTATTTTACTATTGACCACATACCACAGATATAGTAATTTATTTATTCTGGAGTGAAGCTACAGTTTTTTTTTTTTTTAATTTTCAAGTGCACCTTTTGTTGAGAACTCTATTTTGTGAAATCCATGTATTCTTCTAGTTTCTGCTCAATCCTTCAGTTGGCCAATTTGTCAAGACCTAGGACTGGGGGGAATGGATGTAGCTCTACCTCACATTACACTTCACACATTACACATTACATTAAAATGTCAACTAAAACAAAAACCTTGTTTATAAAATCCCCCATGTGCTCTCACAAAATAAGCCCAGGGTGTGTTTTATAAAACTTTTTACCCAAAACATAATTGTGAGCATGTATAAATAGGTCAGATTCATGATAAAAAAAACTGCTAGGAACATGGCAAACTCATGGTTATTGTTATTGATATTGATCTGCACTTCACAAAACAATCTTTACGTCCACTGAGTGCTCATCACATGTCCAAGGAAATGAAAATAAAATTCACTAGATGCATATTTTTTTAAATATGAGCCATGCAGCTGTTTTCGGGTATTGCTTGGGCTCCTCACTTGACTAGATGACCTGATCAATGTCAAGAAAGCCTGTATTTACTTTTAAAGAAGAAACTGAATGCGATGATTTTATGTTGGCACTTCTCTCTCAATTCTCACAGACATGCCTGTGCATTCATATGCACATGCAAAATGTGGAACCAAGGACTGTGGCTCAGGTTTGGGTTCAAGAGCTTTGGCCTACATCTGAAATCAACACTTACAGCCCTGTGAATACTGATATATGCTGAGTATGTGACAAAAACAAGAAATTCCCTTGGCATTGGCAGTGACATTTTGTGATTATTGCCCTTCTCTTGAAAATAACTGTTCACTGTACCTGTTGATCTCTGTAAGTATTCTGATTCTCTATTGCTGTGTGACAAGTAATCCCCAAACTCCCATATAAAGCAGCAACATTGATTTAATTTTCTGGCAAGACTTCATCTTTGTCAGGATGTGGCAGGGACGGCCCATGTGTGTTCCACATGGTGTCAGCTGGGGCAGATGACTCAGGGAGGGGAGGGAGACCGAATCAGCACCAAGGACAGCTCCCTTGCATGTGTGGCCATGGCCTAGGTTCCCTCTGGATGGCCACTTCCCTAGAGCTTCCACTCACCTGTGGTGGTTGCTTCTTTTCAGATCTGCCAATGTATGAAGCCCAGAAGCCAGCGGAGCATCACCTCTGCTATAGTCTGTAGCTTAAGCAACCCCAGAACCCAAATTCAGATGAGAACACATGCTCATGTCTAAATGGGAAGGCATTCAAATCCATCAGGAACATTAAAATATCAACTAAAACAAAAACCTTGTTTATAAAATCTCCCATGTGTTCTCATAAAATAAACCCAGGGTGTGTTTTATAAAACTTTTCACCCAAAACATAATTGTGAGCATGTGAAAATAGGGTCAGATTCATGAGAAGAAACTGCTAGGAACATGGCAAACTCATGGTTATTGTTATTGATATTGATCTGCACCTCACAAAACAATCTTTACTTCCACTGAGTGTTCATCACATGTCCAAGGAAATGAAAATAAAATTCACTAGCTGCATATTTTTTAAAGCATATGTCAGTACATGCATTTAGTTATGATTTATTTTACTGGTCTGTTTAAGATCTCAGAGCTGATGAAGTGATATATTCCTGGTCATTTGGTGACATCCTCTTAGAATAATGGGTAGAAGATTTTACTAGTTACTTACACCTTGTATCACTTTTTATTTATTCATTGTACATTTAGAGACATCTCCCCAAGGGATTTGGGTGGCAAATTTATCAAACAAATGAGACTGTGAAAGGATATCAGTCTAAAAGCAGTTCATTGTACAAACCACATGTAATGACATGCTTTTAGTCAAATTACAAAGCCTCAGTTGGTTCGAAATGTTGATTTTTATTAGTTGAGCCTATGTAATAAATATCATAACGTGCAAATATATTTGTGAGCTAATATTAAAACTCACTCCATTCTTTCCCAAGAAATTCATCTCAGGAGTTGCTATATGCTTCTTGAATTGTTTTTATATAACAAAACAAATGTCATTTTTTTTTGTAGCATGGCTCATTTCAAAAGTTTGCTGAGCACCTATGAAATAAATGCTCGGAGGACAGAACTAGACATTATAAATGGCATTTTAAATAGATTTTCTGACTGCATTAGCACATTTTGCCTGGATTGTGAATTCAGGTAACTTCATTTTTATTAATAGAGTATCTACAGAATGGGGTAGATCCTTTGTACAAGATAATGGTGTCATAAATTTTTCTACAATATTACTAAAACCTATTAATATTAAATCAGGCTCTCCCCTCTAAAAAATTTGTCACTTTCTTAAGTTGATACCTTGAATGGGTAGAATTAGCCTGTCCTTGGATTTTTAGAGATGTTTTGGATTTTAGATATTTATATTCTTTAAGAAGTTATTCTGGACCATACCACTCTTTTTCTTATGGAGTAATGCATCAATAAGCATCCCAAGTCAATTGAAGGACAATGGGACAAGATGGCTCCTTGCCTTAGGTGATGGCATTTGTAAACACAGCCCTGGTCTATTGTGTTTTCTTATAGTGATCTGACTTGCTAAAATTCATAGTCAAATATCTTGTTGATGTAAAGTCAAAGGAAGTCAGACATACAAAACAGTTCTGCAGTTCTTGTGTTAGGATGACCCTAAGTAGCCCACTCCCAGGGTGATAAAGGTGGAGGTTTTAGAGGGAGACTGATTTCTCTTCTCTTTGGTTCTCAATTATTTACTAACTTACTGTATGGCATCAAATAAGTTATGCTCCTCCACTGATGCTCTTTTCTTTTTTCTGTTTGTTTATTTTTAAAAATATTTTTATTTTATTTATTCATACAAGAGCTGGGGTATAGACCAGAGGTGTGGGGGAGTGAGAGGATTCATCAGAGACAGAGTGGGGAGCAGAACAGGCAGATCTACTGAAATACACTGCTGAGGGGAGCAGTGGGCAAGACAGGAGAGGTCTGCTGCGCTATGTGGGTCAGCTCCCTGCAGGGGATCGAACTAGTACTGCAGTGGCTGTCAATAGCTTCACAGTGCTTAACCACATAGACTTAACCCTTGCGGCACCAGGGAGGCCCTGGTGCTCTTTTGTAAGATGAAGCTAACAATGTTTTGTGGTGAGGATTAAGTAATAGAATCCTTGCAGAAATAGTTGACTTAGCACTTGGTATATAGTAGGTACTGGATAAATGCATGTTTTTCTTCTTTTCCTTACTTTCCTAAAGTAATACATTTTCCTCTTTATTTGCCAGAGTTCTCCAGAGCAACTGAACTAATTTTATGAGTGTACTAAAGTATGCACATTATGTATATACTATGAAATTACATAAAATATAAAGAATTGAATTATTAAAATTTCACAGGCTGAAATATCCCACAAGCTGTTGGATGAAAGCAATATGGAAACCCAGGGAAGCAGTGATATCATTTATAATAGATCGAATCTTTGGTCAAAAATCACAGTTCCAGGGCATGAGAACATGAGATAGGGTGCTCCAGCTCAAACAGTGAGACAGAAAAGATTCAAATCTCCTTCTTCCATGTAATATCATGAAGTGCTTTAACTACAAATGGCAAACTGATTTGTTCACCACTCAGAAAACTAACATTAGAGTAGAGAGTTCCACTAGGGATCATTTTCACACCAGGAGACATTTGGCAATGTCTGGAATGTTTGGGTTGTCATTCCTGGAAGAGGGGTGATACTGGCAACTAATGGGTGGTGGTCAGTGATGCAATATACACAGGAGTCCCCACAACAGCGAATTTTCTGCTCCTGAATGTCAATAGTAGTGAGGTAGAGAAATTCTGCTCTAGAAATGATACTTTTCCAACTCTCTAACACAACTTTTTTCAATCTAATAGTCATGACAGACACCCTAAACAATTAATTTTTGTTGCAAGAATTTTTTTTTTGTCTGAGAAAATAAGAAAAATCTGATCTTTGCCCTACTAGACCTTCAGTCAATGACTATTTGTACATGTAAATAACTTTTATTAATTAAGGTATAAGAAAACTAATATGCAACCATGAATTATAATGAGATGTTGAGTAGTAGAGATCTCATGTGCTTATTTTCATTGCAACTATGTGTATTTTTTTAAAAAAAAGTACTTGGTTAAGTAAGATGGTAAATGCAATTTGGGCTATACAGAAATTTATTTTTTATAGAAAGGAAAACCATTAATTTCTAAAGTCCAAACAGTTTGATATATGAATTTCTGACATCTATGCATTAATTAATTTCATTTCAAGAATTTAGAAATGAGAAGGAAGCACGCCAAGGATTATCACAACATATTTCCTACTTCTAATCTTTTTAATTCTAATACATGCAAGTTATTTCTTACAAAATTTTACTCTTTTATGGGTACAACACAGCCATACTTTTAGATATTTTCCAGTCTCTTTTCCCTTTTCCTCAGTCAATTAGAAGGAGACACTTGACATTTTAAGCTGTGCTGCGGCTGCTGAGATAAATGAGGAGGTCTGTTCCTTGCTGTCCCACAGCGAGTGTGCTCAGTAAGATTTCTGTTGCAGTGAAAGCACATTCTGCCATCAATTCACATGGAATATCCTCACTGAAACATGCACGTAGTCTGCCAGAATCACAGTAAAAAGGGAGAAAGAACCACTTTGGCGTGAACTATATCTTAACACAGATAAAGCAAAAAGCCTTAGGACCAAATAAGGTTTCTGGACATTTACAAATCAACCTTTATTTATTTATTTTTAAATAAAAGTCCTCTTTCAATTTTCCACAGTTTTGTTTTTCCATTCTAGAACTCCAGAATCTGCTGATCAGATCAGAATTTACCCTACACAAAATCATGATTTTACATGGTTTAATATTTTTCCCTTCTCAGAGCAACTTTCCAGATTATTATGTTTTATTGTTCTTTTATATGAGGGACATAGGAAATTTTGTTTGTTTTGATTATTATAGCTCTACAGTCTAGTTTAAAGTCTGGGAATGTGATGCTAATATTTTCCCTCTTTTTCATCAGAATTTATTTGGCTGCTTGGGGTCTTTTGTGATTTCATATGTATTTTAGTAATGGTTATTCTATTTCATTGAAAAATACCATTGAAACTTTGATAGGGTTTGCATTGAATCTGTATAATGCTTTTGATAAGTGGCCATTTTTAAAATGCTGTTTCTTCAGATACATGAGCAGTGAAAATATTTCAACTTCTTAATGTCTTATTTCTTGGATGATGAGGCATTGGCATAGAGTTTTAACTAAGAAGTGAAATGAAATGATTTGCACTTTGGAAAGATAACTAACAGCATGGTAGAACTGGTGAGTACCAGTGGTCTAGAGGCAAATTTTGCAACTGTTGCATCATCTGAGTAACAAAAGGGAAGCCCTAGAATGCAAATTCAGAAAACTTGCTGATTGTTTAACTATTGCAGTTGAAAAGAGAAGAAACAAAAGGTTAACACCCAGGCATATGAATTAAACAACTCAGTAAATAAAGTACAATGTTTTTGAAGAAAAAGCATATTTTGAAGAAGAGCATATTTTGATGAAAGACCATTGTCTTTCTAATTAGCAATGCAAATATGTGCCTATGTTTCAGCCAGATGGACTGTTCAGCAGATATTTGAATATAAAAATATGATTTATAGACAAAAATGGGTTGGAAAGATAGACCTGAGATTGGAACCAGTCCTGCCCCCTAAATCTGAAATTTACTCCCAAATTGGGCCTGTATTCTTTCAAGCTGTTATTAACGAAGCCCACTATTTTCTGTTTTCTAACCCAACAGGGTAAATCAGATAACATATGACCTTTTTGCTGCAATGCCAACATTAATCAATTATTACTTAATTTTGCTTCTACAGATAAAGAAAACCTGGCAGCTAAGGTCTAGTCTTTTGTCTATGAGACGTCTGAGCATCAGAAGGAGCTGATCACCAGCCCATAGTAGCAAAGAGCCCATCACCAACGACCTTCACCCCACTCTGCAGTCTTCTTTCCCTGTCTGCTTTGTCCAGTGATTACCTGCAAAGCTGGCATGTTGCATCCTCAGCCCACAGAATTCAATTATCTTATTCTTCCAAATCCTGCTACATAAAATATTATATAAATTCATTCTCCTGATTTTGGGGGCTGGTAGAGAATCCTTAGGATTGTTCCCTCCTCCTGAGTCAGCTTTGCATTAATGTCCTTTCTCTTCTTATACCCTTGTGACATGCTTGGCATTTGTATGCATCAGGTAACTGAGTCCTTGATTTGGGGGTAACAATGTCAAACATAACTAGTGAGTTGGTGAGAATAGATACCTTTGATTGCATGGTGAGCTTTGGAGGAAGGGCGTAGGAGAAGTTTCGAAGTTTGGGAAGTTTTCTTTCTAAATCTCTTTGTTTCACTGTTTCTCCAAGAGGAGATGATGGTATTTCTGAAAGTACTTAAGTAGAATGAGGTTGGAACACAGGCATCAATTCAGCCTGAAGTCAATTTAACTGACAATTGTATGTGCTGTTGTGCTAATGATCAAAATCAGACAAAATAAAAGCAAGTGATCTAAGTTTAAAGAGAGGCAAAATAGTTGCCTACTGGATAGTATGTCAGAAAAAAAAAGGATTCTCAAATTGCCAAGTGCTGTTTTCATGTGCTGCCTGCTGTCATTCTAACTTACCCCCTGTCATTGGAGATTTCCAGAAGGCATTTTAACTGACTTATATACTGTTAATTGCAGAAAACACACTGCATTTCCTTCGTCTTTTGAAGACATTATATCCTTCCCCTTCCTCAAAGTAAAGATAAAATCTTGGTGCAAGTCAACATTCCTGACAGAAGTTTAAATGTTCATGGGACATTAAAAAGCAGTTTAAAAGGAAAAAGCAAAGAACTAAATGTAAAATGCCTTCTTTATATAAAGAGTTAGAAGTGCATACACTCTGTAGTTGAGTTTTGGGAAGTATGTTTATGCATGTGAGTGATTTTTTTTTTTTTTTTACTATTTATCAATTTATGTCATTTCCAGTCAATTTAAGAGTGAAGGTTGGGAAATTATGGCCAATTACCCATATAAGAATGACCAGCCAGCTGCTGGTTTGCAGTGATGAGGACAATTTTACTGAGGTCTAACCAGGCCCTGGGTGCAAAGGGTCTTCCCCACAGAGTCAATAGGATTCTATTTCTGTTCTCTCTTGAGTCTCAGATGACAATCGTGATAAATTGTGTCATACTGCGGGGTGGTTTGTGATGAAAACAAATTTGCGCTAGGGACTGTATGTAACTCAACCTCCAAATTCAAGCTCTGATAAAACACAGAAATGTACAGCAGTCTGCTCTCCCTTTCTCTTCTTTTGTCTTTAGTAAAAAAAAATAACAATGACAAAGCAAAACAAAAAGAAAAGAGAGACCACCTAAAATGTATTTGGTCATGATCATCCTTTTCTAAGTAGAGATTAGGGTTGTAATGAATTCACTGGTCTTTATGTATCTATCTCATTTTTTAAAAGATCATTCAGGTTTAAAGTGAAAAAGGAATTGATAAGATTTGAAAATTAGGGATGGGATAGGTTGTGGACTTCAGATAGTTACAGGTGAAGCCCATAGACAATAGCTTTCTCTCTGAAATGGAGAATTAGGTATTTATGCAGAGCTCTCTGTAGGTACAGCACTGGACTTAGCACGATGATAGATTCCTTGATCAGAAGGGCAACTTTATTTGATTACTTGACCATGCGTCATTTTGGAATTAAGCAGATGACCTGCCTGTTTGTAGATTAAACTTGTTGTTTCATCGATGTGGACAAAACTGAGAAATATGAAGATGCAACAATTTTCATTATTAAATTTCTTGCTCTCAGTCATTTCAACTGTGTGGCACTCTAGTCTTTCTTTTCCCCAGAGTCTGCTCAAGATCCCAGCAGGTTGCTTCCCTGAAATACCTTCATACTCTGGACACTCAGAGCTCTGGAGACATGGGAAAATCTCAAGATGTGGTTCAGGTTGTTCCACAGATGATTTGGATTCCCCCTGTGATGTCTAGGAGTCCCCAGACCACCTCTCATAGTGGAGATTCCCCAAATAGGCAACCCTAGAGAGGCTTCAATAAGGCAACACCATTACACTATGTACCTTTAGAAGAATCTGGTTTATATTTCATTGCCTCCTGACTCCTGTCCCTTCACTCACTGATTTCTGTTTTCATCTAGCAGGCATTTTCTCTGGCTCCTCCACATGAGCATGGTTTTTTTTTTTTTTTTTTTTAAAGATTTATTTATTTATTCAAGCACTGGGTACAGTCAGAAGTGCAGGAGGGTGAGAGAATTCACCAGAGCTGGAGCAGGGAGCAAAACAGGCAGACTGAGGAAATACACTGCTGAGGGGAGCAGTGGGCGTGGCAGGAGAGGTCTGTCATGCCATGTGGGACCCTTGATCGTGGCCGGGGATCAAACCAGTGCTGCAGAGGCTGCTGGCAGCTTTGCAGCTCAGTGCTCAACCACTGCGCCACCAGTGGAGGCCAGAGCACAGTGAGATTTAAAAGAAATGTAATACTTGAACCTCACTCTCCAGGAATTTATAATCTTATACTTTCCATCCTGTGTTCTAATGCACAATAATCACAGTCTGTTATATCCTAAAAGACTGAGCAACTCCAACTCAAGTACCAGCTACCTGGACTAGGGTCTTTGTGTATTAAATTTAAGTTTAAAAGTTACATGAATAATGGAATACAGATAAAAATTGTAAATACAGGAAAAATAATGGATGAGGTGAAAAAATTACATCTGATCATTGTTTATAAAGGTAAGACAGTAGTAATGATTGAATTGGGTCCCTTGAAAATCTACAAATCAAAGTCCTAGCTCCATAGCTCAGAAGGTGATTATATGAAAAGAAGATCTTATATCAAGATATAAGATTAGGCCTTATAACTTATAAGATTAGGCCTTATAACTTATAAGATTATAAGTTAAGATTAGGCCTCAGGGTTGGCCTTCACCTAATAATACTGCTGTCCTTAGAAGAAGAATGCACAGTGGTACACACAGGAGAAATGTGTAGATGAAGGGAGATATGGCCAGTGGCAAGCTAAGGACACAGGTCTCAGAAGAAACCAACTCTACTGACATCTTGATCTTGAACTTCTAGCCTACAGAATTGTGAAAAAAATTAAGTTCTTATTTAAACCATCTAACCTGTGGTATTTTGTTACTCTAGCTCCAGCAAGCTAATATGACATGAGATTTGAGCAAATATTGTATACATGTCATTATAATAAATGTTAATATTAATTTATCCAGAGTGTAAGCTGTTTGAAATTCATCTTTCAGAGAAATACAACTGTACATGAAGAACACACACACACACACACGGATCCTCAACTCAACCTTTTAATATTGGTTGGTGGGAACAAAAAGTGGGAAAAGCACAATAATTGTGATAATAATGACACTAGCAGCTGTCTATGTTGGGTGACATCTCTGTAGCAGATATGGCTTTAAGCATCACAACACCTCTTTTTATTAGAGATTTGTAATTTTGTTATAATTGAAAACCTGAAGCTCAGAGAAAATTGTCTTTTATTCACCCAATATTTCATAGAGAGAACACTAACGTAATGTTTATCTGAATACTGACTTAAAGTTCTTCTGGCTGAAGGAACAGAATTGGCACTTGCTGTTCTTGCCAGGTGCAGCAGGTGTTTTCAAAGATCCTCCAACCCCAAGAAATGTCAGTCTGCTCCCCAAGGCTCCTAAGTGCTGCGGTTAGACACTGGGTTTTAATGGTTACCAGGAGCTCTGAAATCCATAATAATCCAACAAGGCTGGGAGCAGTCTTGGGAGAGCTTCCTTACTCTGGTCTCTGCTAAGTATTTCAGATCTTTAGGTTATCTTTCTTCCTCCCAAATCTCACCCAGTCACTTACAGATCAACTCACAATAGACCTCTCCTTTGACACTGCTCTAAAGCATTAGTTAGGAATCGCTGCTAAGGTCTTTACAAGGTCACAGCCAAATATGTGAAATGAGCAGGAGGGCCACATATGAATTTACATAAAAATATGCCTTTGATTTGCATTTAAATGCTTTTTAATTTGCATAAAAGTCTATTATTATGCCTTTAGAGTATAAATTTTATAATTGTTCTTTTTTGAAGCTGTCATTTATTTTTCATGCTTTTCATGGTTTCTGTATTCTTGGGGATGCCTCCTTTCATGACCCAATCACTATGTAATGGAGGTGCTAGTACCATCACAAGAACTCGCTCTGTGGCATGTGGGGCCACCCTTGGGTTCTCCTTAACAGAATATCCACTTACACACTTTCTTCATGTTCCAGTGTCTCATCTCCTCAGTGACTGCTGAGACTGCTACTATCAAAGAGAAATTGCACAAAATAAGGAAGACATTATTCAAGAATATTGCAGTAGAGGTCAAGACCACTGCAGTAGAAGAGAAAGACTGAAGTAAATAAACAAAAGGTGGCAGACCTCTCAGGTCCTGGGGTGAGCTAGTGAAAAAATGCTGGAGCACATGTTGTGGTGAGGGTGGTTATTACGACCAGGCCGCGTTCAGGCTTCTATCTTTCCATAAAGTCAGGGTCAATATCTTTCCATATTGTATTTCAAGAGGATGGCTCCCAGGTCCTTGAGAAAGGTATTTCTGAATTATAAAATTGGCAAAAGAGTAGGGGATGATTTACATTTCAAAGGGGCAGAGAAGGAATTTACAATTGCAGGTTTTCTAAAGCAAATACTCTAAGAAAGGGTCAGAGACTTTGAGTCATGAAGAGCCTGGGGAATGTTTATTCCAGCTAAGGGGAAAGGCAAGGCCCTGTGGTCATGGCAGACAGCAAGATTGTCAATCAATAATCATATTTGCCATCATTCAACTTCATTCCCGTGTCTGGATTTACTAACTCCTCTCATTAGGACATCTGATGCTTCAGACCTCTCTGCTTATGTTATTAATGTGGAGGGAGGAAAGAGTCACAGTGTGAAGTTTGCATCTGGGAGCTCAAAGCAAATAGCTTCTCCTCAAAGCTATGGCAAACTGGCTATTGAGCCTCAACCTATCAATTAAGAGCAACCAAGAACATTTCTTTACTTGAGACATTGAGGAAGGATTGGGGACCTTTCTTCTTTTCTAAGTCCTCCACAGACAATCTCTAATGATGGCCATAATGATGGCCATAATGAACAAATGTTCTGTGGAAATCAGTGGTTTTTGCTAAAACATAATACTCTCTTGAGTAAGTGACTCACATTACTTTGAAGCCAAAACAAGATGACGAGAAGTGTTGGGCCACTCCTAGAATCCCCCAGCTGTGATACTTTGGGGGTAGTGAAGTATTGTATACTAGCTCTGCTCTTACTGGGTCTTAAGCTTGGCCACGTTACTCAAGTTTCATGACTAATTCCCCTTATCAGTAAAATGGGGGTAATAATGACACAAAATCATAGGGTAGTTGGGAGAACTTGATGAGAAAATAATCCTTGTTTAGACTACAGAAATTTCCTGGGCATGTAGGAAGCACTTGATAAATTTTTGTAATTATGGTTTGCTGGCTAAATCTTGCTTCTTTCTAATTGTTAAAATCTTATTTTTTAGTAAGTCATGATGCCATCTATGTCATTGTGACCTCATTAATCATCCAGAGTATTTAAACTAATTATTGTTTTGTGTTTGTCCAGCATAAATTCTAAGGGCATAGAGGGCTGCAAAATGGTTAATGATGCCACCCGTTTTTCCAAATTCTGTAGCCGATAGAATTTATTTCTCTTCATGTCAAACTATGAAAGAAGCTAATCATTTATACCAGTTGTTCAAGTACTAAAATAATCTCTGGGGCTACCCTGGTGGCACAAGGGGTTAAGTCGCAGCACTATGAAGCTATTGGCCGCCACTGCAGCACGAGTTTGATCCCTGGCCAGGGAACTGACCCACATGGCACATCAGACTTCTCCTGTCTCATCCGCTTCTCTCCTCAGCAGTGTGTTTCAATCTGCCTGTTCTGTTCCCCACTCTATCTCTGGTGAATCCTCTCACCCCGCCGCCCTACACCTCTGGTCTGTACCCCAATTCTTATATGCATAAATTAAAAAATCTTTAAAAAAAAGTAAAAAAAATAATCTCTGTATCCAGTGTCTGGGTTAATTGTTCTTTGTTCTATGATGTTCATAAGAATAAAAAAATAAGCTTTTATGTATTTTATTTTTGCTGCAAAAATCATATAAGCAATATTATAAGCTCAGATTTTTCTATAGTTGAATTTATCACACTTTTCTCTTTGACTCTATTTGGGTCACATCCTTTCTTTCACCCAACTCATTGTTCTCTTTTCTAACACTTCTTTTAGATTTCTCTCAAATCTCACTTTCTGAATATATAATCTGAATGTGTAATTGTTGTCCGTTGCATATAGTTTGATGAGATGCTTCCTCATCTTCAGTCATGGGTCACCTGGACATTGGGGGTGCCTATATCTAACTGGGGAAGTTTCTGACTTATCACAAGGGGATAGTGCATGTATGACTTGAACAGTATATGAATTCTATTACTTGTCTTCCAAAAGGTCTATCTATTTTAGCTTCTAATTTTCCAGAAGGTAGAACAACTAATTTTCATTCTGATCTTGTATGCAAACAGGTCAAATTATCCAAAAGAAAGTTTGTTTATACCACAATTGTTGAAATAATTCTGAGATATTTTATTTGTTTTTGGAAATGTGTTACCGATCATTTCTTTGAGTGAAACGAAACGCACCCTGGAAAGCGGTGATCAGAGGCTAATGCTGTCACTCAGTGTCAGAGTTGATATTTTGGGCTTAGCTCCAACAGATCATAATCTGAGAGATAATGACTCTGGTTCTGTGTTTCCCAGCTGTTCTTACTACTGGGAACAGCTGCCATTGTTACACTTGTAAGCTCTATGCTTGGCAGAACTCGTGATGGAGTCTGAAAATGGATTTTATTTGTGGGTTTCTTTTCCTGTATGGCAAAGTTACATTGAGATTTAAAGCAAGAGCAATACAACACAGTCTTGTTGACAACAATATCGCCTAGGAGACAGGGAGGCATTCATTTGCACTCAGAGACATCGCCTTGGAGTTCCCCTGTACCTGGTTGAGTGAATCATTTGTGATACACTTATCTGAATAATCTTGTCTTACATGGCATAAAAAACACCTCAAGGACAAATGTGGGTGACTGGAGCCAATTCTGTCACGTTGTGAGATGTGATATTAACTAGTTAGGAATTTCTGCTACTTTTCGTGGATGATGATTTTTCATCAGGAATTCACCTTTCCTCTCCCGGGTCCCTTTGTGGCCGATGCCAAACTTGGAAGACAGCTGGACCTCCTCAGAGGTGCATACAGAAAGCCTTTCCCTATGTGAGGCCTGTCTGCAGTGCAGGGATTGAACGAGGAACTTTGGCCTCATTAGCGTCATGTTCTACCAGCTGGCTCTAGGAAGAATTAATATTCAACATGATTTGATTTCTCAGAACGATCAAAAGTAAAAGAAAATGGATTTGAATCAAAGTGTCTTCTTTTTTTTTTTTTTTTTTACCTGAGTTATACTGCATCCAAGAACCTTCAGATTTCTTGTATCTCAAGTCATAAGATGACTCCAGACATCTCAGCAGACGTCAGACACTACCTGAAGAACATCATGTCCTGGAGCTCACTTATCTTACTTGGAGTTTTCTTTTTAATATTTATTATTATAAAACACTAGAAGCTTTCCCAGAGAGTATTGCAGTGTTTTGAACTATTTTAACCTATATTTGAAAAATATTTCCATCTTAACTGTATCAAGATGGCTTTTTAAAAATAATTTTATTTTATTTTATTTAATATTTATTTATTTATTTATTTATTTATTTATTTATTTATTTATTTATTTATAGAAGCACCGGGTACAGTCAGAAGCGCGGGAGGGTGAGAGAATTCACCAGAGCCAGAGCGGAGAGCAGAGCAGGCAGAAGGACCGAAGTACATTGCTGAGGGGAGCAGCGGGCGGCAGGAGAGGTCTGCGTTCCATGTGGGACCCTCCTCCGGTGGCCGGGGAGCAGCAGGGGATCGAACCGGCGCTGTAGAGGCTGTGGGCAGCTTCGCAACCCAGCGCTCAACCGCTGCGCCACCGGGGAGGCCCTCAAGATGGCTTTTAAAAGGCATAATCTTGAATGGAGACTTTTGATAAAAGGAAAAATGTCTTAAACCCAACAAATACGGACATTGCTTTGTATTTCTTCTAGGCTTCCTTCTCTTTTTGCTTTCTCTCTTCAAATTTCAGCCTCCAAAGAACACTCAAAATCTGGTTTTGGAAACTTTTCTAAATGCCAATCTTTTATCTACTCCCCGGTGGAATTTTCAATTTGCATAAATCCTTCATTTCATCAAATTGCAGAGTATCTCCTATCAAGGATATTATTTCTTAAAGTGGCTTTCCTTTTTGACTTTTCTGTTTCCATGGGTGCAGCTTCCTGTCCTCAATCACTCAAGTTTTAAATCTGGGTCATGATTGCTTGTCAGCTTCTTTCACTCGACTGTATGCTCCTTAAGTACTGGGATTGTCATCCTTTATTCTCTGCTGCAGGCTTCAGTTCTTGCCATACTGTACTTGTTGAATAAACATTCTTGGAATAAATGAATACATATGTATATATATATTTTAACCTTTCTTGCTCTAATATTCTTCTTGTGATTAAAAAAATGAATGGATAATCAAAAAATTGAATGAGAAATCAAAAGTTATAAAAAGGTGTAGAAGGGAAAGAAGTCATCCACATCTTCCACTGCACAGCCCCCTCCCCCACCACTCACACACACCCCACACATACAAGAGCCACAACCACTACTCGCTTGTGCTTTCTTTTGGGTTTCCATTTGCACATACAAATAGACACGCATGTATATTCATATTTTGTTTTGTTTACATACATATGGTGTACATAGCGTACCACACACACTAATTTATGTCTTGCTCTTTAAGTATCTTGGAAATATTTCCACATTTGAATACAATTTTGTCACTTGTTTACTTTAAACTGTACTGCATTCCAGTCCAAGGAGTTAAGCATTTGTACTGTTTCCTTCTGATGGTCCGTGGAGCTACTTCCAACCTCCTGCTCCTATTAAGGATGCTGCTGTGAATAGCTTTGTTTCACTTCCTATTTGTGCAGGTGGATTTCCAGAATGTAATTGTGGGTCACTAGGCCCCACTTGTCAGAGGTGACCTTACCAAGCTGCCACCGGGAAGGCTGGTGGCACTTTCCCCGGGGTGTATGAAAGCATCTGTTTCCCATACCCTCATAACAGGGCAACTTCCCAAAAACATACATGCTTTTTTCTTAAATGTCTGGAGAAAAATTGTATTACAATAAAGGTTGAGTTAGCATCTCATTCATTATATATGAAGCTCAACATCTTTTCATGTGTTTAGGAATCATTTGTATTTTCTTTTTGGTGAACTGACTGCTCTTATTCTTCCTGCTCTCATTTCATCCTTACTAAGTTATCCAGATTCGGTCCTCTGGTGAGTTATGACCCTGGCCCTTCTTCCCCTGCCAACTCTCCCTTAGTTCTCT
This sequence comes from Talpa europaea, assembly GCF_964194135.1. Lineage (NCBI taxonomy): Eukaryota > Metazoa > Chordata > Mammalia > Eulipotyphla > Talpidae > Talpa > Talpa europaea. The sequence goes on from NC_140072.1 coordinate 134,070,620, forward strand.
GACAGTGACTTGCAGTTAATTTGAATTTGTTTTGGCTGGACTTTCTACAAAAAGGAAATCTTTATTTTTAGGTAGCTAAATTTGTCAAATTCTTCCTTTATGGCTTTTCGGTTTGAGTCTTAGCTAAAAAGTCTTTCCCCACTTCACTAGCATCAAGGGATTTAGCGATGTTTTCTTCTAGTAGTTTCATGACTTACTTCTTTCACATATAAATCTTTGCTCATTGGATCAGACCACTAGTCCATACACAGACAAGAGCCCACCCCCCCCAGGGTGCTTCAGCCCGCTCTATATTCCTGTATCCCCCCCTCTGTTTTGTCCAATGGCCTCCTGCCAAGTGTCCTTTCCTGTGATACCAGCTCTCTCTCCAGCCAATGGACTTCAACTCCATTGTTTGTTTTTTAATAGAAGTAACATTAGTTTACAATGTTGTTTTTGATTTAGAGGTATAGGATCTCCCCCTTAGGTGTTGTTACCACCCCTCAGACACCAGCAGACACCCACTGTCCTCCACCATACTGCCTTTTGCTCCCTCCCGCTTTGTTGTCTCCCTTGCACCCTCTTTGGCATTCTCAATTCTACAGTCAGATTGGCGTTGGTTTATTTATCCCTCCATTTTGTTTCTCTACATTTCCCATGTAAGTGACACCATCCAGTGTCTGTCTTTTTCTTGGGCACTTAATTTGCTTAGAATATCCCCTCCAGTTACACCCATGTTGTTGACACAAAGGTCAAGAACCTTTTTTTCTTATATTTGAATAATATTCCGTTGTGTATATAGACTACATCTTCATGATCATCTCATCTGTCATTGGCACGTCGGTTGTTTCCATAGTTTGACTGTTATAAAAAGTGCTACAACTAATGTAGGCCAGCCTATATCCCTGCAAATCAGTGTTCTTGCATTCCTCAGGTAGATGTGGAATTGCTGGGTCAAATGGCAGATCCATTTTTGATATCTTGAGATACTTCCATACTGTTTTCCATAGGGGCTGGACCAGTCTACTTTCCCACCAACAGTATATGTTGGTTCCTTGTAATCCTCATCCTCCCCAGCACATGTTGTTTTTGATACAGGTCATTCTCACAGGTGTGAGGTGATGTTTGATTTGTATTTCCCTGATGATAAATGATGAACAATTTTTCATGTGCCTATTGGCCATCTGCATGTCTTCTTTGAAAAAGTGCCCATTTAGCATTTTGCTCACTTGTTTTATTTTATTTTTTTAAAGATTTATTTATTTATGCATACAAGAACTGGAGTACAGGCCAGAGGTGCAGGGGGTGAGAGGATTCATCAGAGACAGAGTGGGGAACAGCACAGGCAGACTGACTGAAACACACTGCTGAGGGGAGCAGTGGGCACAACAGATGAGGTCTTCTGTACCCTGTGGTGCTCCCTGGCCGGCCGGGGGTCGAACTCATGCTGCAGAGGCTGCAGATTGCTTCATAGTGCTGTGCTTAACCCCCTGCGCCACCAGGGAGGCCCATTGCTCATTTTTTTAAATTGTGTTAGTTGTTTTCTTTTTATTGTGTCGTAAGAGTTCCTTGTAGCTGTATGATATCAGCCCTTTGAATTCAACTTTTTCATTCTCCCAAACCATTCTTAACCTAATATGATATAAATGTACTCCCCTGGTATTTGGGGAAGGTAAATCTGAGACTTAGGGCTCCTACCTCCTACTCAGCCAGCTTTCCGTTAAATTCCTTTCTCTTCTTGAGCCCTGGTGCTTATGTTTGGCATCTCTGTGCATTGAGTAGCTGAGCCCTTGCTTGTGAGGCCACCACAACTATAATATTACACTCAATTTTGTATCTAATGCTAACTCTAACTCAAACCCTAGCAAGTCTGTGTGGGACTGAAGATTGTGTGTGACTACACAAAATAACAGAATGGCTTTCATGAAAGGGCTGTCAGAAAGCATTTTACACATATAATCTCATTTGAGCCTCACACGAGTTCACTGAAATAGGTATCTCCCACTATTTGTAGGTGGTGTAAATGACTGTCAATAAAGGTAAATAAGTATTGATGATGGGGCCCAAAAGTAGAACATCAAGTGTGGATTTGATCACAAGCTTGCCTCTGCCTAAAGCCAAGTTCCCTGCATCAGATGACACTAATTTATCTGGATTACCTGTGCACACTTGAGTGTATTCCCCAAACAACTGTAGCTTACCCTTTGAAAACCCAAACTTTTAACGAGTAATTTCTAAGGAATCCTTTGTAAAGCCCAAGCTTCTAAGGACGGGTTGTTGTTATTTATCTCTCTCTTGGTATTGATCGTCCAGGGTTACAAAGTACACTGACCCTCTTTTAAAGTAAAGGACAGTTCTAAACAATGGGTTTTTTCTTGTTAGCAATTTGCCATGCACACCAAAGGCATACAAGGGCCCTAGGTTTCACAAAGTATTGTTTCTAATCAGCATTCACTACTTCTAGAGACATGCTTACATTGACTAAACACTAAGAAATTACTACTATTTTAAATCAAAAAATCAAAATTGATTTCTGGTGCTGCCATTTACTAATTGGGATTTTTGTTAACTTATATTTTCTATGATCTTTGGTTTCCATTAACTGGTAACTCTAGATATTAATAACTATCTCATAGGATTATTGTGTTCACTTAATAGGAAATACAAAAATACAAGAATTTAAAACTGAGTATTCAAATTTAACTCATTACGTTTCCACCAACGTGTAAAGATATCCGTGCAAATGAGTCCGTTAGTTATCCTGGACACCAGCCGATGGCACTGGGTTTGGATATGAGTCAACTGACAGCACAGGATTCTTCCACTCTTGTCTCAGTGGCCAAAAGGGGAAATATGTTGCCATTATGCCTGATGATGCACTGTTATCTGTGATCATGTATGTGGGGTGACCGCATCCTGATAGTTTAGTTTTATTTACATATTTGTATTTGCAAGTAGTTTTTATGCCTTCCCTTACAACACAATATGTAATTATTTCTTCAAAAATATGATTGCTGCTATAGCTCCAATCTTTCCTCTCTCTAGCTCTCCTTTGGGCAGTAGGGAGCTTGCGGGGATCGCACGTTGCCCTTGCAGCTTTAAAAGTCTCTGATTCCATCACTATCTGCTGAAAGCCCTCCAAGTTTTCCCTGTGCTTTTCAAGTCTATGGTCCCAGTTCACCAAAGCAAGTCATAGAAGTGATGAACACTAACCCAGCATTAAATGCTAGTTTAAAAGAGCTGATCATGGCTGTCTATAATGAACGTTCAATCTAAATTCTCCATTGAAGTTAAATGAGCCTCTTCACTCTAAATTTAGAAATCACTTCAAAAACCCATAATCACCTGGAAACTTTAGTGATGGGTCTTTGGGGCATGTAGAAGATAATTATAGAAACTTTTCTTTAGCACGACATGGGATATTAAGAAAATAACATTGGGGGAGGCAGTTCCTGACCACAAATACGATGTGAATAATGTCACTGTCAGATGTTCATGTTTATGGAAATTGTGCTGATGGCCAGATGGATAAACTTCTGCCATAAATAAATTATAAAGTATGGGATAATGAAATAGCAGCTGGTTAGGGTTTGGCTGGGATGTGTCTGTGTGTTTGTATGGATACTCACATACATGGACATACATAGGAAGACATACATATCACACACACACACACACACACACACACACACACATTAGACAGATGCTCTTCGCCTTGAGTGTATTCCCCAAACAACTGTAGCTTACCCTTTGAAAACCCAAACTTTTAATGAGTAATTTCTCATTAAAATAGCTACCGAGCACATTTTGTGCACCAAGTAATGTTTGGGTTTCATTCTCACTTTTGAAGCCCTCTTGTGGGAACAGCCTCTTATGGAAAGTCCTATTTCAGATAGAAAAGGGCTGGCTCGCCAGCTTCGGGGTAAAGGGCAACCCATTCAGCCCTTCACGCTGGCGTCCCTGCTGCTGCAGCTTCTGTCGCTCCGAAAACGTGGCTCTGAGAGTTGCTGTGTTGGTGCCAACGTGTCCTCTGGAGTTGTGGGTCAGAGGCACACACGGATTATTCACATGCCAGCGTGGAAACACTAAATATTAATGTCCCCAGGCTGAACTGAATACACAGTAGCCTCTTGATACTCAGCAAGTGGCAAGGGGAGAGAAGATGATGCAGAGAAGCTCTAGTAGAATTAGTTGTTTCTAATTATGACCCAGGATGAGGGGGTAAGAGCTATAATATTCTGACAGGAGAGTTTGAAACCCTCCCATGCCGTGTACTGGTCACAATGTGCATCAAGTGTTCAAGCAGCAAGTTTCATGTCCATTATCCCGCCTCCCAGGACAGTGATCTGTGGCCAGTTTTAGCCACATCTCATCTCCTATTTGCAACATAATCAGCCTAATCAGGGTTTTGCATTCCACCTATTAAAGTAGATTTTTAAATCAACTCATGTTTCTATTGAATTTATTAATAAAAGTAATTAATGATATTAAAATATCAACAAATTCTATTCCAGCTAGTAAATTAAAAATCAATTATTCCTCTTAAGGAATAATTACATGCCTTCATAATTTAATAATTAATTAAATTATATGCCCATATTCAAGACGAGGCTACAGAAGATATTTGAAATGAACGGGATTTGACTTCTCATGTGCACAAGCTACTTTTTGTCACTGAAAGGGTAAACCCCCACAGAGAATGTTGTCGGTGGGCACTGGGTAGCTTTTGAATCGTAAATTTTAGGGTGCCAGACCTCATGAAAAGATACTTGCCTGAGTGGGCCTCTCAAGTCTTCTAGCTGTGGCTAGTCATCCTTCTAAAGGGGCTTTTTTGTACCCTAACATTGAAGAGTGTTCTATCCTGTAATTTTCTTTGTTGCAAGCATGCATTTACTTATTTTCTTTCTGTCTGTCCAGAAGAAAGAGGTGAATAGGGTTCAAGAGCCCCTTTCCAAGTCTCTCTACTAGCAATGTCCTCCAAAGACTTTGAAGGCTTTCCGTTTTAGTCTCTGCTTTTGACAACATCTCTTTGTAACCAATGTGCTATTTTTTTAAAAAAATATTTATTTATGCGTGCAATATCTGAGGTACAGGCCAGAGGTGCAGGGGATGGGGGTGAGAGGATTCACTGGAGACAGAGTGGGGAGCAGAACCGGTGGATTGACTGAAATGCAGTGCTGAGGGGAGCAGCAGGCGAGACAAGCGAGGTCTGCTGCGCCATGTGGGTAGCTCCCTGGCCGTGGATCGAACTCATGCTGCAGTGCCTACAGATAGCTTCATAGTGCTGACGCTTAACCCCTTCCACCACCAGGGAGGCCCCAGGTGTGCTATTTTAAATGGTGGCCACCTTTGTGCTAGTTCCTTGTTTGCAGATGCTTGGAACTTGTAGCATGTTTACAGATTCTGACTTGTAAGTCACTAATATATGCTGAGTATTCACAATGCTAATTATCCACAAGAAGGTTAAATGATGAATAACACATCTCCCAGAAGCTGTGTGGTATATATTAGACACCCACCTGATTGCCTTTTTCATTTTGATTACTGAAAAATCAGTCATTTCCTGGCAGTTAATCAAATGCTACAGAGACCCTCATCTTAGTTCCAGTTATCCTGCTTATCCCATTTATTCTTTGATTTATAAAAAATTATTACCATAACAATCTTTCAGATTTGATTACAGGTGAAGTGAACAAACTCTCCTGTTTAGTCACACACCTTTTCACCCTAAATAGGCTGCCAGCTATCGGTGGGTTAAAATGTTATTTCATTAATTAAGAATTTTATAGATTCATATAGCTTTCAATTTATTACCATTCAAGAATTTTGCATATAAATCTCATTAGGCAAATAGGTGTGCTAATTATGATATCAGAAAATATAGAAGCCTGCTTTTCATCCACAGAAGAATCAGCTCTTGCTTTGGAGGAGTCGTGGAATTCTTGATCTTTCCATATTACTCAGCTCAACAGATACTTCCTGAAATGATTTCCTTTCTGGATTTTAAGGCATCTTTTCATTTCCTCCTGCTTCTCTTGCCACCTTTTAATCAGCCCCTTTACCTGACTTCCTATGTGACTCATGTTTCTTTTTAAGTGTTTCCTTTTCTTATATTGGTCTCAACGTCAGTGCTTATGCGACTGATCCTGCATGTTCCTCTTGACCCACCAATTATCGGGGTGTCAGCTGCCTCTTTATGCAGATGAGTTATAGCTACAGGTGTGATGCTCTCTGAAAATGTACCCCCATACCTGTAAGATCCATCGACACAGTTACCTATTGAACAACTTAGATGCATGCCTTTCATGCTTTGTAAAATCTCACAGCAAGCCTTTCCATTGGGCCTGCTTGACCTCACAGCAATTCAGTTGTCCTCCAAGCTATCGCCAGCTGCTGTGGCCTGAGTTCGATCCCCAACCAGGATGCTGAACCACAGGGCGCAGCAGACCTATTCTGTCTCCCCACTGCTCCCCTCAGCAGTGTATTTCAGTGGATCCGCCTGTTCTGCTCACCACTCTTTGGTGAATCTTCTCACCTCCCCCCATACCTCTGGCCTGTACCCTAGTTCATGTGTGCATAAATAAATAAAATGTGAAAATAATACTTTTTCTTCGAAACCGTAGTAGATCCACTATGAAGGGCCGGATACTCTTTTTCCTGTGTGCCCACCGCAAGGGAGTTTAATCCTAATGTTCGTTCCATTGCACTTATACATTCATTTCTAAACTCTTTAGAAGACTGTGAGGAACTTCAAGGTCACATTCTTATAGATAGCCTATTTATTACAGAACAGAGCATAGTGCTAGCACACAGATGGTCAATTAATGTTACATACACACATACCTCAAGGAAGTGCAAGGTTTGTGTCTCAGCTCTCCTGACAAAGAGGCAAACTCCATGCACATGGACTTCTTTTTCTAGCAAAAGCTAATTTTGTACATGATTAAAGTCCTGATAGAATCAGCATCATTGATAACTAAACATTTCCTTATTTGAATTGCCAAGAGCTGACATGAGTGTTGAAAGAAATTAAAACACTTTGAAATATGAAATAAAACTCATCCGTTGGAAATGAAGTATAATTTGCAAAAGTTAAAACATTTCAAGCCTCTAATGATTAAGATTTCAAAGAGAGAAACTTTTTTAGAGTTGGTGTTAAAAAATTTAGATCTCAGAAGTAAAAACATAGAAATAGCAGAACCTCTATCTGCTATTTTTGAATTTATGAAAAACTTTCCCAATTTTTGGAAATCTCAGTTCTATGAAATAGATAATGGAAATATATTCAAATAAAGCGATATTTCTTTAGCAACCTCATCTCACCTAGCTCACTAATTTCCAAAGGGAATCCTTTAAGTATATAGGCATGTTGCTAAACAGTTGGCAACATATGCAGTTTTGAAATGTATAAGTTGAGCTTTAATATACAAGTCTAGATTTTTTAAATATTAAGAAAAATATCTACAGATTGTCAGCATGAATAACTATATAATGTGATAAAGAATGTTATGATTTATTAGTCCTATTTAGCTGTTCGGTAGGCATCATTTCATGGAATATGGGTTCTTGGAAGGAAAGGCAAATGCATGATATAAACTCACTAGATGTAATCTCTCCTAAAGGTATAGCCAACTTATGGAAAAATGCAAGGAAAAGGAAGATTTTTGATGAATTCATACATACTAGTTGTCATACAACTAAATTGATTTTTTTTTCTGAACTGCAATTTTTGTGAAATAAAAAATTGTATATATGTCTGTGTCAAAAATTATTCAACATAAACCAGTTGAATTTAATCCAATGTATTAGAACTTCTGTAACTGTAGAGATATAATTGGTGTTCATGATAATGAATTTTAATACTTTAGAATACTGAAGCAACTTTTGAATTATTTGCATTTTGGTATTACTTGTATTGCATTTCTATAATTTGCTAATTTTCTGAGAGTCTGGGCTTGGTTTAGCTATAGTATTTCAGGTAATCTATATATTCAATTCACCAGAACAAATAAAATTAATGAAGTGAGGTAATCAAAAGATACAAAGTTTCAGTTATAAGATAAATAAATTCCAAGGATATGTAAGTATCCTGATGTGAACAAGTCCTGGACATTCTGTAATGTACAGATGGTTAAAAAGTAAACTCTAGATATTAGACTTGACATGTCCTGTGATTTAGGTTTCTGACAGAAAAATGATAAAAAAAATTTTCATTGCTCCAAATAAAGTGAAGCCAGATCCAAATAAAGTGACCTTAATATCAAGTAGATATTAAGAATAAGGAATTATAATCGAACAGCTGAAAATCTAAATTTTAAATGCAATTTTATAAAAAACTAAGTTATTAATAAGAAATACAAAGTCTAACTGAAATTCATAAGAAATACAAAGTGTAACTGAAATTCATTCTTTAACATCATAACTCTGTTAGTATTTACATTTTAGCAGTGGGGTGAAACTAGAAATTTATTTCCCAAAGTGTATCTGACATACAAATAATTTTATTTCTGAAAATTATACTGACTTTATTTTGGTTACAATTTTTTGTTCACTTGTTAATTCTCTAAGTATATTCATTTATCACAATATGTGACTGGAAGGTGCAGTTTAATAACAGAAGATCAAGTTCTTCACAAGCTAAATATAAGAGAGGTGACTTGTACCAATTTTACAGGATGAAAAGCTTATTATACTTTCATTAGGCTAGAATAAGAAGTATGAATAGTGTAGAAGCATAACTTTCTTAATCTTTGCTTAATACAACAAATTAAGGCCACTGGTAATACTATATCATAAATGCATCATTAATGTCTTTCTAGACTTATTTCAACAAATAGATTTGCTAATAAAGAAGAAATGGTAAATGTGTATTTTTCTATATTTATTTTAGTGAAAAAAAATAGTCTTTCCTAGCAGGATTATTTTTCAAGAAGAGTTTTCATTTCAGGATTTAGAAACTCATATTTTACCAAATTTTCCATTAGAAAGAAAAAAAAAGTCACCAGAATTAAAGAATCTTAAATGGCAAAAGAGGTTATTATCTTCAACTATGAAGTTTTATAAAATGATAAAAGGAAGACTAGTTGAAGCAATATGTATCCTGAATTTTTTTCTGAACAGAAAATTATTTATAGAGAATGGCAGATAAACATTCATTCTGCCCCAAATAAAATCACATTTCTATTTACTTCAACTATTTAATTAATACATAATTATTATTCAACCATAGTTGTCTCAGAAATAGTTACAGAAATAATCATCATGTTTAATAAACTTGAAAACAAAAATGTTATTATTTTCCTTTACATAAAAGCTAGGAAATTACATCCAAATTAAAGGCACGTGTGTTGCTATCTTAACACAGCAGAGAGCAAATTTTGCAAAATGTCAAAACCCCAGAATTCTTAGAGACTGCGGCAGTGAAAAACCTACTGAGTCATCCGGTGAGGTTTCAGTAGAAGCCATATAATATTAAACATCTGAAGGGAGATATACATTTCTTTAAATGTTTTCAGAAATTCCTAAGCAGAAATCTATATTCTCCTTACCTTGAAAAACCATCAGGCAGCTTTAAAAGTGACAACAATAGTAAGACTGTTTCCTTAGGATATACAACTTCCGCGAATGTTTAGGGAAGAAAAGAGAAAGAGATACTTTCATTTACAGTGAAAATAAATTTATATCTCTAAATGGCAATTAGAGGCCCCCACGGACTTTCGGTGATTCATTCTTTAATGAAATCATAAATGTTTCTGTAGAGTGATTCTGCAAACCCCCCGGGAGGGCAGCAAACGCATCGAGAGATCCGAGTTGGAAGCCAGCCCGGGTGCACCTGCAGGAGGGCGCAGGTGGAGGTGCAGACCCCCGGGAGGCCGCCGGACACATCCTGCCTGGTGACCTCGCTGCCACGTCATAATGAACACCCAGGAGAGTTCCTTCGCTCCACCTGGGAGCAGGGAATCCCCAGGGCAGAGCTCACCTCCATTCAATTCTGAGACTTAGCTCTTGGATGCGCCCGATAATGCGGACGTGAGAAAATCTGTTTCATTTTTATCTTCCCTGCAGGTCTCCGAAAGTCCCTTAAAAGTAAACATTTAAATTGAGACATGATTTAAAAATTTTATTTTAAAATTAAAAAATTCTGAGGAAATTTTAAAGCTTTGGGAAATATTGTTGAGCGTAAGTTTAAGAAAATTAATTTTAGATTTCTAAAAATAAATGTAGTGAGACAGGAAAAATAAATTCAATAAGGCAGATTGCAGGAAAAATCTAAGATACACCTAGGGCAAAAATAACTTTCAAAAAATAGTTTGTTAAAAATTAAAGTTGCTTTTTTCTTAACAGTGTATTCATTGTAGAAATATGATAGCTGCATTGTCTTGATGCTAAGTGTATTCATTTTGAACTTTATAAAATTATCATTGAAGGTCCAATAATGCAAAGAGCTTATCTTTAATGGCATTTTGCTATGATATTAAATCCAAAACACTTAATCAAAAAAGTATTTCAGTTTCATAAGTTGATATTATCCATGATAGTTTATCCACACTAAACTAATTTTATTTTCAACGTTGAATTTCAGCAGCAATATATTATACAGTGTCTCTATTTAAGATCTTAATCGGTTATCTGTCCTTTTTTGGTTTGGGGTATCTATAATAAAAAATCAAAAAGATGATTTCATAGAAATAAATTTCATGTAAGTAGCAGACACTATAGGGAATAGATAAATATGGACTTTAAAATTATTTTAGCACCAATTGAAAAAGGATATATTCACCCCTTATGTTCATAGCAACACCTTTCACAGTAACTAAGATGTGGGAACAACCTAAATGTCCATTGACGGTGGACTGGATAATAAAGCTGTGAGCATATACTCAAGGGAATATTACTTTATGCTAAGCGAAGTCAGAGTGAAAGACACTTACTTAATAGTTTCACTCACTTGTGGACTATAAATAAAGCAAACCAACTAAGAAAACATCACTAAAATAGCTCTTAGACTCTGAGAAAAGTATGGTGGGGGAAGGGAAGAAGCAGCGAGGAATGGCCAATGCAGGTACTTCGGTTCGCGTGATGGCACTAGGATGGTGGTGGTGTGTGGTATAGGTACAAGGTTGGGGTGCAGGCCATAGTCCCGAAACTATTATGGTAATATAAGTCAATGGGAAATCCATAGCAATTTTTTTTTAAAAATAAATGCATGTGACTATGATCATTAAAATGTCTTTTTTTAGGAGGACTATAATAATAATGTATTTCTTACATCAGGCTGACCCTGATACCCCCAGAACCAAGAGACAAGGTGATAGAGAACAGCTTGGCTGCTCTGAGGAAGGGTCACACTCCACAGTCTTATCAAAGCAGGATCCTGTTGGAGTAGCAGGGATAAAGGCATTTCCTATCACAGGATTATTTACATGCCAATGAAATAGCAACCATGTAATGAAATAGTCAATCTCTAAATCTATAAATGAATCAAAATAAACAAAGCAGGAAAAAGGGAGACAAGGTAAAATGTCTGAGGCTTAGCATTAGGCTCATATAAATAAATGAAATTCTATATCTGAACAGGATGTAAATGCAATAAAACATGACAAAGGGAAAATAATCCGAACCATAAAAATAAGCCAGTGGGGAGAGGCAGGGTAGAAAGAAATATAGGACAAGTAAAAATCTCATTTATATAGCCTGGAATCAATCAATACTGTTTAAAATATAATCATGTGGGCAGAATAAAACCACAAGGACTTTAGGCTCAATAGATATATCAGAATCTCTTCTCTTAGTCTTTAAGAGATTTTTAAGTAAATAATGTCTGCGGGAGTAAAGAAACATTTCCATGAATTCCTGAATCCCTTCAGTATTGTTTCTATACACTAAAATGGAATTTAATATGTTTCTAAGCATTTTAAATGTAATATTATTATCAGATTATTTCTTCCTCTGACTTTCAGTCTCCTCATTATCAATCTCCATCCCTGCCCACAGATGTGTCTATTTTTCAATCATGGAGGTGGCTCCTTGTGTCACCTATTTCCAGTGAAACTTGTTTCACCTATTTCCTTTTTTCAATTGCCTGATCATTTTTAAGCATATATATTATCTTAGTAAGTCAACGCACTTTTTCCAAAAATGTGTTTAAAAACTATACCCCAGTCATATTATGAAAGAGGAAAAGAAGTAGAAGCTATAAAGTAGAATTACAAGCTCTTAAAAAAAAATACTTAGGGATGCACAGAAGGCTTAACCTCACTGGCAACAAAATAAATAAATTTTGAAAGGCAGGGAGAGAGTATTTTTCCCATTTCAATAAAAGTCTTCCATGGAAAAAATACAGTAATAGATGCCTGTGAAGACAAACTCAGATGGGACTGGAATGTCAACTATACCGATTTCAAAGAACTGTCTGGACATTTGAATTCTAAAATGGGAGTTTGGCTTATGTCTTTTATCTCTGTAATCCACTTTAGGAAACAATCTACAGAAATAACATGAAAGGTACACAGAGGACTGATGGTGGTAAGGCTCAACCTTCCACTGCTTAAAATATAAAAAGTAGATGCAATTGGTTATGTGCACAAAGGAAATATTTTAAATAAATATTATGAACTTACGCTGTGCTACCACAAAATCATTGGGACTGATGTTTTCAAGAACTCCTGAGCTTTGACAAATACTTGTCATATTAGTTACATGTTTTTTCAAGACTGCTCATTGTGATTGCAAATATCTGTGTATAACATGTGTGTGTAACATGCATGTGGGTCTGGATAAGTAATTTAATATGCCAGTATTTTACAGTAGTTTATTTTGGATTATTAAGAGTGATTTTTATGCTTTTTGCAATTAAAAATTTCATTATGTTGCTTTTTGGTGTTTTCCAAAATTTTCACCGTGACCTTTATTATTTTAATAATCAACAGGTTTAGTGACTGTACCGGTAGAAAATATGTAACATATTTTAATATTTAGACATTCAGGTGTATACCTATCTCACTTATTTTGAGATGAAAAATTAGGTATGTAGAGATTATGCCTGGTTTTCTCATGAGGCAAAATATGTTAACTGGAATACTCTACTTTTATTTGTTGTTGATGTTCTATGGCGTACATGGTGTAAAGTTGCACTCTTTAAGTCTTTATTTTTCATACTAGAGAGAAATTTTAAAGTGATAATTTGAACACCTAATTTAATATAGTAACTATTAGGTCTATAAGCTTAGCATAAATAAATGAATTACTTTTTTTGAAGACATCATTGATGAGTTCAATGACTTCAAAAGCTAAATGCAAAGTTAATCATGTAGTAATCCAGCATCTGTAATTAGGATACTAAGTGTGGCAGGTGCTACTTTTCTTCTTCTTGTCCATGAAACTGCAAAATTTCCTGTGATTTTTATTTATAAAGTGGTTATTATAGTTCTTTTCACCTACCTACCTTGCAGGGATGCTGTGAGGATTAATGAGATCATTTCTATAAAGAATGTGAGTTCCTTGGAGATAGGAGATATAAAAATGTTATTATTATCCTGTCATTCATATATTAACTTGCTCACTCTTTCAGGACCTCAAGGTAGAATCAAAAAGAAACAAATTCTGATCCACAGTGAGAAATATTTAATGAGATTTTACAATAATACTTTTTCTATGTTTAATACCTGAGTTTCCCAGGGCTTGCTATATTAAATTCATTTCAAAGACCTTTTTGCATACCATTTTAATGACTTTTATGTGTATTACAGGGTCACTTGAAGGTTAAATTTAAAGTGAAATCAGATGTGTATTATTTTCTTTTGCTTACTGTCAAGAACACAACTTTTAGCTAAATTAATGTGTCTTTAGATTGAGAAGGGTAAGGTATAACATACTCTTAAACAAGAAGCCACATATGCCCAAAGCTCAATTAAATTATGAGTTCACTTTTTGTCCTATAGTAATCATACTCTTTTTGCAAAGTTGCCTTTTTATTTTATGTGTTCAAACACTTTTAACAGCAGGTGAATTATCTGTCAGCTTTAAGAACTGAAAAAGTTCTTGTAAAACAAACAAACAAAAAACCCCACTAAAATATTTGCAGAGAATCATTTTTGAACTACATTTTTTTCCAAGTGTTTATTGCCATTCCATAATTTCTAAGAGTACATATCTCCACGGTGCCCCACAGGCTGCAAATGACCCTCCAATTCTATTACTTGTCAGAGATTTTCTTTGGTTCTTATGATTGATTATTTGATGTGTAGAGAAAATATAGTTTGCCAAGGAAAATTTTGAAAGAGATGTTGATGATTACTTTTGTTAACTGTTAGTGCTTTCTTAGAAGGAAACTGAATATAGTAATTAAGATATTGCAAAAGTAAAGCACCAAGATATAAATTTTAAAATGTTGACTTAACCTTCAATGTTTCTTATTAAACAATGATTGCATCTTTGCAAAATCCTACAACTTTTAATATCAGTATTTCTCATTACAATGATTTTTCTCAAGCACCGGTGAAACAGGCAATGTCTTATTTCAGATACTTTCTCCACTTACTTTTGGCTAACAAGCCAAAAAAAGTCTTAAAGAATCCTCAAACGTTTATTTTTTGTGTTTGAGAATTTTATATTAAAGAGCTAAATTTTCATAAATAATGAATGACATTTTACTGCACTACTTGTTTTCCAAAAGCTTATACGACCAGACATTCTTGAATCATATAAACTGCTATAGCCAGAAATCAACATGATAATAATAATTTTCAAGTTACTTCAGTATTTCATGTCTTGATTTACATAGTTTTAATACACCGTTAGTTTTCTAACAACAGTTTAGTATTTTTACGTACATCATTTATCTGTGTATTTTAAGTAGTTTTAACTTTGTGAAATTTCAAATTTGTAAGAATGTAGAAAAAACAGTAAAATGAACATATCTTTTTTAAACAAGCCACTCTTTGTTAAAGCTTTGTTGCCTTTTTCTCCATTTCTGTCTTGCAAGCACACACACACATTTCGACTACTTCTATTTCCTGAGAATGACATTCTCAGCATAGATACAATATCACTACTATTACGATTCTAGCAACATTACTTTTGGAACAGCATATAATATTCAAATCCCCTGTCATATTCAATCCCCTAAATTTCCCCAGAAATATTCTTGGAAACCTTTTTCTCTATCTAGAGGTAATCAAGGTTTGCATATTGTATTTTATTATATGTCTGTTTATTTACCACCTTTTCCATTTTTTTTCAGATATGCGTCTATTATCTTTTTCTAACTTTATAATTTAGAAGCACAGCTCATTTATTTTGAAGCTTTCTTCTTTTTAAATCTAAGCTATTAATCTAAGAGCTTTTTGAGTTGCATTCTAGATGTCTGATATGTAATACTTCCATCATTGGTCCAGTCTAAATATTTTTAAACATCCAATATAATTTCCTCTTTGACATATGAGTGAGTGCCTTATTAAGTTATGTTTTTAGTTTCCAGATCTTCAAGGCTTTTTGTAACAGCCTTCTGTTCTTTCTTGTTTTAATTTATTTATGCATACAAGAGCTAGGGTGTAGGACAGAGGTGGAGGGAAAAGGGTGTGTGTGAGAGGATTCACCAGAGACAGAGTGGGGAGCAGAACAGGCAGACTGACTGAAATGCACTGCTGAGGGGTGCAGCAGGAAGACAGGAGAGATTTGCTGTGCTATGTGGGTAGCTCCCTGCCTGGGGATCGAACTCATGCTGCAGTGGCTGCTGATAGCTTCATAGAGCTGAGACTTAACCCTCTGAACCACCAGAGAGGCCTCGTCTTCTCTTCTTACAGCAAAATGGGGTTGAACTATATTGATGGAACTATATTGAACTATATTGAACTATATTGTCTGCCTGTGGAGGCAGACACTGAAAGAGGAAGATTCCCTGGCACTCTCCCTGAGGGCTCTACAGGTTGGTTGGTCCTACCTGGCTGACACTTCTTGGGGACAGCTTCCCCCCAGCTCATGCCTCCCCAGGTGGCTGCCCCCCAAGACCTGCCAGTGGCACCTCCCTGAAGTGGCTTTTCCTGGCAACCGTGATGAAGGCTTCCCAGGAAGAGCTGCTAGCCTGGGGCCAGGCACTTCTTTGCCATTCTGTGAACTAATTTTATTTTTATTAGCTTGTTAACAACAAAAGTTTATTTCTCATGGCTCTGGGGACCTGGAAGTCCAGGATCATGGCACCTTAGATGTCTGATGAGACCCCGATTTCTCATGAGCAGTTGATTTCTCATTATAACCTCTCACGTGAAGGAAAGGACACGTGAGTTCTCTGGGTCTTTTATCTACTTTCTTCCTCCTTTTCCCCCTTTTTTTCTTTCCTGGAAGGATTTACTTATTTAGCAGTTGGTTGAAATAACATCATGTAAGTTGCAGGTGCTCCTTGAGAATCCGCATGTGTATCTTCTGCATTAAAGTCACCCTTGAAAGTCCAAATGGAGAAGACCTTTTCTCCCCCTTTCTACGCCCCACTCCGATCTCCCCTTCTGACCACTACTAGTTGGTCTTACAAGTCAAAAGCTTATGAATAAACGGGGCTACATCAAACTAGAAAGCTTCTGCCCAGAAAAAGAAATAGAATCAAAATGAAAATACACCCCACTGAAAGGGAGAAGATATTTGCACATCACACACCTGGCACACAGTTACTGTACAATCTATCAAAGAACTCATAAAACTCAATGATGAAAAAAAAAAACCTGTTAAAAAATTGGCGGAGATCCCAGTAGAAACTCCTCTAAAAAAGAAATAAACATGGCCAACATTAATGGATTTTCCAATAATTCTTTAGAACTACCTTATCTGTACTATAATTTTATTCCAAAATCTAATTTATCTGCTACTCATATAGCTGTAGAAGCAGCTGGATCATATCTTGCTTAATATTTGCCTGCTAGGTTGTTTTCTCTCCTTTATCTTCAAGCCTTTCCATGCTTTGACACTTTAGAGCATTTTGTTTGTTCTATTAAGTCTATCTTTATCTTTCTTTCCTCTATTAGTGTGATAAATAAGTCCCAGGATCTCACTTCCAGCCTGGTGACTATAATTAGCAATACTGTATTAAGTCTGAAAGTTGTTAAGAGGTCAGATCTTAAATGTTCTCATCACAAAACAAATTGTTACATGTGGAGGGCTGGATATAAAATAAACACATTATGATAAATATTCTGCAATATGTACACATAGTGAGTCATTTTGTTGTATACTTAAAAGTAATTAATGTTATAGATCAGTTTGATCACAATAAATAAATTAATTAATTAAGAGACTTGAAGGGAAAAAAAGACCAATTGATAGGCTATTGTTGGAGACTAGAGTCAAACTCATGGCACAGTGATTGGTCTATAGGATGGGATAAAAGTTACAGATAAATGGAGCTAACGGGTCTCTAAAAATGAGTTTGGGGAAAGAGTTATATTAAATGATGGGGGAAAAGAAATGAAATGAGCCTGGTTCCTGCGTTCCTGCCTCATTTGCCTGCACAGGAATTGGTGCGGTGATTAGATTTGAAAACACCTTGGATGTTTCTCTGCTTGTGCTTGAAGGGTCTCTGATCGCCCCAGGGGGGTGGTACAGTCAGAGTCAGACACGGGGTGGAGGATCAGGGTGCAAGGGGTACAGATGGGGATCCTTCAGACCCAAGCGAGATCCCGCTGCAGGATGTGAGCCTGGAGCTCCACGTGAGTGCACCCCGCTCTCTGCATGGGGTGAGGAGCAGGAGCTTTTGCTCTGCCTGGACCCTGCAGACTTGGTGCAAAAGTGGTGTTGCCGGGGCCATTCTGCTTCAAAGTTTTGAAATTAAAAATAAACCAACACATTAAAACTTGGGGCATGCGTCTGCATGCATCAGGTCTGCATTTTGAGGTTCTCCTTATTTTTTTTCTACCTTTTGGATTTGACACTCAATATGCTCCAAGTTGTAAAAGACAAGTTGCTTTGTATATTTTATAGCACTTTTATAGAGCAAAGTCTTCTACATCAGTGAGCAAACTGTTTTTAAGATTTAAAAAAAAATAAATATAAAATGATAGTGATTTTAGATTCATTTAAGTTTCCAAGTGCTGTAAAGAAAACTGTAAAATTCAAAATGAAGAAATCAGATATTCAGATCTTCTGACTATAGTAATTTCTCACCTTTCAGTTACTCAAAACGCTTCCTGTAATTTTAAGTTTTTGCCAAGTACATGTCTTTCAACTACAAACCTTCACACCTACAATATAATCCAGATGGAGAATTTATGCTTCTTGAATATTGAAGCAGATCTGCACCACGTTTGTTACACAGTAAAGTCATTCAAGACAGCGTTTACTTTGATATGAAGCTTAAAGGGTCAGCAAAATTCTTCCCCTTTTGCCACAGTCTTAAGGCCTGGAATGAAACTGACCGGGACCTGAGCTAAATTTATGACATCCTATTTCTCTCAGTGCTCTTTACTTTCTCTAAAATGAACCTGTTCATCAATGAAAATACCTTATATTTACTCGCTACAAGCATAAAAATATGACAATTAGGCAGATCCTAAAGTATTTACATGAATTACTACTTCCACCAGGGGTACTATTTTTCAGTATCTAACAACAGAATCTGAATACATTTGTCTCCTTTCCGATGCTCTGATTGCTTTATTTCTAGATATGTTTCTCACATTATAATTTATAGGTTAAAAGCCAAGGTTATAAGCTAAGCTGCTTTTTACAAAATAGATAATGGAAAAGGTAGGATACATTATTATTTGATTTTAAATCAGATTTACATTTTTTGGTAATGAAGCCTTTTTACTGAAAGACTATTGTCTAATTGTCTAAATATATTTAGAACTGGATTTGAAAGACAAAATGAAATTGAATCAGATGGTGTTAAATGAATGACAGCTGGGACGTGGATGAGAGACAGGTGGGTATGTTTACAATGAATGGCCCCTACTTCCATAAATGGGCAATGGTGGACTTACACTGGTGGTTTATGAAGACTATTCTAAGAAGGACAGGAAGATCTGATCTGCAATTTCTTACTTTCCAAGGGTAGTTGACCACCTTGGCAAGGAACTCTCCTTCATATGAAAGTTCTGAACCTAGAAGGAACACAAAGTCCTCACTCTGGGAAAGGCTGTTCTCAAATTGCCAAAGACAAAGCTGATTGTTGAAACAAATCTAATAACAGCTAGATGATATTAGCAGTAATTCAAATCACTTAGAAGAGTAATGTAATAATTTATTTCAGAAAAAGCAACAAAGGTAGAGATGGAAATAATGACAGAAAAAAATGGAAGATATGATAATCACTTTAGAACAATGGATACCTGCATAATAGAAATTCTAGAGTTGGCAAAAGGAAACTATAACAGAAAACCCATTTGTACGTAAAG
The DNA here is from genome assembly GCF_964194135.1 of Talpa europaea. Taxonomy (NCBI): domain Eukaryota; kingdom Metazoa; phylum Chordata; class Mammalia; order Eulipotyphla; family Talpidae; genus Talpa; species Talpa europaea. Next base: position 134,089,978 of record NC_140072.1, read on the forward strand.
AAAATTTTACTGAGCTTAATAAAGACTGGCATGAAAATGTTCAAAAGGACAATTGAGGAATCTAGAAGAGTTATAAATAAGTAGACAGATAAGTAGATAGGTGTTGAGTATTATTTTTTCTTTGAAAAATTAAAATATCTCTTGGCACCTCTGTGAATTTACTGCAACTTGCCAGGGCCCCTGGCCATACTGCTTGGGAACTGTGTCCTTACTGATTTTAGTTTTTAATGTGAATGTATTTTTAAAAACTAGCCATTGCCATTTGCCACTCATGGACAAGAGACCTATGACCACCTATATGTCACCCAATGCAAACCCAGGGCAATGTGCAGCTACACCCAGTGTCCATGCTGGCTGTGACATCTCTCAGGACAAGTTCAGTGGACATGCCTCCATGTCCTGAGCCTCCATAAGCACATTTCTTCTGGCTGTGTTTGAGGCAAGATGCATACTGTTCCATAAGCTTTATTTTTTTGCAGATTAATGAAAAAGTAAAACCATTCTAACTTCATTTAATGAAGCTTATAGATACCCATATCAGACGACTTTTAAGGAAAATAGATAGGATGATCTTAGTGAAAGAGATTTTTTTTCACTGGACAAGGATGGAGTCACATCAGGTCATTAACATATTCTGCTGCATTTATAAATTAAAGGGTAAAATCATTTGATCGATTCCATAGGGTCCATAAAGTCTGTTGCATATTCATGGTTTCAAAACAAACAAAACAAATCTTTACCAAGTAGGCACTGAAGGAACATTTTTTGAACTGAGAACCAGTACCTGTCAGAACAGCTAACACAATATTTAAAGTTGCAGGTCTTCTAAGTGCGGTCAAGGTAAGGCTGCCTGGCATCACTATCCTTCTTCAATATTGTCCTACAGGTCTTGGCCAGAGCAAAAGAAAAAAATGAAGTTAAATGTGTAAGAATGGAAGAGAAAGGGAGAAAATGTCTATGATCTTAAATGAGATAATCCTACTTAGGAAATCTAATAAAATATTCAGAGTGAATAGGAAGGTTAACATAACAAATGAAGATCAAGTTTGCGAGATAGATGATCAATATGTCACATCAGCTATTGCTGTATCTCAGTATAAGCACACTCGCCAATCACAAAATTTAAGTTTCCTAATCAAAGATATCCTTAAACAGCAAAGATAATACCGAGCTGTTCTGTAGATTTTCAACATATGCTTTCCAGAGTGAATTAACATGACTTTATACAGCTAATGCAGGTTATTTGCAATTTCACCTTATTACTTGAGAAGCTAAAATATCATCTATCTTGGTTATGTGAAGATAATTTGTCATCTGGAGAGAACATCCAAGTTCTAGAAACTTTTTTCGACTTTGAAGGATTAACAACTCAGACCTTTAATCTCTTATTTGGAATGTCTGTCATTTTGGGAAAGATGAAGCACTTCACACCTCAATGAAGAGATACTTTTTCTTTTGTGACACGACTATGAAGTATACATGACATTTATTATCAGCTGGTGAGAGAAAAGGGCTGAGGAACAGACGACCAAGTTCAGGAATGAATCTAAATATCTTTTCACCACATTTCGGGGCTGTTTTCTTTAGTTATTTTAGTTAGCCCAGCAGCTAGCAAAGCAAAATTATTTCTAATGCCATTAAAATGTTCTTCACACTTCAAGTGCAAATGCTTATTTGTTCTTAGCATTTCTCTGAACAGAACAATTGTCTGAAAACGTCTGGCATGTCTTTTCAAAGAGAGGTTCACAGAGAATACACTGGAAGCCCAGACACACACAAATCACTGTGTTCTCCACTTTGGAAAACAGCTTTAAGTATTTGAACTACTTATAAAAGTTCAGGGCAATGACAACCTCTTTCTAAAATATCTTGCTTCTTGAAGTTTGTTTAAGCAGTTGTGGCACTACTGGATGATGGTCTTTTTTCCTTCAAACACCAAAGACACGTGTAATCTTCCAGAACAAACTACTCCTGAGCTTTTGAACATCTTATTCAATAACTGTCATAGTTTTGGGGGAAGGCCACAAACTTTCTTCTTCTATTACCCAAGAAAAGTTACCTTCACATGTTTGGGAATTTTCAGAAAGTTTAACCTAATCTATTAAACAATGACTGCATACATTTTTTTTTATTTTATTTTAAGCATTAGAATTTACAATGATAATCTTCATGGACTTACTACTTAGAAAATAATTCCAACTTTTATTGGATTTAAATTAAGAATAGGCCTGAGTGTTGCGCCTTTTATACAATGTTTACCTTCAAAGAAAGTGTTCAGGGAAGAGGACAAGGGACATAAGGGAATCCAAATAACAGAGGATGAGAGCAAGCTAACATTACAATACATACTTCTGATAGGAACAGTCTGATTGGCTTACAGCCCCATTCTTTAATTTTGCAGGTATTGCAGTGGTTGGGTTTTGTGTTGGAATTACAGCCTTTATAGAGAGATTTTCCATTCTATTTAATTAATTAGTGGCAGTCAATATTTATTATTTCATCACCAACCCCTAGCCTCTTAAGATTAGAAGCAAGGAGAATGTGTAACTTATAAATATTTGAAATGATACAGCTTGGCATGCACCTCCTGGAGCATTGTAACTCTTGCTAAAATGTTATAAAACAAGAGCAAATATAAAAGCATACGTGAAAAGCATTTTATTTTTTAATGGTATTTTAAAAAATTTAAGCAGTAATTAAGCACCCTTTTGAAAAGGCCTTGGAGATGCGTTTGCCACCATCTTGGTGTAGCTTAGAGCTACCATTAGTATCACTGGTTTTAACTTTTAAAATACATGAAATTGGGCCTCCCTCGTGGCTCAAGGGGTTAAGACGCAACCTATGAAGCTATCGGCAGCCACTACAGTAGGAGTTCAATCCCTGGCCAGGGAGCAAATCCCATGGCAGAGCAGACCTCTCCTGCCTTGTCCGCTGCTCCCCTCAGCAGTGTCTTCGGTCCGTCTGCCTGTTCTGCTCCCCGCTCTTTCTCTGGTAAATCCTCTCACCCTCCTGCACCTCTGTCCTGTACCCTAGCTCTTGTATAAATAAAAAAATAAATCTTTCAAAAAAACTGCCCAGAGATATAATCTTGTCTGAAATGTCTGACTCTTTTCAACAAATTGAATGATTAATCCTCAAAATCAATGACTATTCAAGAATTCTTTGAAATTGTATCATTATAATGGACTAAACACATCACTGGATTACTATTTATTTAATTTATTTCCTTCTCAGGTTTTTAATAATGATGAAGAAAACAGGAGCATAAGAAGCATACAGAGCTTGTAGATCTCAGTCTGTTATCACCAGAGTCAGCCTTCATGACAGAATCTACTTTTAATCAATGATGAAAAGATTGCAAAAACAGATAAAAACTGTATATTGATAGGGAACGAGTTTAGGTCCATGGGAAAGTAACAGCAATAGCAAAAACAGGACAACAGAAGAAACAATTTCTACATCAATTTGTCTCAGGATTTCACTGGCATTGGTCCAAGGGTTACACATGCTTTTGGCCAATTCAGGTCTGAACATTTCAGGCCAATGGTCCTGGAATATCTTTCCATTTATCTCAAGGGCACATAATGGCTGTCCCAGCTCCTGCCATCACATCTGGAACAATTTGATTATGTAAATCTATGTTGATCCCTCTTTATTAGCTATTCCAGAAGCAGCCTTAGAAGACTTCCTTTTACATTTCACAGGCAATAATAAGTTCACATGTACACTTTATCAGAAAAAAAGAGCCAAAGAAAGTAAGCTTTTGTCTCTGAGCCCCTGTATTGCTAAGTGTACCATCTGAGCACTATAAAAATAATTTGCCAACAGTGTTTGATTTCTGCTTTTTGTTTCTACTACTACTGTTGTCCTTTTTTGAAATTGTCTTCAGGGAAATTTTATCAACCTTAGGAAAACTTCTGTCTTATTTCCTCACAATAATGTGCAGAAGATTATTCCCAAAGAACCCATATATTTTTTATTTTCTCTCTCTTATTCTTTTACTTCATGGCAACTGCTAATTGGGAATAAAGGAAACATAAATAATTAAGTTGTATAATATGGCACAGGAGAAAAGGCTGTGGTTTGAGACTCACAGTTGAGACACCCTTACACAACAGTGAAATAACTACACAAGTGAATTTCTGCACACTTTGACTGACATAAGTTGATCACATAAATTTCTCTATTTGTGAGAACCCCAGTAAACAGAATTAAATTTTGTAAGTATTTACTACTTTCAATGTAGTGTAACATGTACTCACGTGTTAAGAGAAAAAAAAATCATAACTTTCAGCCTGACATTTAAAATTAACCATCATCTTTCTTACTCAGATGTATCTCTTCAACTCTTCCCTTTTCCAGCCATTAACCATGCCAGATTAAATGTGGTAGAGTAAATTTATGCTGAGATTTACTTTTCAAATAGATTTGATCACTCTGTTTCCCTCCTCTTGATTGTCCAAGAGTTCTGTTATATATTACAATTATAATGATATTACATATAATTACATATAAATTATAACCGATATGCAATTATTCTAATTACCTTGACAGTTTGTCATTCTATTCCTAAATGTTTTCAGTAACTAGTTCAATAACTAGCTCTTATCCCCAGTTAACATTTTAAAGTATCCTGAATAAAATTTGAGGACTAGTTGATTATTTTCGCTTCCTCTGAAAGAAAGGATTTCACTGTGCCTACTTATATGTTGTTATTTTTATTAAATTTTTATCATGCTAAATAATTTATTAAACAATTCATTTTGAATGTTGGTATGATGTGACAGCTGTTACAAAATTTTATGGGGTCCTAAAGACAAAAGATAAAAATTAAATATAATCTAAGTTAGGAAGTATGTTGATATCCACTGTGCTCTACCTGGATGTGCAAATGTCAAGCTGTGACTACAATTGACTGGCTGGATTGGGATTGGAACAAATTATTCCAGAACTCAAATTCATTCATGGGAAAGACAAACTTTTATGAAGCCAGTGTTTTGGGTATGCTTGCTGATAGGAAGAAATAAACATGGGCATTTTTCTTTTCTCTTATCCTTTATATTCAGGAACAGAAGGTGAATGTATCTGGTGGAGTGTGTGTGTGTGTGTGTGTGTGTGTGTGCGTGTGTGTGTTGTATGTACTGGAAGGAATGAATGAAAAAGGCATTTAGGAAGAGAATTATACTTTCTGCTTAGCTGCTACATGGAAGGAAAACAAAGAAATGCATCCATGGAAGAAGAGTCTTACGAACGCTACCTTGGGAAAGGAATATCTCTCATAAGGAGCTCCACATAGACCTGCCTTATATCCACTTTAATCACATCAGGCAATCACAAATGTTGGCAACATTATTTTGTCTCCTCTCCTAGAAATAAGAGCAGTGTAAAATGAAGAGACTGAACTCCCCTTTGCAGGAAGCTTTTACTCTGAAATATATTTACATTAAAACACTAAAGAAGCAAAGGATGATGGCACATACAATAACATGCTATAACATGTGAATTAAATGATTAGTGCACTAAGCAGAGAAGCAGGAGGGATCAACATCCTAACAATGCTTACATTCTAGCACCATATTGACTCAATCTCTAGTGATTTTATAAAAATATGAGTCTGTCTAGGTAGATTCTGTTCATTTTTGTTGCAATTATCTAATAATTGAAAATATGATTTGTCTTACAGAAATAAATTGACCTAGTAATGTAGAAAGTAATTCATGGAATTTTAGATGTCAGATAAAAGTGGTCCCCCAAAATTGTCATGCCAGAAAATACATGCAGTATGGTTCTACCCAAACAGTAAATTTGAGTGTGGCAGTGCTTGAAGAGCAGAGGCAGATGAACAGGGAGGCTGCTTTTACCCAGTGATGAGAACCAACATCTTATCAGCATCAACAGGACTCTCACCTTATATTATATTGGAAGGAAGTGTACTTTTAAGTGAATAGAAATAAATGAAGCGATAACAAGAAAATGTTCGGAACACTTCCACCGCACACGTTGGGTGTCTGATATATGGCATATATCCTCCTGTGAATTTTCTGTGAATACGAGGAGTGGTGTACACAGTGTGGAGTGAGAAGAACATTTCTGCACTTCACACTTAAAATCAAATTTCACAAAAAAATGAAATGGAATCTTTCCAAGGTGACAAATTGTGAGATCCTTTTTTAGCAAGTAGGAACCATTTTCTTTTACTCCTGAGATTTTCCTGAAGTGCTTACACATCATTTTGTGGTTTGGGACAAATAATATACCAAATGTTCGAGAAATTCTGCTGTCATATATCCTGGAGAGCTATTAATTCCTCTTTGCAAAGTTGGAGGTCTTGGGAACAGTCATGTCTTAACAAATTCCTACCCTGGCTCCTTTGGGCCACTTTTAGTCCTGACCAGCACTATTTCCTTCAGTATCTCTGCTGGGATTTAAGACATCATTAAAGAAATGTTTGTGGATGTGAATGAGTGTGCATGCCACAAACTCTCACAGAATGTATAGCCTTATAAAACAGACAGAATTCAAATCTAATCTTACATGCAAACTAGTTCCTTAATGATAGCGTGGACTTTCTGTTGGTTTGTGATTTAAATGTCTAGCTTCATAGTTCACATGAACATGAAAATACAAGGAATGCTTTAATCCACTATGAAAAGAAGCCTTACTATTTCATTATGTTGATTATTTATGATTTTCCCTCTCAGGTAGCTATTTTTGTACGTACAGGGTATTTTCAGAGGATTGTTGTAGCATTCTTATGATTGGTAATAGCACATTTGTAGCATAGTTACTTATGTCCATGTAAATATTTAGAACTCCACATTGGAGATATGGAGAAGTATTTGTCTTTGAAAGGACTTTGGAGCATTTGCAAAGCTATAGCCTATTTTGTGTTTTAAAAAAGCAGCTCAGAATAGCATTTCTGTTTGCCATGCATAGGAACAACACAGTGAAAAGTTCTGAAAAATCAAGAAGTCTTAACTGGACACCCCTAACTTCCTAAATCAAAACATTTTAAAGTATAGCTACATTTTGTGCAAAATATATTGTTTCTCAGCATAATAGCACATTTACCATTTTCTCTTTATAATTCCATTCACCAGAATATTGGTATTATTTCAGATGAATTAAAGATCTCACTAAATCTTAACATTTTTGGTATGATCCGAGGAGAGACTGAAAGTAAAGTGTAGTGATCCATGATGGAACCAGGGGTCTCTCTGATCATGGCCCATGAGTTGCTCTCTGTTGTGCTATTTCATCTATTTCTGCATGGGATTCCATATGAATGACACCTCCAGTTGATCTTTTGGAGAATCAAATTTACCTTTTTTATTTTTATTTAAATAACTTTATCATGTTTCATGCTTATAATGTAAAGGAAGACAATGCTAGTGTCTTGCTTTTAAATGTCAAGAAAACTTTAATCATGAATAGCATTTATAAGTAGCCATTTCACAAATGGAAGCATCCCAACATCCTGTTCATATTGAAGCCGATTCTGTGGAGCTACAAAATGGAGGATGCACATAGGATCTACACTAGCAAAGTAGGAATCACAATTTGATCTCTCCTTGAACAGGAATGGGCCATCAGAGGTTGACAGGAGATGTAGGTCTCGGGTATCACTGGAGAGGTGAGGACACACAGACTTTTCTCACCTGCTTCTCCTCAGTGGGGACAGTTGGTGCCTTGTCTCATTCCAAGCTGCACCCCGGAGATGTATGAGTTAGCAAAGGACAGTCGAGCAGGAAACATACTGAGAATCTTGGCAGGCAGCGAGGGAACATCACTGTAGGCTGATTGGGTGGATTTTCTTTTTGAGGAAGCCACGGTTGTCAGCTCTGGAAGTGCAGAGATGGTGCCTGTGTGTCCAAGACAAGATCCTTCAGGGAACAAGACACCACACGTCAGCAGGAGGCTCTGGGGGACTCTGGTTAAAGTAATCCTCTTCAAGGCAGCTCCCAAAGCATAGGCGATGGGTCCGAGGTTCAAGCTCTTGAGAAAATTTTGCTGAAGAAGTTTTTGAAGGGCACATTAACTTTTGAAGGACACAGGTGTAAGTGACCTTACTCTAATTGGGCAATTCTGAGGGAAAATGATGTTTGAATGTTTACAAATATCCACAAAACAGTAAAAAAAAAATGAAACCAGCCAGGGAACCATTAAAATGTCCCTTCAGCTTATGTTTCAAAGAAGCAGGTGTGAGAACTGAATATATAACATAAATAAGACTGTTAAAAATAAATAAGACGGCTGACGACAAAGGAGAAGGAAACAAAATATTTCTTGCTACAGGTGATTGAACATAATTCTAGTTATCACCAACATACTATAAACGTGGAGTTATATTTATCTACATGCATTATTTAAAAAGTTTTACTTAAAGGGACTCGAGTTTAAACTTAGGTGGTGACTTCTGAAGTCTGGGACCTAAATGACCTAAATTTACATGTTAAAATTGTCGGCAGAGTCTGAGATGCCTGACAGAACTCACCTGCGGGGGGAATCCTAAATACCTGGAAGACTCAGAGAGGACAGCAAGGGGCTGTGCTTTCCCATCAGAAACATGAGAGACGAGGACATTTTCCTACCTTTTATATGTCTAGTTCACGAGACTGCCTGCTAGACAGGGCCAGCCACTCGCGCACAGCCTCCTTTCAGACTTTACGAGATGGAAATAAACCTTCATGTCACGTAAGGTTAGATGTCCTCTCTCGGGCCAGGTCCTTCCTACTACTCTTGTCCATGCCATCTGCCTCACTGGGCATGAGGGCACTCAGTTCGCCTTACCCCCAGGGCTGTCGGATGTAGATACTACTCCTTGCTCTGTTTGAGCTCAAGGAAATGTTCCAGTTGGTCTTTTCTGGGTCTCAGGCTGTCCCCACATGGTCACATGGATCAAGAGTTGTCAATGGAAAGAGCACAGGGGACTGTGGTGATGGTGCATGGGTGACTTGCTGGTGGGAATTCTGTGGGGACTACCCCTGAGAGGAGAAATCAAACACTGTACAAAAATGAGCAATGATGTAAAATAAATACATATGTGCATAATGTAAAATACTATGTGTGCGTACAATATATATGTAATGGAAAATAGATGATGTTTTACATGTACATATTTTAAAGAGTAGTCAATTACATTCCTTTTTTTAAAGATTTATTTATTTATGCATACAAGAACGGGGGTGTAAGCCAGAGGTACAGGGGGTGAGAGGATTCACCAGAGGGAGTGGGGAGCAGAACAGGCTGATATACTGAAATACACTGCTGAGGGGAGCAGCAAGAGAGGCAGGAGAGGTCTGCTGCACCATGTGGGTTGGTCCTTGGCCGGGGATTGAACTCACGCTGCAGTGGCTGCGATAGCTTTATAGTGCTGCATCTTAACCCCTTGCAACACCAGGGAGGCCCCTAGGATGTGAAATTTTAAAAAGCCTTTCTACAAGAACCAACTTTTGCAATCCAGATGTGTGAAGTAGGAAGGATTTAGTAGTCTGCATCAGTGCTTTCTTCCACTTGGTTCTAGTAAAATCACTGAAATAGCAATCCTTTCTGCAGGGGAATGCAAAGGCCCTAGGAGACACTAAGAAATGTTTACGATCATGGACCTTCAGGTTGAATGGAGCTCCGGGGAGGTCTATTCCAAATATTTATCTTAAAGATATTCTCTGCAACACAACCCTGAAGCTGGCGCAACAAATACCCATCCGTTTGCTCATTTGTGCTCAGGTCATTTTAGATAATGGGATGGACAAAGGTCACATAGTTTGTTTGATCCAAGTGCTTGCCAATCCCAGCCGTCTACCTCTTCCCCAACATCCAACATCATCCCTCTTCTTACTCTGTCTTTGCATGGACGTTTCTATTTTCTTGTGAGTTCTTGCTTCTTCTGTTCCTCTACCTCCGCGCTTTGGAAATTTTTCTCTGAAGGGAAGATAGCAAATATATTTGCTTGCAGGCCATCTGATCTGGTCCCTGAGACTCAGCCCTGCCACGGGGGGCATGTAGGCTGTGCAGGCAGTGACTAATGGGCATGGCTGCCCAGCAAAACTTCCTTTACAAACACTAGTGCAGGGGGAATTTGGCTCATGCACTCACTCCACAGAGGCAATAAAATTATGATTGTTTTGTCTCCATCACTCTTCTTCGTCTCACTCTGCTGAGCTCACTCCTGCCAGCGTGGCCTGACTTGCTCGCTATGTTGGGTGTCTTGAGGACTTCACAATGTGTGGAAGGGCCAGCACACACGAATGGTGGTCAGTCCACATCCACAAGCAGAGAGAGCATGTGCCCTGGCCCCGGCTTCGGTTCCCTTTTCGCCACTGTGCAACTTTCCTCTGGCTGAAGAGCTACTGATTCAAGTTCTCTGTGTGTTGGGTGAGGAAGGGATTTGGTTGAAGATGCTGAGAGTCTTAGAGGAGAAGATGAAAATAATTCCTCACGTTGTCATCACGTGGAGACTGCTGAGTGATTGTGGATCTGGGATCTGTATTTGCACGGCCTGCTACAGCTCTGATGCGACAACTTAGCCTGAAGACTTGGTCTATGTTGTCACTGGGCTCTGGCATCTGTGGCTTTTGACAAGCTGGTAGCTCTCCTGTGCTCTTCCTTAGCAGCCAAGGGCCACCCCCATGTCTCGGAGCTGTCCTCTACTGACCCTAAATCCAGTTTTTCTGTCACCTGCCTTTTTGTCTCCTCACCAGCTCCTGTCCCCATGTCAGAGAGTATCTCAACACCGTTGTAATTATACTAACTTCATGAGTGATCAACATGTTAAACTTTATTTAATATTAATTTGATGGTAATTTTCATAGATGGCAAAATGTGTTTACATATTTAACTTTCATAAAATTTCTGGCAATGTAGAAGCTCCGTAGTAATTGGCATATCCCTCATTTTTATTTGAAGTAATTGAGATACATAAAGTCAAGACCCCTGGTCCATATTACTCTAATTGATACACAAAGAAATGCAAGCTTTTTTTTTTTTAAATTTAGCATTTTTTTAAATACAAATACTGAGGATGGGCGGAGCAACATGGCAGCGAGGAGACGCTGCGAGTAAGATCTCCCATTAAAAAAAGTTAATAGGGAGGAAAAGCGGCAGGTCCCAGTGAGAACTGGGACACGGAAGATAAACGGACGACTCCAGCAAACTGCCCGAAGAAGAAAGTGGCCATAAAAGAGGACGAGAAGGGAGGGAAGCGCAGAACCCTGCTCCCCTCCCCCGCCCACAGAGGCGGCACTCTCCGACCGGCAGAGACGAGGGAAACAACAAACCAAAACGGCCAACAAGAAAAACGGACGCAGCAAGTGGGACTGTGAGTGGAAAGGAACTATTTCAGCCACCACACCCCGTGAACGGGAGCTGAGGCGAACCCTGCAGGATCCGCCGCGGAGGTGAGCTCCAGGCGCCATTAAAGAGAGCCCCGCCCCCCAGGAGGAGACCAGCACCTGCACACAGCCCCGGCTGCCTGGTAAGCTTGCGCGAAAGCGGCGCTCGGATTGCAGCTGCCCAGGTCCCCGCGCCTGCGACCTAAGCTTGCGGGGAGATGGCGGAGGCCCTCCCTGAGTGAGCAGGAACAAGGTGCCCAGGCAGGGGAGCGGGATTCAAAAGGCGCCATTCCCGCGCCACTGATCTGGGCTACAGCCCGCGTCCTGGAACTGAGGGCTTTGGAACTGAGACCCGGGCGGAGGCCCTCCCTGAGTGAGCAGGAACAAGGCGCCCAGGCAGGGGAGCGGGATTCAAAAGGCGCCATTCCCGCGCCACTGATCTGGGCTACAGCCCGCGTCCTGGAACTGAGGGCTTTGGAACTGAGACCTGGGGCACGAAATTAGGGGCGTGGGTTCCCCATGACGGTGGGGCACAAGGCAGACACAGCACCCCAAAGCCGTTGAGGTGTACCCTACCATCCCCGCTCCGCTCCCTGTCCCACGGGGTGGAAAATCAGCTCCCCAAGGGCTCTAGGAGAGATCTCTGGCGCCACCTAGCGACTTGACCCCAGCACAGGCTACTGAAGGAGCTAGTGGCCAGCTGGGGAGTTAGCCCACACCGGGCCCCTTCTGAATAAGTAGTCTGAGCCCACAGGGAGAGCGAGCACCCACAGCCGGGGCAGACCAGGCGCGCAGAAGAGTGTGCCTGAGACCAGAAGCGCAGGGAGTGTGTCCCACATCACCATTTTAGAACAGGGACATTTCTTCAGTAAAGACTACCTGCAGAAGGCTTCCTCAGGAGCCAGAGGTGAGCGGGGGAAGTTTGCCCACGCCAGACCCCCTCTGGCCTGCAGTCCAAGCCCAGAGGGGAGCAGGAACCCACCGCCGGGGCAGACCAGGCGCACAGGGGAGTGTGTCCCCACATCGGCATTTTAGAACAGGGACCTTTCTCCAGTAAAGGCTGCTTGAAACTGACAGATGACTCCTGGAAGAACCAGAGGGGAACAGAGAAGCCCACCCAAGATGCCGGCCAGTCCCAACAACACAGTGTCCCAACGCATACGGCAAATTAGAAAACAGACAGTAGGGAGGAGAAGAACCACACGCAACCTAGCAACTCTCCAGAGAAAAAGCACACCACAAAAAGAAAGCCAGCCCCCAGATTGCAACGACAATAACTTGGAAGAATTTCTGAGCCTTCCAGAAAGAGAATTTAAAATTGCCGTGATTAAAAAACTGACAGAAGTCATAAAGGAAAACAATGATAAGGGAAAAATAATCAACGATCAGAAGAATGCAAATGAGTCCCTAGAGAGGGAAAACAATGGTCAGAAGAAAGAAATTGAGTCCCTAAAGAGGGAAGTAAAAGAAATGCAGGGGATCAAAGAATTAATGGAAGAACTAAAGAATTCTGGGAAAAGCAATGAAAGCAGAATAGATGAAATGGAAGAACGAATAAGTAATCTTGAAGACACAGAAATAAAAAGAACAAAAACAGAAAAGGAAAGAGAAGTACGAAGGAAAAAGAACGAAGAAAGACTTCGGGAACTATCTGACTCCATGAGGAAAGGAAATATAAGAGTTATAGGAATACCAGAAGGAGAGGAGAGAGATGTAGGAACAGAGAAAATATTCAAAGAGATAACTGAAGAGAACTTCCCAAATGTGAAGAAGGAGCTGAAAATTGATATACAAGAAGCAAGAAGAACACCAAACTTCCATGACGAAAGGAAAAATACAGCAAGACACATAATAGTAAAGCTCCCAAGAATCCAGGACAAGGAAAAAATAATGAAGCTGGCAAGAGGGAAGAAACAGATAACATTCAAAGGAAAACCAATCAGGCTGACATCAGACTTCTCCGAAGAAACACTACGGGCAAGGAGAGAGTGGAGGGACATAGTCAACAGACTCCAAGAAAACAGATGCCAACCAAGAATACTCTATCCCGCAAAGCTCTCCTTCCTCTTTGAAGAAAGAATATGGACCTTCCCAGACAAACAGAAACTCCGGAATTTCATTGCAACTAAACCCCCACTCCAAAAAATACTACAAGGAGTCCTAAAGCCAGAACCTCAGAGCGACGAATAACAATGAAAGAAGGCCAAAAAAAAAAAAAGTTATTAAAAGAATAAATAAATAAAATCAAAGGAAAGACAAACACAATGGCAAATACAGATGTTAACATATCAATATTAACTCTAAATGTAAATGGACTAAACTCTTCAATAAAAAGACACAGAGTTACAGCCTGGATTAAGAAACAAAACCCAACCTTTTGCTGTCTCCAGGAAACACATTTAGCTACAAAAGATAAAAATAGGCTCAAAGTTAAAGGATGGAAAACAATCCTACAAGCAAATGGACCAAAAAAGAAAGCAGGAACAGCTATACTTATATCAGATAAAACAGATTTCAAACTCAAAAAGATAAAAAGAGACCCCAATGGTCACTACATTATGATCAAGGGGACAATACTTCAAGAAGAAATAACACTCATTAACATATACTCACCAAACGAAGGAGCACCAAAATATATCAGACAACTGTTGTCCTCTCTGAAAACAGACATCAGAGAAAACACATACGTAGTGGGAGACTTCAACACACCACTATCAACAATGGATAGATCAACAAGACAAAAAATAAGTAAAGAAACCAAAGCTCTAAATAAGGACCTAGAGCAATTGGGCTTAACAGACATCTATAGAACACTAAACCCCAAAAAAACGGAGTACACATTTTTCTCAAGCGCACACGGATCATTCTCCAGGATCGATCACATACTGGGGCACAAGACAAACATCAACAGATACACCAAGATTGAAATCATATCAACCATCTTTTCTGACCATGAAGGCATCAAACTAGAAATAAACCATAAAAAGAAGGCAAGGAACTTTCCTACCTCATGGAGATTAAAAACCACACTACTGGAAGACCATTGGACTAATGAGGAGATCAAAGAAGAAATTAAAAAATTTTTTGAATTGAACGACAAGGAGGACACCAATATCCTAAATGTATGGGATGCAGCAAAAGCAGTAATAAGAGGAAAATATATAGCAATAGAAGCTCACATCAAGAAACAAGAAAGAACACAAAGAAACAACCTAATCTCGAAGCTCAAAGATCTAGAAAAAGAACAACAAAAAAACCCCAAAACCAGTAGAAGAAAAGAAATAATAAAAACCAAAGCAGAAATAAATGAAATTGAAACTAAAAAAACAATCCAAAAGATCAATGAAACCAAGAGCTGGTTCTTTGAAAAAATCAATAAAATAGACAAACCCCTAGCCAGGCTCACAAAGGAAAAAAGGGAGAAAGCACAAATAAACAGGATCATCAATGAAAGAGGAGAAATCACAACGGACACAGCAGAAATCAAAAGAATAATCAGTAACTACTATGAACAGTTATATGGAAACAAGTTTAACAATCTAGAGGAGATGGACAAATTCCTACAACTCTACAATCACCCAAAGCTAGATAAAGAAGAAATAGAACACCTAAACAGACCAATTACACTTAGCGAAATTGAAATGGTAATCAAAAACCTCCCCCAAAACAAAAGCCCAGGACCTGATGGATTTACAAATGAATTCTACCAAACATTCAGAGACGAATTAGTGCCTATCCTTCACAAACTCTTCCAAAAAATTGAGAAGGAAGGGACAATACCAAACACGTTTTATGAAGCCAACATTACACTAATACCAAAACCGAACAAGGACAACACAAAAAAGGAAAACTACAGGCCAATCTCCCTAATGAACACTGATGCAAAAATCCTCAATAAAATTTTAGCTATCAGAATCCAACAATGTATCCATAAGATAATTCACCACGACCAAGTTGGATTCATTCCAGGGGCACAAGGATGGTTTAACATCCGAAAATCAATCAACGTTATCCAACACATCAACAAAAAGAAATATAAAAACCATATGATAATATCAATAGATGCTGAGAAAGCTTTCGACAAAGTGCAACACCCATTCATGATAAAAGCCCTTGAAATTCTTGGGATACAAGGAACATACCTCAACATCATAAAGGCCATCTATGACAAGCCAACAGCCAGTATCATTCTCAATGGTGAAAAGCTGAAAGCAATTCCATTAAGATCTAGAACAAGACAAGGATGTCCACTCTCACCATTGCTTTTCAATATAATACTGGAAGTCCTAGCCAGGGCAATAAGACAAGAGAAAGACATCCAAGGAATCCAAATAGGAAAAGAAGAAGTCAAACTATCACTATTTGCAGACGATATGATATTATACATAGAGAACCCCAAAAACTCCACAGAAAAGCTAATTCAACTCATCAATCAGTTCAGTAAAGTGGCAGGATACAAAATCAACACGCAAAAGTCAGTAGCCTTCCTATACACAAACAATAAATCTGAAGAAGAAGAAATCAAAAAGACCATCCCTTATGTTATTGAAACAAAAAAAATCAAATATTTGGGAATAAATCTAACAAAAGAGGTAAAGGACCTATACAAAGAAAACTATAAAACACTGTTAAAAGAAATAGAAGAAGACACAAAGAAATGGAGAGACATCCCCTGCTCATGGATTGGAAGAATAAACATTATTAAAATGGCCATCCTTCCAAAAGCAATATACAGATTCAATGCTATTCCAATCAAAATTTCAATGTCATTCTTCAAAGAAATAGAACAATTATTGATGAAATTCATATGGAATCACAAAAAACCCCGAATAGCCAAAGCTCTCCTGAAAAAAAAAGAAGGGAATGGAGGCATCAGACTCCCAGACTTCAAACTATACTACAAAGCCATAATCATCAAAACTGCATGGTATTGGAACAAGAACAGACATACAGACCAATGGAATCGAATAGAAAATCCAGAAATAAACCCACAGATTTATGGTCAACTAATCTTTGACAAAGGAGCAAAGAATATGCATTGGAGCAAAGAAAGTTTGTTTAATAAATGGTGCTGGGAAAACTGGGTCGCTACATGCAAAAGAATGAAGCTTGACCACCACCTCACACCATACACAAAAATCAACTCAAAATGGATTAAAGAACTAGACATAAGACCTGAAACCATAAAATATATAGAAGGAAATATAGGCGAAACACTACGTGATTTGCACATCAAAGACATCTTTACAGACACATCACCCAAAGCAGTGATAGTGAAGGCAAAGATAAACAGCTGGGACTACATCAAATTAAAGAGCTTCTGCACAGCAAAAGAGACAATAACAAAAACAAAGAGAAACCCCACCAACTGGGAGAACATTTTTGCACCCAACACTAATGATAAAGGACTGATCACAAAAATCTGCAAAGAGCTGATGAGACTCAACAACAACAAAGAAAATAATCCAGTTAAAAAATGGGCAGAAGAGCTTAAAAGAAACTTCTCTGAAGAGGAAATGCAAATGGCCAACAGGCATATGAAAAAATGTTCAACATCACTTGTCATCAGGGAAATGCAAATCAAAACTACCATGAGATACCATCTTACACCAGTGAGAATGGCACATATTAAAAAAACTAGCAACAACAAATGTTGGCGAGGGTGTGGAGAAAAAGGAACTCTTCTGCACTGTTGGTGGGAGTGCAAACTGGTCCAACCACTGTGGAAAGCTGTGTGGAGATTTCTGGACCTACTAAACATAGAGCTTCCATATGATCCAGCAATTCCACTCCTAGGTATTTACCCAAAGGACACAGAAACATCAATTCCAAAGAACACCTGCACCCCTATGTTTATAGCAGCACTGTTTACAATAGCTAAGCTTTGGAAACAACCCAAATGCCCAAAAATAGATGCCTGGATCAAGAAGATGTGGTACATATATACCATGGAATATTACTCAGCATTCAAAAAAGATAAACACATGCAGTTTGCTGCAACATGGATGGCGCTGGAAGGGATCATGCTCAGCGAAATAAGCCAAAAAGAAAAAGAAAAATACCGGATGGTCTCACTCATAGCAGGAATCTAGAAAACTTAAATAAGGGACCAGGAAAATGAATAACTATAAGAAAGTGAAAATCAAAATCAACAAAAAACTATGAACCAGAGACACTTATAGGGGGGCGGGGGCGGGAGGGGAGGGATTGGGGTCAGAATGGGGGGCTGCAATTGTATGGGGAATATAACAATAAAATTTATTAAAAAAAAAATTAAAAAAAAAATAAATAAATACAAATACTGTCTGGTATAAGACATTAAGTGTTTATTGATAGAAAAGCTGTATTGCTTCAGTCTCTGAAAGGAATAATAAATGTGACATATAACTAGTACCATTTACCTAGGCATTAATTTGAGACTATAGAATACAAATGATAATTCATCCCTTTATAGGAAAAATACTAAGTTACTGTGAACTTCTTTTAAATACTACCAATGAGATATAGTTGTAGATATTTCAAGTTGACAATTTGATGGGAATAGAAACAAAACATTAAACATGAAAACTTCTAATCCATTTTTATCAAGCATCTTTTATAAGTTATCTTATTGCCTTTTGGCTAATAAAATTGGCAGAGTTAGAGTTATCACATCAGGAATTTGTAAAGGGATTTGAAAATTGAAAGCAATTATCAGTGACTCACACAAAGAACAGTGCCAGCAACTTTAATATGTTAAGAAACATAAAAGATCCTAAGGCTTTGCCGTAAGAAGCTTTCTGATTCTCCTCATCCCATTATGACCCCCGTCTAGATTCATTGCATCCTAAATGTGAGTGGTTTCAAGATCTCTTTCTCTCTCTTTAACTGATACTCTGGTTGAACCCCAACACCTAACCCCCCGCCAGCTGAATGTGTTCACAGTCATTACCTGTAGGCGCTGGAACTCTCGCTTGTTGAGAGTGGAAGTCATGCTCCAAGTCTGCGACTCAAACCTTCCAGGTGATCTGACCTATAAGGATGTCACCTGCCATAGCAATGTAGTGCCCCCTTCACCCCCATTCAGGTTCATTCAGAATTTCCGATAGGACTTACTTGGAGACAGACTCCTTCACATGGAATTGTTTAAGCTGAAGTTGTCCTGGATCAAGAAGGAGCCTGAACCTAAGGCCAGGGCTCTCCTAAGAAGGCCACGTGACTTCACATGATTGGCAAAACACCTGGTGAACACAAAGGCAGAGATTGGGGTGCGGTATCCATACCCCAAGGGATACGAAGGATTGCCAGAAACTACTGGAAGGTTAAGACAGAGGCATGGGGTAGATTCTCCCTCAGCCTCCAGGAGAAAGAACCTTTCAACTTCAGCATTTGATTTCAGACTTCAGACTCCAGAAATGTGAGGTAATAAAGTCCGTAGCTTTAAAGTCTCCCAGATGTGGTAATTGGTTGTAGCAGCCCTGGAACCTCTCGACTATCCTTTCTGTTTCCTGTTACCACTTCTTCACTCGCCCTCTTTTTTGTGTGAAAACCAACCCTAAGTCCTTTTTATCTTACCTCCAAACCCCTCCTGAGTAAGCTCTCTCCATGTCTCCTACCACTGACTTAATCTTCATTTTCTGTTACTTAAAGAACTCAGGACTCAAGCCTGTTATGTACTTTGCTGTCATCATTGCAATCTCTCTCAGATGAAAAGTAGATTTTGTGAATTTCTTGCTTGCAAAATTGACATTCCTTGCATGAGTTTGTACCGAGTAATCACTCTGTTCCCATCGCTACGCTGTGTGTCTAGCACGCATTAAATAATTTAAAAGTTAGAGCAGGCTTAAGAAGTATTCGCTATTAAATTCATCATGCACACTTTTAACATGAGGAATATGAAATATTGGAAGACTAAGTGACCTGCCCCAAATTGCCTAAGTAGCAATGGCTTAAAATAAGAAAAAAATACAGGCATTGGGGCTTCAGAACCTGTTCAGTATTGCCTCCCAGGCTTCTCACGCCTGTAATTTTCTTCCCAACCATATACACTTGAAATAGACTATTTGTTCTAAATCTAAATGTTATTACATTCCAAGTTTATTTTGTTTACCACTCTTGCTTTTTTTTTTTAAGATTTATTTTATTTTATTTTTTTTATACAAGAACACGGGTACAGGCCAGATGCACTGGAGGGTGCGAGGACTCACAAGAGACAAAGTGGGGAGCACAACAGGCAGGCTGACTGAAATACACTGCTGAGGGGAGCAGCGGGCGAGACAGGAGAGGTCTGCTGCATCATGTGGGATCCTTGCTGGCCGGCCGGAATCGAACCTGCACTGCAGAGACTGTGGACAGCTTCACAGTGCGGCGCTCAACTGCCTGCGCCACCAGGGAAGCCCTACTTTGGTTTTTAACACACATAGTTCAAGGCTCATCAAAGGGACTCAATATATTGATAGAACAAATAATTGATGTTCTCTGCAGTAAATCTTTCCCTGATGCATCAGACAGAGGGGGAATATTTGTCCTTTTTTCTCCTGCTCACTTTGTTCTTACATCTGCAACATACCTGCGCCTTTCATTAATGCCCACCCTCCTCCAGCAGGCTGTGGTTTTGATAAGGGTGGGGAAACACCTTTGTGTATCAGCAATGTAATATATACTGAATACTATGAACCAAATGCGTTCATTTAATAAATGTAATTTGGTTGCAAAAGAAAAAGGAAGTGCTGTTAAACAGAACATTGTAGAGAATTATATTATTATTCACTCTCATATAGTTATTTTTTTCTGATATTGTATAGTTCTATGCCTTTAACTTTGCCCATTTGGTTTTTTATTTCATTTTTATTCATATATCTGTTTCTTCTACCCACTAGACTGAATTTCTTGAGGGCAAGCATTGTGTCTTATTACTGGGTAGCTAGAATCGAACCTATTAGTGCTGGCACATAGTCCAAATTTTACATCTGTATTCTGAAAGAATAAATGCTTTATTTCCTTTTAGTCTTCTAAATGTGTATCTTAGTCATAGTTTCTGCTAAGGGCTGGTGATTTAGCTGAGAGACCATGCAAATACAGCAAGAAAGTTAAATTTATTACATGTATTATATAAGTAAACACAAAAGGAGTAGCAAGTAAAATAAGTGTTTATTGCACAAAATAGATGGAAAATGCAGAGGGAACTATGGATTAAATGGTCAAAGACTTTTTCATACAGGAAGAATATTAGTGTTTAATGTTGAAGAATGAGTAAAATTGGCTCTCGGGAAGGAGAAGAAGATAGAATTATAGGAGGACATTGAATTTCCTCTGGTTCTTAGTATCCTGAGTGGTTTTTAATATAAATGTGCCTTTATTTTTATAAAATATTTTACCTGAATTAGAGCTTACCATGATTTTTTATTTTCTATATTAACTGAACTAAAGTTACTAAGCATCATCGTTTTTTCTTTTAGTATGTATGAAAATTTCTTTGCAAATAATATAGTTAGGATTTTTATATCTGACTACAGAGAAAAAATGTCCTGCAATTCTCTTTTCTTGCAATGTTCTTGACAAGTTTTGGTTATCAAGGTTATATTGGCCTCATGAAATGAGTTGGTAAGTAATATACTTTTTTGAATTCTTTTTAAGAAGAGTTTATGTAAAACTGATTTATTTCTTCCTTAAATGCTAAGGTACATTCCTCAGGAAAACTGTCTGGGTCTGAAATATTTTTATACGGAGGTTTTAATTTGGCATCCAAATTTTAAACAGATGCACGATTATTTAGAATTCTGATTCCTATTAATACCTATTGATTCATAAATTTTGTTTGTGAAGAAATTTTGTTTCATTTAAATTACCAAATATATTGACAGAAAATTGTTCATTATATAATTTTTATATATTCAATATTTAAGAATCTATAAGGATTTTTCCTTTTTAGCCTGTATTACTGATTTTTATTTTTTAAAGATTTATTTATTTATTTATACAAGCACTGGGTACAGTCAGAAGCGTGGGAGGGTGAGAGAATTCACCAGAGCCAGAGCGGGGAGCAGAGCAGGCAGAAGGACCGAAGCACACTGCTGAGGTGAACAGTGGGTGTCAGGAGAGGTCTGCGTGCCATGAGGGACCCTCGCACGGTGGCCGGGGAGCAGCTGGGATTCGAACCAGCTCCGCAGAGTCTGCAGGCAGCTTTGCAACCCAGCACTCAACCGCTGCGCCACCAGGGAGGCCCGATTTTTATTTTTTTCCCTCTAATCATCTTGTATGGTCTTATCAATTTTATTTTTGCTTTGGAGAACCATAATTTGACATTTTAATGTTTTCTTGAATAATTCTTTTCTATTTCATTAACATCTTTCTTTTAAGCATTTTGCACATCTAATCATAATTTAGGTATGTAGGCAAAGCTTAAGGGAGCCAGTAAATCTCTAAGATTTTGGGAGTGAAATAATTTTTATGTTAATATAATTAAGTAATTAAATTGCGATTTACATTTTTGGCTCAGAATTTTTTACAGATATGGTGAAACTGGAGATCTACCTGAATGAGGATCGTAAATAAAATAGATGGGAGTAAGGTGAGATAAGTCGGTTTGGAATGGAATGGAATGGGGTCAAGTAAGTTGAGAACACAGGGTTGATCATAATAGATGTGTTGGTCAATTTCCCTCTCTAATGTTCATATTAAATTAAGCTTCTCATGGTTAGAGACAAATCACATTGCCATTTTCTTTTTTATACATTTTACAGATCTCACATAGAAGATGCTTATCACAAGTTCAAAGAATAAAGTAGTAGACACATCAGGAAAAAGGTTTTCATTCCACTGACTCCTAAGCCAGGGCCGCAGAGTTCTGAGAACCCACACGGGCCAGCCCTGAACCCTAAAGCAGAAGATTTTCACCCTGAATTTGATGATGGCATTAACAACACGGAGTCACAATTTGGGAAATCAAGTTAGCATGCCATACATGTTATAGGACAGGGAGAGGGGCAGCCCAAACCCTGCAAACCTGCCTATTCTAAATGGGTTCTGCCATCCGCTGCATCAGCACAAAACATATAAGACTTTAATGGGAAGGAACTTTAATAAAACTAGGAAACAATACAGGTAAGGCAAAGAGTCTGGTTTCTAAGTGAAGCACCCAAAGTGACCCGTCCCCTCGTGGGTAAAAGTCCATCCAAATGGGATTGGCCCAGAGCAAAGCCCCAAAGCCTGCCACAAGTCTAAAGCATCTTCCAGTGGGGACCCACAGCAAAGGGTCAGAAATAACCAGACAAGCCCGGAAGGAAAAGAGCAAAATCAACATCAAGATAAAAACTGCCATTGTCACCTCCCCATGGGTCTCACCCACATCTGTGTCACCCCGTCCACGACCAAAAGACAAGCGCAGTTTCTTCACATGTCTCTAAGCTCCATGCGCCTCCTCCAGGTCTCCTGGCTCCATCCTGCTTCCTTCCTCAGTCTCTTCTTCAGCTTCTCCTCTTCCTGCTCAGCTCCACCCTCCCTTGGGTGGGACAGGGAACCTCCCCCTTTCCTGGGACCACCCTGTTACATACATATTTATTAATAATTGTTTTCATTAATCAAAGGGGCAGGAAAAGTTCAAAGGAAGCCACAGAAATGTGACCTGATGCATCAGGATGGGGTGTGTGTGTGTGTGTGCGTGTGTGTGTGTGTGTTTAATGGTTCATTGAACTTTTTCCCAAGTCTGTGCTGAACAACACTTGTCTACATGGGTCTTAATTGCGCTGAAAGCAGCCACAGAGGCAAACACTAGCATCTTGTCTTTGAAGACCCACTGCAGTTCATGCTTCTTTACATGATGAGACAACATGACCTGTGCAGGACTTGGCACCAGGAGCCCAGGGGAGAGGGGGCGACAAAGCACTTTGTTGTTCTAAATGGAGCCGAAGCCCCAGCGCCCTTGGCCCCTGATCCCAGGGTGGGAGGTGTCTCTGGCCCAGGGCGGAGGTGCTGGTCAGTCACAGCCCTTAGGCCCTGCTTCCCTTTGTCTGCAGCTTCCTGCAAACCTTATCTTTTAATGAGATCTTGGCTATTAGCAATCCTTTCAGGGAGGGCAAAGTTTTCAGTTCTCCAAGCATTTTCCTTTTTCCATTACTTCTGCCTCCATCAGCATACTGAATTTCAGGCCTCCCTGGGATGAGTCCAGTTAACAGTGAAAAATGATGCCCCCCATCCCCCCACGAGTGAATTATGCAAGTTCTGGAAGGAAAACACAAAACACTCCCTGACCCACCACAAAAGATCCCCCAAGCCAGTGGCGTCAAATAATTGATGTTCCGAAGATCCTTAGGGGCTCAGGTGAGCCCCGGTCATGGTCCAAGGCAGCCCCTACTGGACAGCTTTTATGACTTTGTTTCTGACATGCAGGAGCAGAAAACGAACAGACATATGCCTGGGGTAGGGAAGTGTGTGAGCCCTCATCTTGTTTTGTGATGCACAAGTCACCTGCTGCCACTGCTTCTTATATAATTTATGGAGAAGGGACAGGATAACCACAATTGCAAACTCTCACTGGCGATGATCAGATCTTCTCGGGATGGGCTAGTGGGCTCATGGTTTTCAGCAGTGGCTAAATTTTTGGCGACCTTCTGGCTGTGTCTGAGTCTGAGATTTGGGGTGGGGGGGCTTTCCCTCCGCATGTGCTCTCATCCAGCACCTGATTCTGCTAAGGGGGATATGGAGCTTGCTCCTCTTGGAGCTGAGCAGCTTTCTCGGGGTGTGGGCTTACTCATCTAGGGATTGTCTAAGATTTGAACAAACACAGCTGTGTGCATATCAGGCCGGCTAGTTCTTTGAAAATATAATTTCTCACAAATGTCATCATAGTCCTTAGCTTTTAAGCCATCTGTTTTGTGGACCCCTGTCTGCGTTTTGTCGACTCTCCATTCTTTGCTGTGCCCTCCTCACCCCAGGACAGAACGGAAGAACACTTGCAGAGTCCCCAATTTGGGGACCTGCCCAGTCACCTGGCTGTGAGCTGCTGGTGACATCACTGTTGCCAGCTGCATCACTGGTTCACCTCGGGTGGAAACTGCTTCTGGGTTCGCCTTTGCTCTCCCGACTGCAGCAGGGACTGAAAGGTCAGCTCAGGCTCTTCGTACTCCAGCCTGCTGGTGGCTTTCCTTCCTGGCCTGTGCACTTCATGCTGGTCAGCCAGCCTTGCAATTGCATAGTTTTTTGTAGTAAGTGAATCAATCAATGATCTATTATGATGCCTCTGTGTCTGGGTATCTACATACGGACAACCAGCCACAGCCGCTTTCCTGGTAGAAGCACCTTTGAGGACTTTGAACAGGAGGCTTGAGAGGGAAGGCAACACCTTCCATTGAGTTTGCTGCTGGGCTGGACCCCCGCTGTCTGGCACAGAACTCTTAATGGAAGTTGCTCGATAAAGCTCTGGGCTTCAGCTCCTACTGAGGCTCCTCTTTATGAGCCATGGCAGATAACTGCCCTAGATTCAGAAAGGGAAGCATTTTGCTTGTTCAGATTGGAAAGGTCCCTGCTTAACCTCTCAAGCTGCTCCTAGAGCTGCTTCTGGGCAGAGAGTGCTGCTTTGCATGGGCCTGGGAAATCCCCCCAGGCAGACAACCCATCTCTCCGTGGGTTCTGCCTCAAGTGGCAAGAAACAGCCAGAAAAATCAATCATCTGAGATTTATTTTATTTCTTGATCATTCGTAATGTTACCACCAACTGACTTGTGATCTGCCTTCTAAGAACCTGCAAGGACGCTGTTACCCACCGCTGCTCTGTGCAGGCGTAATCAGCTTTGAGATGGTGAAATGCCCCACCCTGCCAATGCCACTGAGCAAATGCTATTGGCTTAAGTCCTGTTTCCACCAGTCAGTCCCCTATTTCCACGTACCAAGCTATGTAATCGCTGAGGTCAGGCTTACCTGTATCACTAACAGCCACAGCACACAGCAATTTAGGAGAGACTAAACAAAGCCCTAAGTTATTAACTTGAATGTTCAAGATATCCAGAGGTTTGGATGCAGGCTGGTATGTTCCAACAGGGGGCCAGAGGTTCAGTTTCCTTTTGACATATTCCCCTGTGATTCTCCTTCCCAAGGTCATCTCAAGGACTTTTATGGCAGCCAGCTCCAGCCCTGGAGCCATATTCCAGCCACAGAAGCACAGGACAAAGGAAGGAGACAGTTCTCTCACTGAAGACACTCAGGAGAAGTGGCGTGATCACTTCCTGTTACACGTGGGGGAGCATTAATTCTTCCTTCCACGTAAGTGCCACGCGTTTGCTCTATGAAGCAATGAACCTGGGACAAAACAAAAACTACGGATTTCACAAGCAGGTATGAGCTGCAGAGTGAATATGAACCCATTCAAGAGGAGTCCATTCATAGCTTTACCTTTTCTGTACGGACATCTGCAGATGACAAAAACACAAGCTGTGTTATGAATTTATATTCAGCTCCAGGCAGTTTCTTGTATGTGTTCATTCCCAAATTGGTGATGTTTAAGGAAAGAGATTTATAATGGACTTTCACCTTCTATGTTGACATCACTGTTATTTTTGTTGTTTAGGCTCATTTGGAGATTTTTAAAATAAGTTGAAAAGAAATTTATATTTCAATGCTACTCTGAGGCTCAGTTGTGAGAAGAAAGGTAAGTCATTTGTACAAAGAACTGTTTACATTTGACTCCTATGGGAAAGCTCTGAGCCAGACAAGGTAATGATTAGATCAAATTGGAACTTAATGTTAATGCTTCCAGTTAAAATGGAAAGTATCAGTTCAGGATATCTGGAGGCCACAGAAAATTCCTTCGATGTAAAGCTGCAGCTTTTTCTAAAGGAACATGTTAACTAGATTGCATTGACACGTTCTAACTTCCCTGGCACGGGTAAGTAGACACAGGAACAGTTTCATCTGAAAGATGGAGATCAGCTAAGTGGTACTAAAGAATAGACATGAAGCAGAGAACCAAAATCATTAATGAGCTGGAGAATGGAGTAGGTTTGCATTGCTTACCCAATTAGAGCTGCCTGGTCTATCTTCAGGGTATTTCTTCTCAAAATGTCATGAATTATCAGAATATAAAATAGATAGAAACATTCAATTTTTCATAATATGGTGAGTTCAATATTCAGAAATTCCAAGTAGTTCAAAATGGCAACATAAACTAGATAATACATGGAAATGTAAGAAAATACAGGAAATATTCAGAAGTCAAAAAACGATGTGAGACAGTACTGATTTTACTCCACAGAAGTAAATTGGATTTAAGGCTGATGGATGATATGGAGCACATTCTAATCCATGGTAACCAGAATTTCCATATTAATGAGTCTCATTTACAGCACAGAGGACAATCTCCTTTGGCAAATCTAATTGAGATCCCTGTACAAAGCTTAAATGGTTATGCACTTAGTGAAAGTTCACAACACAAAATAAGGATACTTGTTTGTCTTGGTTTTAGACCAGAGTACAGAAAACACCATTTCTTATAAATTCCTGGCCGTGGACCAGAGAAAAGCTCTTACGTGGGTAACGACCTATGAGATAGAAAAACTATCAGGTGATCATTTATTTTAAAATGACCCCTACTAGGCAGTGTTCTTGCCTGCTTAGGAGAGCATAACACTTAGCCCCTTGGTAAGCACATACCTCCAACCCATGCTTTTAAGAATTCTCACTTATCAGAAGTTGGAAACGTGAGGGTAAAAAATCACCATTGGAAACTTAGAATAAAATAACCAAAAGCTAACACAAATGCCAACAGAATCAGATAATCGAAAAATGGAAATTGAAATTATGGGCTACTAATTATAAAGTATAGGCTAGGATTGAAAGACACTTAAGTAAATGAAAGTAATATTCCAAATTTTGACTCAAGAAAAAAAATTGCAAGCACAGCCAGTTATATTTGATACTAGGAATAACAGAAATTCTAGAAATAAAACACATATCAATCAAAATTGAAAGTCTAATGGTTGGTCAAAAAGTTATGATACCTTGTTTAGGTTTTCTAAATTCCTGCTGAGTGAGAGCATACATTGTGCAAAAATGAAAAATGATGTAAGAATTATATAAAATAAAATATATTAATAAAGAAAAAGTTATGATACCAAGGAAAAAAGGAATCAGTGATTTGAAAGGAAGAACTAAATAAATTCTTTAAGCTAGAGAGACCAGAAATTCGGAGATGGAAAATATGAAGAAATCAGTCATGTAGTGAAAATAATGTATCTGGATTCAGAGTTGAGAAGGTCATAGACAGGCAGATTTTGAAAAGAATAATGACTGACAACTTCCAAAATAGAAAAGAGACATGAATCTTCAAATTCACGAATTCTGACAAATCTTACGCATAGTAAACAAAAATAAATCAACACCAAGACCCCTTCTTGTGAGACTAAGGCAAAAACTAAACAATTTGAGACGTTCAAGTCAAATAAAAGAAAAAAAAAAGTAGTCTATGGGAAAAGTATGTCTATGGGAAAAGACAGATCGCCTACAAAGGGATGACAATTAGGTGAAGAACTGATATCTCGGCAGTAACCATGAAAGCCCAGAAACAGTGGAAGCATTTCCCTGAAGTGATCACAGAAGATTACTGTTGATCTAGGATTATATGCTCAGAAAACTCTTTGAAGGAGAAAAAATAAATCAAAGAATTTTCAGGTAATGTGAGAGACTATGACTGCATCTTACCAAAGAAATTTCTAAGTATTATGCTATAAGAGGAAGAAAACAGATCCCTTATGAAAAAGTGGAGATGCACAAAGAACAAAAAATTAAAGAAATTCAAATATATGAGCAAATCTGGCGAAACACTGACTATGCACAACAAGTTTAATTTGCGTTGTAAAAATGAGACAATGAAAATCAGATGTAAATATTTTAATGCCTCAGAGTAATTAGGAGGAGCTGAAAATATGAATTAACTTTACCTTTTTGCTTTGTGAAGCTAAACATCCTGGATAAAATATGAAGAAAAATACTAAACGAAGTGATATTTATCTCCTGAATTATTAGGAAAGCTGAATTTTGATGTGTAAGTACTTCAATACAAATAAATAAGAAAAATCATTATAAAAACCCCTGTAGGCGAATCATTATGAAGTAAGATGGTAAAAATAAATGCCCCAGCTTTCTGGATGTGGGGTTCTGGGACCTCCTTCAGAACCCCTTTCTTATGGTTCCCTGGTAGAAAAGGTCTTCTTAGACTTGTAGCAAGCTTTTGGTCCTAAGTGGCCCCTTTTCAGGCTAACCTGTTTTGGGCATTTGCCCACAGGTGATGGGTAACTTGGGGTGTATCATTAGGAAACTGTTAGAAATACCCTTTCTTCTCTCCTCTCTATGCACACCCGTCCTATTAAAATTCTTTCACACTACAAATAAATAAATAAATAAATAAATAAGTGAATAAGTAAATAAGAATTCTATCTGTAAAGCACCAGATTCACAGTAGGATCCTGCTAAATATGTTTTAGTGGTAAGAGTTTAAAATCAAAAAGGAACTAATTTTAAATATTGATGCCATTCCTGATTAGAAACCTCACATGTGGCAATTACCTAAGTTTCTAAACGCAGATGTTCTTTATTTCTAAAATAAGAATATTATCCTCACTGCTGTGATAAGAATAATGGAGACACTAAGCATGGAAAATTGTATCTAATAATGCTGCCATTTTATTTTGTATGTTATTTTTGTTAAAAATGGACTCGACAAACTGATGAAAACTTATAATCATAGAATTCCAGAGTTGGGACTATTTATACAGGGAACTTACCCTTTTCTATTTAGGAAATTGACTTACAAAACCAGTGCATTCTGCGAGGATCCATTGGAATGAATTAATGGGAGAACAAACCATCTTTTTAAATGAATTGGAATGTGGGTAACTTGAAGTATAGCTCATCGCTCCTTCTCTGTAACTTCTTTTAGTCTGGGGATTAAGAGTGCATGTCACACTGAAAACCGTTTTATAGTGACAATATTAATTTGAGTCACTCATTTATTTGTACAGTTATGAAATATTGTTAAAACTAGCTAGATGATGATTTAAAATAACTAAACCCACCCATTCTTGGACTTTATCTTCCAGCTGAAGAAGATAAAATCATCAACTGAAAAAAACGATGTACTCTACAATGTTTATTGCAGCTTTATTGGCAATAACCAAGATATGGAAACAAACAAAGTGTCCACTGATAGGTGATCGGACAACGCCAAATACTTAGAAAAACTTGCAGAAATGAATAAAGGAAGTGAGGTTTTTGAGGCTAAATTGGGGTTGGGGGGCGTGGGAGAATGACTCAAAGGGGTATAATGAATGGTGGTAAGAAAAAAATGAAAACAAACAAAAGATAAAAAAATCTGATCTATTCTGTGCTGATTGGATTAGGAGATTTTGTTCATCATTCCTAAAAACAAAAGCGCACCCACTGTTGCTTAACGCACACCCCCTCTGGGAATGCACTTAAGCATTAAGTAAATGGGCCTCCCCAATGGCACAGAGGGTTGAGCGCTGCTCTGTGAAGCTGTCTGCAACCTCTGCAGTGCAGGTTCGATTCCTGGCTGGCCAGGGCTATACCCACATGGCGTGGTAGACCTCTCCTGCCTTGCCCGCTGCTCCTCTCAGCAGTGTCTTTGGTCCGTCTGCCTGTTCTGCTCCCTGCTCTGTCTCTGATGAATCCTCTCATCTTCCAGCACCTCTGACCTATACCCCAGTTCTTGTATAAGTACATCTTAAAAAAAATTAAGTAATACAGTGAATTATTTTCAACATTGCAGTATTTTGTAAACTATCTTGTTCCTACCACTGTCCTGAACTATATTTGAAGATAGAAAAATTAGGAAAAAAATGTGTTAATTTTCCATTTCAACAAGGCATTTATTAAAGCTTGAAAAATTCAGTTTGAGTAGACAATAGAAGTCTAAATTGAGGGAGTTAAATGATCCCATTTCACGGCCCATGCATTAGGAAATGCAGGTTACAGTTCCATAGGTATTCCAGGCTATGTTACTAATGAAGCAATTTGCTCTGCGTCCAGTCCCATTTCACTGGCTGTCATCCATAATTACCAGGGCTGCGAGGGGTCACTCCGGATTAGACCCTGTCTGTGCACAGGCCCCCACTGAAAGCAGAAGGGTTTTCATTTGTGGTCCGGGGATGCCACAGGTGGAAGCCACTCAGCGGGAGGAGTGTTTTCTAAATGCTTCCATTAGGCACTTATCACTGAAGAAGACAAATGTGGCCGCATCCCCAAGGAAGGAATCTATTTATATGGCCCAGAAACTTCCTTAACACAGGGAGAGGCATACCTTGGAGTGACCTCCAGAGAGGAAGAACAAATCAACCAAACAAACAGAAGATGGCATTAATAAACCCGGGAGCTTTGAAGGAGCACGGAGCACTCATGGGGAGGACTCTGCACATCCAGTGCTTCCCTTATTACTGCCTTTGCTTGGAAGAGTCCTCGGCAAGGTAAGAGCGGTGCTGGCGACCTCTTCTCCCCCATGACCTCTTCTTCCCCTTCTAAATATAACATCTATGTCTTCCTCTCTTACATGGATCATTAAAAATAATAAATCACAGCGTGACACCCACTTGTAAAATGCGACATTACCAACCAATGCTAGAACATAGATTTTTTTTTAATGAAAGTCCTATTAACTCCTGTAAGGAATTTATTTCTTCCTTAAAATAAATTTGGTACTGTGTACACTCTGGTAGTCTCATTAACGGAAGAAGTGCATACATATTACTGCTTTTAAAAATAACTAAAGGAAAAATACGCATGAGTGGTGCTGGAGAAATCACACTATTAAAAATAATCCACATCTTGGGATTTATAGAATAGAATATCTACTTATATATGGAACCATGGTTTCATGTTATAAATTATTGCCTACCCAGTATATGTCAGGAATTGCAGTTTAGCTGTAACAATTCATTGATTAATTCATTTATTCTCTTACTTCACAGTGATTTAGCCAAAGACTGATGCTGCAAATTGTTTTTTTTTTTTAATGCAAAAGCAAATTCATCTCTTTAAATTTAAAATTCCTTACAAGCCTTAAAAATACCGTTTGGATGAGAAAAATATAATTTTTTAAAATAGAAGTTGTTGAGTTGATTGGCCTGATTTCTTTAGGACACGTCACATAAATCTTCAGGCCATAGTTATAGTCTAAGGAGCCGGCAGTGATTTTACTTTATAATTATTATTATCATTATTTGAATGTTGAATGTCATTTTTATTTCTGTTTTTAAAATGGAGAATGAATCACCTATTCACTGGCCCGCAGAGGCCCCTGAAGTCTCACTGCTGGTCTCATGGACACACGGACACATCTTTATAATGTGGCCTGAAGTCCAGTGATGTACAAGTTCACACACTGTGGGAGACCATGGACCATATTTTTCTGTTCCAGTCTTAACCACTTACTTTATGTTAAGAGAAGAGAGAAATGATTGTGGAAAGATACAAAGTCCCATTTAAAAGGGTAGGAGGGAAATTGCAGGGACTTGTGTGGATGGAGGTCTTGGAGCTGTGACTGGCGCTGACGACAGTGAACTTGCCATGTTGTTGCAGGGAATAAACTCTGCAGCCCCAGGCAGCTGTTGTCTACCATGCACAAAGTCAGAAGAACAGCCCAGATTGCAGCCAATGCCTTGTCAACCAGGCATTTTAAGATTCGAGGAGTAAAATGTTAGATCATAATTTAGGTGGGTTTTTATACAGTTATCTAATATGGACATTATTTTTAGATAACTTCCATCTTTTTGCAAAAGCAAAACTGAATTTATTTTCCAATGTATTGATTTGCCCATTGTTTCTGTAATGTGGGGAAGACAGCTTCACACCTGTGTGTACACGGTTTCACTTGCCCCCACCAAAACTCAGGGCTGATGCCCTATGAACCCTCTTGCCCCCCGCTCACTTTCCCCTAAACCCCTCTGGTGACCACTTCATTTTTCACAGCTAGCCTTTAATTTTTGGAATCCATTCTTTCTTTTTAAGCATGCAAAACAGTTTTGTTAAACTTTCACCGATTTATGTAGGCCTGTCCTGCCCTGAATAGGATCAATAATTCAGCTCAGGAAAAATTCCCTCAGCAACGTCCCATCCACAGCTGCATGAACTACATTCAGAAGAAAGCCATCAAGTATTCATCTTGACTGAAGTCTCTGTGCGTGAGGCAGGAGAGCTTGCTTGTCATTCAATGAGTTAATCTCCCATCTCAAATTGTGTTAAAGTTCAGGAGAATCAAATGAAGATTGAGAACACCTGTGTGTACGTGAGGAAGAGAGAACGGACCCAACGGGAATCCGTGCTTTCCAATATCATTGCCTCATTCTTATTTTTATTTTTTTTTAAATTGAGGTAATATTAAGATCCCCTTCCCCCATCAGATACCACTGCTAACCTGATGGAGAAGCAATTTGCAGGGATGTTGCTAGAGATGCAATTCAGCAGAACCTCAAGATTTACTTCAACAGGACCCCAAGGTCTACTTCAACAGGACCTCAAGGTACACTTCAACAGAACACCAATATCCACTTCAACAGAACCCCAAGATCCACTTCGATAGGACCCCATGTAATAAGGCATGCCTGCATCAAATAAAGTTCATAAGATAATGCTAATTTTTACTGAGCACTTACTAGATGTAACCCGAAGGCGTTTGTATAATTGTGTCTGTTCCTTTGGTTTCTCTCTTTATATTCCACATACGAGTGGAATCACGCAGTATTTTCCCCCTACATTATTCATTTATTTAATATCCCAATAATAAGCCAAAGGGCGGGCTTATTATCAAAAGGGAAGGCAAGGGAGAGTCGCTTGCACAGACACAGGTGGGCAGAAAAGAGCTGCCCCCAAAAGAGTCAGGTTTGCAAGCAAAGCCTGCAGAGTCCCAGGCGGGCAATCTTGGGATGAAAGAGAGCTGCTGGCTTATTTATATTCAATTAAAGGTTATTTTTAAAAGAAAGCAACATAGAAGCTAAAGTTTTTTCTTTCTGCATTTTCAATCGACTGCTCTCTTTCCAGCCCGAGGAGGAGCCTCACGTTTTGCAATCCGAGGCCTCCAATTCCAGAGATACTCTGGGGTTCCATGCTAGGAATAGGGTTGCCTGGAAGCCTCCCTTGGAAACTTCTGGCCAACAATACTGCCAGTCTTTGGTTCTGCTTTCTGACTTTCACTAAGTCAGTTTCCAGCCTCCAATTTTGTATTTTTCCCCTTTCTCTGTGTTCTTGAAGCTGTGCGCATATTTTACAAGACGTTTCTTTATTCTATTTTTAGCAGAGTTTTTATGTTACCTATCTTGGTAGCAGGTAGAAATAACAGAATATGACAACGTGCAAACTAGATTCTTCTTTGGCCTCTTTTCCAGTAAAATCAGACAGAGGACAGTAGAGAAACTGAGACCCAAGGGGGGGAATTATTTCTAGATGACAATGTGATTTTGGTTTTGAACCTTCACTATATTGGTGTGTCTACAATTCTGTAGCACAGGGAATGTAAACACACAGGAATGCTAAGCAAGATGGAAAGCTGATATAAATAGAGTAGAAATGCAGAAACTTGTTCTCTGACAATGCAGAATCCAGCAAACATCTCCTTGTGTATTGGGCCGGGTCAAGGAAAATGAAGATGTGGAGGCTGTTAGACTTAAGAGAAGAGCCACATAGGAGTTTATAGGCAGAAATCTGACCACTGGGGGTTAGATGGTCAGTGGAGAAGGTGGCAGGCAGGCAGAGAGGCAGCGAGGCTAGGGGCCACTGATGAACTCAGAGGTGGTGCCAAGAAAGGCAAAGTGTGGAATCCGACTCCAGTGATGGCTGATGGTAGATCCATGAACTATAATTAGGAGAAGTTATGAGGAAAAAATCCCTTGTGAATAGGATCAATGCCCCCACTAAGGGGGCCTAGACAGCCCTCTCACCCCACCACCAGGTAAGACAGCACAGGGCATCTATGTGGAACAAGAGGGCTCTTCCAGCCAGGAATCCACCTGCAGCCTGACCTTGGAGTCCCTGCATCCAGATCTGAGAGCAGATACGTGCCTGTTGTTTATGGAAGAAAAAAGGATGTTACAAATAAGAAGAGCTGCTGATCTCAGCATGGACACAAGCAGATGCCAGAGACAAAGCCATTGGAAAATCTAATACAAAGGAGCTGATCTCCTCTCCAAATGGAAGAAACAGGTAAGGCATGTTCCAGTCCTGAGCCAGTCCTGCTGGATCCTAGCTGCCGCATGTCCCCGAGGGATGGAGAAGATCAGGCCTGGGGGCAGCGCTAGGGAAGCAATGGAAAAATTAAGCTTGAGAAAAATAACAAACTGAGCACCAGGAGACAAGACAAACACACAGGTTTCATATGGGATCAGTGAGAAATCTGGTCTGATCTGGTCATTAAGCTGCTCCTGAGCACTGAGAAACAAGGGTGGTCCTGTGTCCAGAGAGGCTCAGTGTATAGATACACGTTATGGAGACTCAGTCTAAGAACAGGAAAAATGAGGGCACATTCAAAGAAATAATGTTTTCCATCTACCTAGAAACATTTCTGTTATATTCTGTCCCTTTATCTCTATCCCTTGAATCATTACCTGAAGTGCCAGGAGGAAAAGACCAAACACTTGAGTTTTTAATCACATTATTGTTTGTCCCTTTCTACAAAATGTAAATCGGTAGGGTCTTAGGAGCAGGGGGACACAACCTTCCTTGGGACTCTTCCAAGGCTTGCCAACATTTTAAAGCAACCAAAAATGTGAAAAGACCCAACAAACAAGGAGCAAGGAGGGTTTTACCCTAGTAACCTTTGAAGAAGAGTGAACCAGGCTCAGCATCTAATCTCTGTCCTTCTAGCTGCCCATCAACTCTGCTTGCTCTGTCTTGAAGCCTAGTGTCCTCCCTGCCACAGCGTACCCGAGCTCTGAGTGAAGACCACTCGCCTCTCTTACCTGTAACTTCGAAGACTTCTGTCTTATCTCTTATCTTGTCTTAATTCATCCTCACTCTGCTGTGAGAGCTATCTGTTGGAAAGTTATATATAGCCTTGTTGTCATTCCAACACCAAACATATTTCAGTGACTTTCTGTGCAGTAAATCTAAATTCCAATGCATGGCACAGAGAATATTTCATAATCTGTTCCATCTCCACCTTTCTAAACTCCCCTACGAATTCCAGCCCTCTACCATCTCTAAAGTCTCATCCATGTCCCTTGCTCTCGAAACCTTCAAGCCTTTCCATCTTCCAGCCTCTCTGTTTCATGCCTTTCACACCGTTTGTCCATCCCACACATCAGAAAGCATACCTGCTCCAGAATGAGGCCAGAGACAGTGAGGGGAAGGCTGTCTTCCCACCCAGGGCCTTCCTGCAGGAAGGGAGATTTGTTTTTCACTTTTGTAACTGTCGTGAATGGTGCCTATTTTTGCTGGTGTTATTTTTTGCCAGTTTAATTCTTAGAAAGGAAAAGATGGCTTCAAACTCTGGGAAAAATGCCTCTGAAAGGAGTCCTTTTCCCAATGAAGGAAATCATTGAATGTTTTGACCAAATCCCTTGCCTTAAACTCTAAGCTTTTGTTTTAAATCATGCGAGTCTAAAATAAATTCTTGGCTAGCACATGACACATGGCAGATGTAGAAGAGACTGTCTTCCAGCCTCTGAATTGCCCTCACCTCAGTCAAGCAGAGGGAACGTGAAGTTCGGTGAAATAAAAATTTACTGCAATGAATAAACCCAAAGTGAAAACAGTGACATAAAAAGTATATCGAGTTAATTAGTAGTTTCTGAGAAAACAAGAAATTTATTGAAGCGGCGGGATGCTCGCTGACAGATTGTTATGCAAATAATGACCTTCAAATGGATCTACAAGTTAAGGTAGCCACGATGCAGCCTACACTTTATGTCGTCTATAAAGGAAGAGGCTGAGGGAAGACATGTTTAAAGGCTATTACAGACAGGTTTTTCGGTCAAGTACCCCAGACTGGTAAAACTTCACATTAAATTCACTGTGTTGCTCTTAACTGAGTCGTGGAAAAGACAAGACACCTGATACACAGCTGTGGCTGTTAAGAAGCAGGGACCCTAAGAGTCTGGCTAGTCCTCTAGTTGGTTTGAAGAACACTGGGCTGTTGTTGCTGGTGGGGGTCCCCTAGAATTCTGCCCCTCAAACATTATAGGATACATGGCAACCAGCCAGTGCAGGACCCACTGGAACAATCCCCCTGAAAGAGGACCGACTCCTTGGCATCTCTCACTGGCACTTGGGGATATTGTTAAAGGTAAATATTTTAAAATTGAGTTTTTATGGCATTCATTAAAGGTTTTCTCCATCTGCTGCCATGGACAACTATTTTTGCCCTAGTCAAATATTTATTCCTAAAGAATCTGGTTAACTATACAGGTTGGACATTGTAGCTTCTGAAAAGTAAATACAGGAATAAGAATAGAAATAGTTTAGTGACTAAAGGGTCAGCCTAGGATGTTATACCTCTCCCCGCTTTCCATCTGTTACGCTTCGTAACTATGCCACTTTGGAAGCATCACGTAATTACCAGATGTAAACTTTAAACCTCACATGGAATAGACATTTTTTATGGTTATATGTGATAGGAACTGTGTCCAGTTAACTTAAGGCAAACAGGAATTTATTACCCAAGTGCCAGAAATCCCTTGGGAAGGAACAGAAGACAGAGGAGCAGGACTTGTAGCAAGTTGACCTAAGCAGTTCCAGAAGGTTCTTAGAGGAAACTGAGCCTCTCAGAAGGAGGGCACCAGGGCACAGTGTCTGGAATTTACAAGCGCCCTGGGGAGAGAGTCTGTCAGGCTGGCTGAGGCCATGACTAGGAGAACCTGAGGGAGGCATCTTGAAGAACCACCCTCCAGAGAGAGAGCAAACTCCTGAATGCAGCCTCCTCCCAGGCTGAGGTCAGCATAGGGGATGGAAACTGAAGTAATAAAAAGAAAAAAGTCACTGATCAATGTAAACTACATCAAAAGATCAAAGGATTATTTAGGCAGATTAAGAGATGTTTTGCATGTGAACTAAGGGAGTATGGTGGGTCTTTAATTACCCTGCATTTGGCAAATAGATTCAATAGCTGGGGTGTAATGGGGAATAATGGGCTCACATTCCAAGGCATCCTGTTCTAGAGCAGTGAATGTGACTGGTGACCTGCCCAGACCTGCTGACCAGACTCACTCAAAGATGCTGCCATTGTCCCTTTATCTCTAGAGATGCCCCCGAGATGATGGGGCCACCCTTGCTGCCTGCTCCACCTCACTCTCCAACTGTGGAGTGAATTGCAGGACTGACGTGGGGCTCAGAGGCCAATCCATTCTCGTCCCAACAGACCATGCTGTGGCATGAGTCAATCTTAGTGTCCCCGTGGATTGCAACCACCCCTCACATCCTCAGTAAATCTTGTGCTCCCACATCTGTCTCAGAGGCTGCTTCGGGTCACCTAAGACACTCTAAGAAGGCGTGAGGAGTCATCAGTGACATTGGCTGTAGGGAGTATTAAGTGCACATCTATTCTCAACTTCTATTTCTGTAGCATCAATAAAAGCACAGCGTCAACTAGAACATTTATCACTGGACAGGAAAGACTGGACGGTTGTAGAGCGAGTGTATAGGAGGACAGGGGCAACCTCAAAACTTCCCCCACCGAACAACAGCCGGCAAACAGGAGCTAACACAGGAGGGCGTGGCTCGATGAGCTACTCCATCAGCAGGTGTAAGTCCCAGCCCAGCAAACCCAAGACCCCTCAGAAAGGGGCAGGGAGTGTGTCCAGAGGAAGCAGCCCAGAACCTGCTGGGGAGCAGAATTTAAAGTCACACAGCAATTAGATTCTTATTGAAGACATGGATGATTGTACCAAATATTGGTAAATATGTGAGCAGATATCAGCAGGAAACACCAGGAAGATTAAGGACGATAGTCAGAGAACTGCTGGATGCGCTTTGAGATTGCACAGTTCACGTGAGTGCAGCTGTCACCTCTTCCAGAGGACATGCCTGAGGGATTTATGGAAGCTGGGCCTGGGAAGGCACCAGGAAGATAAGACAAGTTAAAAATGGAGCTGTCAATGGTGTGTATAGTATTCCTGCCAGAGGTGTTTAATTTGTAGTTAGCCATGAAAAAAAGCTAACAGACAAGTATAAATTCATAAAATCAATTGTATTGAAGATAAACGAGGCTGAAAAACCTACTAGATTAACAGAGATTAAAGAGATAAGAAAATTCAATGCAAGGCTTGATCTCTGATTGGATCCTGGATTGACAAGACAAATAATAATAATAAAAAAATAACAACTCCAAGGGACATAGTGGAGCCTGTGGAGAACATTGACAGTGAGGTATACTAGGTGATAATATAAAATTAATGTTAGCTATCCTAAGGATAGTCATTCTAGTTTGGATATTTGGAAGATCCTTTCTCCTAGAGGGCAAAAATTGAAATACTTAGTTGTAAAGTGTCATTATGCCTGCAAGTAATTCTCAAATGTGTCAGCAAAAACCAACAAAAAATTACATAAAGAAAAAGAAAGCAATGTAGCAAAATGCTAACAATTACTGAATCTAGAAAAAATAATTTAAGGCTAACATCATACAATTTTTGTAACATCTTATAGGTTTCAAATTTGTAAATATTGAACTTCGTTATAAAGTATATTAGTTGGGCCTCCCCGGTGGCGCAGCAGTTGAGCACTGGGTTGTGAAGCTGCCCGCGGCCTCTGTAGCGCTGGTTCGATCCCCGGCTGCTCCCCGGCCACCGGAGGAGGGTCCCACATGGCGCACAGACCTCTCCTGCCGCCTGCTGCTCCCCTCAGCAGTGTCCTTCGGTCCTTCTGCCTGCTCTGCTCCCCGCTCTGGCTCTGGTGAATTCTCTCGCCCTCCCGCGCTTCTGACTGTACCCAGTGCTTGTATAAATAAATAAATAAATCTTTTAAAAAAATAAATAAAGTATATTAGTTGATTTGGAAAAATAAATTTCTTGTCCTTTTATTTCATAAAGACAATAAAGATCTAAGGGAAGGAGAAGGTGGAGGTTCAGGCTGGGTTAAAGGTGACCTCTAGAAGGGTTTTCCTTTTCAGAAAGGGAAGGTGGCACATTCTATTGCATATGTAAGCCACAGCTTCTTATCCCAATCTTCTGTCCTTGGGCATCTAGTTTGTTTCTATAACTTGGTTATTGTACATAAAGTGCAGCGAACAGGAGGGCAGCCATCCCTTCGGAATTGTGATTCTGGATTCTTCAGGTAGGTTCTTAGCAGTAGAATTGCAGGATCATATGGTAGATCTGATTTTAATCTTTTGAGAACCCTGCATAGTTTTCCATAGGGACTGGACTAGTCTACATCCCCACCCACATGGACAAGATTTCCTCTTTGTCTACACCCTTGACAGCACCTTTGGATATGGGTCATTCTCACAGCTCTGATGGTAGCTCATTGTGGTTTTGACTGGCATTTCCCTGATAAGTGATGACGAGCATTTTCCCACATGCCTGTGGGGTATCTATATGTCTTCCTTGGAGAAGCAGATCTTCTGCGCCTATCTTGAAAATCTTTAGTATTTAAAAGAAGGAATTACTAGTTACAACAGCATTACCAGGAGCAACCAACAAGTTACCTGTGTTCAGGTAACTGAAAAGTTAGTTGTACAGTTTTTCAACTGGTCAGGTTAAGGTAAAGTAGCTACTTTTCCCACAATCAGACTCTGCACTTGTCATCCTTGAAGGAGCCCAGTACAACGAGTGTGATTCTTGAGGTCACGTCTGCTTCAGAACGTCACGTTTATGGGACAGGAGCTTTCTGAATGAGCGGGTGTCAATTTGCATCCTCATGAGCTTCCTGGATGAAATCTGAAGCCAACGCCATGTACAGAGGGTCACAGAGAGACAGAGAAGGGGCCTCCCTTGTGGCACAAGGGGTTAAGTTGCTGCAATCCTATGAAGCAATCCTCAGCCACTGCAGCAGGAGTTCAATCCCCAGCCAGGGAGCTACCCACATGCTGCAGCAGACCTCTCCTGGCTCCCTACTGCTCCCCTCAGCAGTGTACTTCAATCAGTCTGCCTGTTCTGCTCCCTACTCTGTCTCTGGTGAATCCTCTCATGCCCTGCACCTCTGGCCTGCACCTTGGCTCTTGAATACATAAATAAAAAAAATATTTAAAAAAAAAGAGAGAAAGAGACAGAGAAAGAGGGATATCATTCTCGATTCGTAAGAGCCAGGTTTAATAAGCAAAGGAATAGTTATTCAGGCTTGGCAGATGCAATAAAAGTAGGTCTTTGCCACCACCCGCCATGATCTTAACCGTTTATATAGAGGCCTTAATGGCGTTCAGTTATCTGTAGAGTCTGGAAGGTTCCAACACCATCTTACTCCCTTGAGACTGTCCTTCAGGATTGAAGTAAAAAGATGCTGCTGCTGCTGATAATAATAATAATTAGAATAATAATAATAATAGTGATAATAATAATGATTCTGTACCATTCTAGACTGAAAGGAAGTAATCAGTAGTAAAATAAATATCTGTAGCCAATCCCGGACTGATTTTTCAGCAGCCCTAACTCAAGGGATTTTTCTCCTGTAAGATTCCTGAGCTTGTGAGCTACAGTAGAAAGCTTTCCCTTATGGGGGCTTTTTTGCGGTTTTGACGAATTGCTCTGATCCAAGTTGTTCAGGTACTTCTCCTGGAGTCAGACTTTGGTTTGGATTATGCTTCAACAGACATGAAATGAGGTCCCTGGCTCCCTCCATCACACAGTTGGGAATGAGAATTTAACTGGATGGTGATGTTCTTTTCTGGGTCTCTTGCTATTTGTTTGCTTCAAATGGCTTCTGCCTGTGGGAGGGAGATTTCTCTTAGATCTTCAGTCTCTGGCCCTCAGGGGGAGCACAGCACAGGGCTGGCTTAGCATTGTCTTAATGGCTGATTTCGGTGAGTAGTGAGTGAAACCACCCACATCTCCAGTTTCTTTCCACACCTCGCTTTACCTCAGAGAAGGAATGCTGAGTTATGCATTGATCTGATTGGGGAAGAAACTCACCCATCCCCATTTTGATTTTTATTTTATATCAACTCAGTATGCTCTGTATTCTGCACCCCCCCCCCCATGTTACTGGTGCATTTTTGTATGGGGCCAGAGCTGAGAAAAATGCCTGGTTAGGAATTAGACCCTTAGTGAGCCCTGCCAGCCACCAGCTTCTCAATGATAGTGACGGTGTTTCTCTCTCTGGATCTCTCTCGAATCTCATTTTACTTGTTGGTTTTTTGAATTCAGGGAGAAACCGGGGGGCATTTCCCTCCCAGGTTCTTTTCTTTTTTTTTAAAGATTTATTTATTTATGCATACAGTAGCTGGGGTGTAGGCCAGAGGTGTGGCAGGGGGCTGGTGAGAGGACTCACCAGAGAGAGTGGGGAGCAGAACAGTCCAATCAACTGAGGAGAATGACAGCAGGGAGACAGCAGACGTCTGCTGCACCACGTGGGTTGACTCCCTGGCCTGGCCGGGGATTGAACTCAGGCTGCAGTGGCTGCTGATAGCTTCATAGTGCTGAGACTTAACCCTTTGTGTCACCAGGGAGGCCCCATCCCAGGTTCTTCATAAATGGAGTGTAGCATTCACATGAGGCTTTCCTGCTCCACCCCCATGCAGCACCCTCAGTTCAGCTAAATTAGCAGGAGCCATTGGAGAGTGCTGTTCGCAGAGATCGCGGATGCCTGCTGGGTAGACAAGCAGTAGCTCTCTGGATGCTTCCACAGAGCCAGGCTGACTGACCTGAAACATACTCATATAAGCAGAAGAAGAAAGTGAGGAAGAAACGTCAAGCTTGAAAGATGGGGCCCAAGCACTGCCGCCACTATTAGAGCATAACCTCCAGAAGCAGGGACCCTCCCACCCAAACTTTCCAGAAATGAGTCTCATAATCCCAGCAGTGGCTTCACTTTCTTAGTGGTATGTCAAATACTGGTACTTCTTTCATCCTGGTACGGGATCCCTAACAACCCCCATCCCCTCATAATTCCTGCATCCTAGCAGCCATGCCTTTGTGTGTGGGCCCTGGAGTGAGGACTAGAATCCAACTTTCTGATAGAAAAGGACTATGAGGCCTCCCTAGTGGAGCCACACCGTCAAGCTATAACCAGCCACTGTATCCTGAACTCGATCCCTAGCCAGGGAGCTGACCCACATGGCGCAGCAGACCTCTCCCGTCTCCCCGCTGCTCCCCTCAGCAGTGGATTTCAGTGGATCTGCCTGTTCTGCTCCCTACTCTGCTTCTGATGAATCCTCCCACCTCCTGCACCTCTGGCCTACAGCGCAGTTCTTGTGTGCATAAATAAATACAATTAATTAATTAATTAGAAGTCTGTGGCTGCCATTTTAGTGTGTTTTCTCTCCCAGGGACTGCTCCTTTGAGAGA
Source organism: Talpa europaea (assembly GCF_964194135.1). Classification (NCBI taxonomy): domain Eukaryota; kingdom Metazoa; phylum Chordata; class Mammalia; order Eulipotyphla; family Talpidae; genus Talpa; species Talpa europaea. The sequence continues at coordinate 134,132,711 of NC_140072.1, forward strand.
AACCAGCTGCCTGATACACGGGAGCCAGTGTAGAGGTGATTCTACTGCAAATACTAGCAACTCTCCAAAAATTAGCTTCTATTTTCCATCATTAAGTTTTTATATCTTGCATGTAATTAAGGGGGCTTAAAGATCGGGTTCTTGAAAAGATTGTTTTATGGGATGGGACCTCAGTATGGAAAGAGAGATCCATATTATTAAAACTTCGCTAAAATTAAGTCTAATATTCTATAACCACACTTACTATTTCACTTTTTTATTATCCCAATCCCTGGCATTCATGAATCTAAAGCCGCGTGGTGTTATATGACCTGAATGTTGGGGAGAATGACTTAGGTTAATGTGCTAGTGTGTTGTATTGTGCTGTACATTTTCCAGGGTTATCTCTGAGTTTTTCCCTGATATAACTTGAATTTCTTGCACACAATTTTGCATATTGTAAGTCCCCAAAGTAACAGACATTAAAATTGAGTTGAATCAAGTAATTTTATTCATAAGGGTGGAATATTCATTCTTTCCTCCACTTACTATTGTAAAATTTCTATCAGGGATCTTTAGCTGTCATTCCAGCTCATCTTCTAGTTGGTCTCACACAGAGCAGGCACCAGAGGACTCTGAACTCCTGATTCTGGGTTTCCCTTCGCTGTGTACAAGCAAATACGTTTCACCTCTTTTTATGTTTAGGTCAGCACTGAGAATAATTTGTCATTGTTTTTTCATCCTGGAGAAACAAGCAGAAAGCCCAAGGATGCCTGTAGATCATTACAAAGGAAAGGTGTTCTCAGGGTATCAAATAAAAATAAGAAAATCAGAAGGAAAGCAAACACACACGCACGCACACACACACACACACTCACACATACACACTGCTTCCACAACACTCTCTCTACTTCTACTCACAGGCCTCTCCCTCCCAAGGAAGTAGAAGGATGGAACTTCCTTTTAACAGCCTTAACTCTTTGATGAACCTCCAGGGAAACTGAGGGAGAACGTTTCACTGGGATCAGCAGCTTATTAAATTGAACAGAGGAAAACTATCAGCATAGAATCCATTAATGGCCATAGCATAATGGCTCTCTTGAGCTAATGAATTACAATGTATGAAAGTCATCGCTCTCTAAATAACTGTTTCCTTAGTATTTCTTTGCAACATTTGTGCAATTCTTTCTAACCATTATCAAACTGGCCTTGGAGCTTTCCCTGCATTTTTAGTTGTTTTTATTTTGTTCTTGCTTGCAATTTGCAAAATTTCACCAGATGATCTCTGGTGCTATGAAAATAGCTCAGTTGTAGCGGAAAAGAAAATGGCATGATCCCTGAGAGTCAGCGTGATGAGGAAGACACCACGCGGCCCTGGCGAGAGACTCTCTGTTTTTATGAGACGGTCTTTTTTTTTTTTTTTCAGTTTTTCTTCAAAATTAAAATTTTGATACACTCGTATCACAGTTAGATAATAGATTCTCATTCTGTCGGGAGTGAGAAAGTAGAGACGATGGAAAAAACTACAGGGTTCAGATTAATAGGAGATGACAACTTGACCAAACAGGAGGTGGCAACCCTGCCAGCTCCATGGCTCAGTGACTATGACAGGCAATTAGCGACCACAGTGGACCAGACGTGATGGGAGGCAGCAGGGACTCGGGGCACATTTGCTGGCTTCTGCGCCACTTCTATAATTCATATTGTTTGCAGAGACAAATAAACACTAATGCATTTTTTTTGAGTGGTGTTAGGTTAGGAAGAGAGAGAGAGAGACCAGGAAAACTCTAGTTGTAATGAAAAAATGAAGACACTTCTCACCATAAAACATAAGAGAGGAAGTGAGAATTTGCAAACATTTTTAACATGACGCCATAGCATTCAAAGCAATTTTTATAAGTCACCTGGCATCTTTGGCACATATGCAATGATTGTTTTTCTACACATGCAGCGATTTGGCTTTCTTTTTTTCCTGTTAAATTTTGCCCTTCACCTTTCTGCCTCAATATAAATACATAAAAAGGGAAATAATATGGCAGTATAAATAAATCTTCACTTACTACTCTGAATTTGAAAACAGCATACTATTTCTCTGTAGACAAATAATCTGGGCATTGTAACTATCATTTATATCTCTTACATAACTTAACTGTACAGTGAGTTAATGTTGATTTTGTATATAATAGATTGTTCCAGAATGTCTATGATACAATATCCCCAGAGACATACTCAGGTCCACAAAATGAAGAATGAAATTAACGATAGTTAGCAGCCTGTCCTCCAAATAATTTTCATATTTACCCCTACACCCATGGACATATCACATGCCACGTGTGCTCAAATGCAAACTCAAATCAACCTGTTGAAATACTGAATACTTGAATAATCTTCACAAATTGTGATTGTGATGATATTATATTTGAGTATAGAAATGGAAAGGAAAGCTGTCAGGTAAGTCATTCTCCATGTACCTGAATTATAGTAGCAGAAAAGAAATCTCAAAATGGCAGTATCATGTCCACCATGTTGGAATGTGGAAGGCAGAAAATGTTAGGATGTGAATGCATTGGACATATGATCCACTGGAATGTTTCCAAAACTTTGAAGCGGATGTTTCTGAATATTCATTTATTTCGACATCAAGAATAATGAAATGAAAATATATAAACATTGGCTTGACTGCATCAATCTGTAAAAATATAACTTTATGGGAAAGAGACACTTAAATAAGTTTACCCAAATGTATGTTGCAAATGAGTGTTACCATGAGATTATGAGATTTGGAATTTCAGTCAAAGTCAGTTTAGGAATTATATCTTTAGAAGCTCCATCTTGTTAATCTAGTCACACCTACCTTTTAATTAAAGTTTATTGATCTAGCAATTTGACCACTTGTAGCATCACCAAAGAAGGTTTCAAAACTTTTAAAGTTCTTCTAAGCAAATACAATTTTCGTTCAAAGGACGAATATAAAACATCTTTGAATGTATTGAACAGAATGCGCCACACACGGAGTAGACACTTCTCCAGAGAAAACATACAGATGTCCAACAGGTGCGTGGAAAATTGCTCTTATCTCTTATCATCAGGGAAATGCTAATAAAAACACAATGAGACACCATCTCACACCTGTAAATGACCTAAATCAGTGAGACCAGAGACAAGAAACATTGGTGGGGATGTGGAGAAAAAAGAACCCCTATGTATTATTGTTGGGGATGTTGATTTTGGTCCAGTACTCATGGAAAAAAGTACAGAAATTTCTCAAAATATTAAAAATAGATTTGCTATACAATCCAGCAAATTCCACTCCTAGATATCCACCCCAAGAACACAAAAACAGTAGTTCAATGGGATGCAAGCACTCCTATTTTTTTTTTTTTTGGCAGCAATATTAATAATAGCCAGGGTAAAGAATCAGCGAAAGTGTCCAGGGAGAGATGAGTGTTAAAGGTGTGGTCTATCTACACAATGGGTCTGTTCTAATCCAGACTGATTTCAACTCAGGATCTGTATCTAATGATATTTGCAAAGTCGTTTTTCCTACCTCAGGTCACATTCTGATGTTTGTGGTAAGCATGATATTTTGGGGGACAATATCAAAACCATAATAGCAATAATTTATAATTGGCCATGACTTTCAATTTCTCACATATAAAATTTCTGAATGTTCTGAAGTGACATTAGAAGTAATCATATTTTCAAGATAGTCTATAGGCAATAGTGAGAACAGATATTTTTTCCCAAAAATAATATGTTTGTGGGGGCTATTATGATTTCATATTATTTATTAATATTTTCGTATCATGAGAAAAGTACTAACCACATCCAAAGGCTGCAATTAGAAATGTGTAATTAAACAGAAATTATAGATCATTAATAATGGAAACATTTCACATTCAAGCTGAGCTCAAGAATCATTAAACACATCAAGAATCAAGCCTGACATGGAAATTAACTAACATGATTTTGCTCATATTTACTAATGATGGTCTTTTGTGATGAAATAGGTGAACTCTACCTCAACTTCCAAAGGGGAGTCAAATGTCAATTTTAAAGCTACAGAGAGAGTCTATAAGGTAAAACATTTCCTAAAGCAAGTCTGGGTATTGATCACCAGAGAGAGTCCTTTTTGCCATGAGTAGAAGATACAGAAAGGCTAGGTAAGTGATTTGTTCTAGAAGTTATAGTACCAAGAAATTTAATATATTCCTGTCTTTGAATAAGTTTAATATTTCTGGTATTAATCTTAACATTTTACATGTTTGCATTTGTGAACATCACTATGTTTTCTTATTTATGCTCATTGGAATGAAGTGTTAAAAATATTATATTCAATATTTTCAACCTAGTCTTCACATTTCAAACTTTTACATCACTTGAGAAAATTGACTTTTATCTCTAAAAACAACAAAAATAACAACAGACTGGGACAAATGGGGAAAAAGGAAAAAAATCTTCCAATTTTTACATGCCATAATTAAGCCTATTAAAATATTATAAGATGTGATGTTAATACTATAAATATTACCTATTAGTATGCAAGGGATTTAAATAAGTGAAATTAATTCAAATTTAACTAACAAGTAAATTATTTTACACTTTTAAAAAATTTACTTCTAATTGAAGATAATGCTTATAAAAAGGTTGGAGGTGGGTTAGTACTGAAAACACTGAATAATAAAATCAAATAAAATTTGGAACACAGTTTGACTTCCTAGATTATTTCCACCCTTTGTTATCATCTTGCACAACATAGACATTAAGTCTGATGTAAGGCTCCCCATGAGAGAAATGGTCCTTTGATGGACTCAGATCATTTCTTAAACATGATCAAAAAAATTAGCCAGGGCTTCCCTGGTGGTGCAAGGGGTTAAGTCTCTTCAATATGAAGCTATCAGCAGCTACTGCAGCATGAGTTCAATCCCTAGTCAGGAGCTGACCCACAGGCACAGCAGACCTCTCCTCTCTCCCCACTGCTCCCCTCAGCAGTGTATTTCAGTGGAGCCACCTGTTCTGCTCTCCATTATGTCTCTGGTAAAACTCTTACCTCCCGCACCTCTAGCCTACACCTCAGCTCTTGTATGCATAAATAAATAAAATAAATCTTAAAAAAAAAAGAACAAAAGTTAGCCCAACTTTTTTTCCTTGAGACTTAAAACTTTTGATCTCAACACATTTAAAAACATGGAAATCAGGGCCTCCCCTGGTGGCGCAGTGGTTGAGCGTTGGGTTGTGAGGCTGCCCACAGCCTCTGCAGCGCCGGTTCGATCCCTGGCCACTGGCGAGGGTCCCACACAAAAACAACAAAAAACAAACAAACAAACAAACAAACAAACCATGGAAATCATACAGAGGATATTTTCCAACAGAATGGAGTAAAATCAGAAGTCAGTAATAGGAGGAAACTTGAGAAATTCTCTACTATGGGGAAATAAAACACTATATTGCTAAAATCCCAGGGTCAAAAGAAAAAACAATAAATAATACAAAATACCATAGAGAGAACTGAAATGTGCAATACAATACATTTTAGGACCAAAAAAAGAATGCAATGTTCCTCTTTAGAAGCATTGTTGTGAGCAATGATGATTATAATAAACCTAATTACTACAACTTACCTTGCAAATCTGAACCGAAAGTGGGATCCTAATGTGCAAAATGGTGGTCAGAAGCAGGCACAGCTGTAGGACAGGCTTGCCTCTGAAGAAAATCCCGCAACGTAGAGGATTATCTACACATGTGATTTACAGGGTTGAAATCTGAATTGTATAACCCAAGTTGTGTAGAGGGGCCCAGACAAGAAAGCAGCGAATGGACTTGAAAAGAAAACTGGGGTATAGATGTTACTAGAAAACCCAGGATATTCTTCCATGTTCAGAAGAAAAAGAGAAGCAGGTATATAATAAATTGTGATATAAGTAACTAAGTTTACTTGATGTTGATTTCAGACTGCTGGCGACTAATGTTTGTTATTTTCTTTATCTTCATGTTTGCAGAGGTAAGGAGCTAAAAAGAGACTTAAATAAATACTAAAACTAATCTGCAGTCTGGAGACAGAAAAATTATATCAAGATTGTACATGCATAACTTTCCAGAGTGGTTATAAATAGAATGGACAAAATATGGGTAATATTTAAAGAGACAGGCTGTATATAATGAAAATCATAAAGTTTCATTTAGAGACATTAAAACAGAATGCAAGAATGGAGTAAAATCCTGCAATTCTCAACGAGCATTTGGAAAATGTCAATCCTTCCCAAATTTATTTTAAATTAAATGCAATTTTGTCTGGGATCCCCAACATGATTATCAGGAAAAGTAAGAATCTGATTTTAACGTTTTTATCCTCTTAGTCTTTGGATTTTGAGTTGGATATGACACCGCCATCACAAATTACCACTAACCAGGTAGTTTAAAGCAACAAAAATGTATTTTCTGGTGCCTCCCTGATGGTGCAGGGGTTAAAGACACAGTGCTATGAAGCTATCAGCAGCCACTGCAACACGAGTTCAATTCCCCAGCCAGGGAGCTACCCACAAGGTGCAGTAGACCTCTCCTGTCTCCCTGGTGCTCCCCTCAACAGTGTATTTCAGTAGATCTTCCTGTTCTGCTCCCCACTCTTCCTCTGGTGAATCCTCTCACCCCATGCACCTCTGGCCTGTACCCCAGGTCTCTAATGCATAAATAAATAAATCATTTTTTAAAATGTATTTTCTGAGGACCTCGGTGGCCAGAATTCCAACATCAAGGTGCTGGCAGGGCTGTGCTCCCTCTGAGAACTCGGGGGAAGGATCCTTTTTCTCCTTTACTGGACTCCAGCAGCCCCAGCCTCTTCTTGAACTGGATGCTATTCAGTTGGTTTCTGCCTCCTTTGGCACACAGTCCTCTCTCTCTTTCTTTTTTTTAAGATTTATTTATTTATGCATACAAGAGCTGGGGTATAGGCCAGAGGTACAGAGGGTGAGAGGATTCACCAGAGACAGAGCAGGGAGCAGAACAGGAGGATCCACTGAAATGCACTGCTGCGGGGAGCAGTGGGGAGACTGCAGAGGTCTGCTGTACCATAGCTCCCTGGCCAACCAAGGATTGAACTCGTTGCTGCAGAGGCTGCTGATAGCGTCATAGTGCTATGCTTGACCTTTTCCACCACCAGGAGGCCCGCCCTCTCTATTTCTATGTCTTCTCTTATAAGGAGATTGGACAATCATTTTGGATCCACTCCCATCATTTCAGATGATTTTTGTCTCATAATCCCCAATTTAATTATGTCTGCAAAGACCCAGTCTCCAAAAAGAGTGACATTCACAGCTTCGGAGAGGTAGCATATGTTTTTGGCAGCATCACTGAACCCAGTGCAGATGTCAACTTCTCCCCCTGATGACACGGCCTGTTATGTCCAGGTCCTCCAGCTTGCTCAGGGCTGATGTAACTCAGGCTGGCCAATTGCCAATCCCACGACGCCCCCTTCTGGCCACAATGATTGCTTCGCATGTCTTAACCCAGTCTATACTGAGGACTGAATTTCCTTGTCAGAAGTAGCAAAAAGATCTAAAAACTAAAAGGGAAAAAAAATGTTATTAAAAAAATCAAGCATTCTCCTTACACAGGTCTTGTTCTGGAACGCATTGTTGGTTTAAATAAATAGCTTTGCTAATTTTTGTGGTATTTTTTCAAGTTTTATAATATACGCCTGTCCAATCTTTTCTTATTATGATGATTAATATATGAAATATTCATAGCTGGACTTTTATATAGAATTGAGTATTACCATGGTTAATTATAAAATTTGCACATTGTTCTCTGCTCTAGGCAATAATAGTCTTTGGTGTTTAATTTAAAAATAAAAGCATTTAGGGTCTCCCCTGGTGGCGCAGCGTTTCAGCGCTGGGTTGCGAAGCTGCCCACAGCCTCTGCAGCGCTGGTTCTATCCCCCGCTGCCAGGCGAGGGTCCTACATGGTGCGCAGACCTCTCCTGCCGCCCGCTGCTCCCCTCAGCAGTGTACTTCGTCCATCTGCCTGTTCTGCTCCCCGCTCTGGCTCTGGTGAATTCTCTCACCCTCCCACACTTCTGACTTTGCCCAGTGCTTGTATAAATAAATAAATAAATCTTTAAAAATAAATAAAGTGAAGACAATTTAAAAAAATTTAAAATAAATTAAAAATTAAAGCATTTAGCTATTTACATTAAAGAGCAATCTTTAAAAAAGAGAGTTTGGTTCAACTAAAGGGACACATTAAACTAAATCAATATCGCTAGTATAAATGATCTGCAGTATATGATTCAACTAAAATCATGACATTTAACTTCACATTAGAATTTCCAGAAATACAATTAAAGATAGAGCAGAGCAACAGATTACATTATAAGCAATAAAACAAAATAGGTCCATTTGCCTTTAAGATTTTTATGTCTCTCATAGGTTGAAGCACATTGGATTCATGGGGGAAAAAAATAAATCCAGTCTAGGTAGATGAAAAATGAGTCTATCTGAATATTTAGTAGAATTAAAATGTATCTGAAGCCTAAGGAAATGCCATTGAATGAAATAACAATAACCGCCTGTGAAATAGCACTTGTTTCACTCTGCAATGGATTTTTAGTAAGCTTGCTTTCATCATTTCAAGAGGAGTGAGCAAGCAGTGTGAAAAATGGCAGAAGCAGGCAGTGTGCTGCTTACATCCCTGCAACTTCGCGTTACCCATCAAGGCAACCCAACTGTCACGGCAGGAGAGTGTGGATTAATGTGAAACTTACTGTAGGTTGACGCTGCCATCCATCTTCAAGTGGCCTGCAAGCTCCGGGCAGGCGATGGAAGATCGCTTAGAATGGCGTGACTCACCCCCACCAGGAAGGACTCCTTCTCCACACAGACATGGGCCGAAGCCCTGGGGCGCTTTCTGATTCCAAAAATTAAATAAGCTGAAGAATGACAGAGTGGAAGGCGTGCAAATTACAGACTTCGTTTGATTTTGTGAGATCTCCTTGGCGTTTCCATCTGAACATCAAGTATTGTTGACTGGAGCCCGTTGACATTTGCCGCCTGAGTCCTTGGTTTCTTCAGAGAGGAAAAATAATTTGCAAGAATAAAATCTGGATTTGAAGAGGAACTCATGTTTTCAGTATTTCTCCCCTTCTTCGTTTATTTGTTTTTTTCCGTCCTGGTGAGTCTAGGGAGGGTTGTACCAAGGCTGAAGTATTTTTATTCACGTTTGACGCACAATCTTTCATCTCTTTGTGAAGATACTGAAATTTTGGTTTATGTTGTTGGTTTTGTTTTATTTTGGGAAATGGCGTGAAGTGAGCTTTGCTATCAGCGTTTTGTAGCAGACACTGCAGTAGTGAGGGAACCAGGTCTGGGCTTAACCTCCAACACCATGAGTCCGAGTTACATAAAGGCCTTGGCTCCTAAGCTTCCTTGAATATTTCACAACCTGAAGGGGTCCCAGCATTTCTATGACACTGGGAAATTCAAGACACAAGCACACTCAGCACTGGTTTTGTTTTGCTAGATTGCATCATTTCCAGGATGAGTCTTAATGCAATCTGTTTACTCCACCAGGTTCATTTGATTATGACTTTATTATATGTAAGTACAAAGGGAACAACAGGAAGAAAAAAAAAGCAAAACACAGTGAACCTGCTTTTGGGAAACCTGGAACTCCTAGGCACTGTGGGATTTTTGATAAGGGACAGAGATTTGGAGATGATCTTCTTCCACAGATTTATCTTATCGATGGGGCAATAAAATTTGAGAGATACCAAATTGTATGCCCAGCATCACATGACAAATGTGCTAACAAGAGAAAGTAAGTTCCTAAATCTCATCAATGCTCTTACCCTGCTCCATAGATAATAGAGTAATAAGCAAAGTGGAGGGGAAGTAAGGAGAGATAAAGCATATTGAAGCATAAATTACACACACAGCCTGGGGAGGAATTCTTGGAGCTGAAAAATATGTATTAAGAGGATGCCTGACATGAATTGGCTGAAAGGAGATGGCACACAATTCATAGCATGAGATAGTCACAGTCTTTAGTGCAGAAATGGAGAAATGGAGACAGAAAGGATATTTTAGGGAAGAGCAAGGAGACGTATGTGGCTACAGCAAGGTTTTACCTTCGTACGTGAGATGGTTTGCTGATGGAGAGGAAGCAAGTCAAGTTGCACTTGAGTGGCCCTGGAAGATAACTGGACAACAGAGGTACAACAAAAAAAAGATTATCTGATTCCATGTTTATATTTAGTTGTGCTTTCATTTTAAAATTAAGTAAATATTCTGAAGAAGAAGTCAACCATGAAGGGGTAGCTAATTTTTGGAGAGGAAAAACTCTCCCGAGAAAAAGAGAAAATAAAGAAACAGACCATATTAAAAATATTAAAAAGACCATATTTTTTTAAAAGTCAATACATTGGATGACATAAGCATTTAAAACTTTGCCATAATGATTTTAAATTCAGTATGCAATGCTAAATTCAGTTCAGAGATATAGGGAGTTGGAAAGAGAACCATTTCCATCCTTCCAACAGGAAAAAATAGAATGAACTGCAAACTAATACCTTTCCTTGAAACCATCAGAGGATTGAACTGTCAGAGCAAGCAGCTAACCCAAAATCTGAAGAGAGACAGGTACCTACTGGGAGAAAAAGGACTGGAACCTTTGCCTGCCTGGGACAGACACTGCTGAATACCATATGAACTATTGATAGTAAGAAGATTCAGCTAGAAAATGCTAACAACTTGTTAAAGACTAAGTGTGCCTCAGTGTAAGGGTGTGATGCCCCTGGGCACCACAGACACAGGGGAGCGCCTACCCTCTTATGGAATTTTCCTCCAGTGAACACAGAGGTCTCAGAGGAGGTGAGGTAGAACCTGAGAAGTCTTCACCCTTGGTGTGGGGTGGAGGAAGGAAACAGCAGTCTCTGCTGAGACTCTGCTCAGACCTGTCATCCCTCTCTCTCCGAGGTTGGCAGAATTACAAGATGGAGCCTGACCTTTCCCTTCCTCCTGATGTACATACCATGAATCATCCCTTGGATTATGAATATGATGGACTTTACTTCTGTGACGAGGTTATGTTATATGACACAGTTGACATTAAAATTAAGAGAGTATTCGTATAGGTCTGACCGAGTCACATCGACCCTTTATAAGCAGAGGGCTCCTTTCACAGCAAATTGGAAGTCAGAGAATCTCAAAGTGTAGAAAGGATGGACTCACTGGCCTTAAAGGCAAAGGGGGCCTCATAGAGAAACACACTGTGGTATCTATGAGCTGAGGTTGGAGAGCCAATAGGAAAGGGTGTCTTCAGTTCACCAACCCCAGGAGCTGAATTCTGCTAATAGCAATGAGCTTGCCCATGGGTTTTTTCCATGGAGCATCTCAACGAGAGCTCAGCTTTGTCATTACCTTGACGTCAGACTTAAGAGACCATGAGCAGAGAACCCAGGGACTATATGAGTCAGAGTTCTTCAGTAAAACAGAAGAAATAAGATTTTTTTATATAAGGAATTGCCTCATGGGATAGAGGCTGAGAAATCCCTTGACTTCTGCATGCTGGGCACCAGGGGTCAGGTGGTATAAGAGCCAGTATGCATGGTGAACCCCTATATCCTGGATCAAAACCAGTCTGACACAGAGAGTAAATTCCTCTTTACCTACCTTCTATTCTTCTCAGTTCTTGAGAGGATTGGTTGAAGCCTACACACAGTGGGGAGAACACACTTTTTTACTTGGTCCAAAGTTAATCTCATTCAGAACATCCTCACAGACACACCTGGAATAGTATTTAGCCAATTATCCAGATGCCCCATGAGCCGGTGATACTGACACAATGATATTATCATAATATATATACTATATATAAACTGATATATAAACTGGTATATATAAACTGATATATAACATGTCAGTCTTCTAATCTGCAGAAACTCTGAGATAATACTGTTTTGTTTAGTTTTAAATCGTGAACACTGTGATAATTGGTAATGCATCTGTATAACATTAATAAAACCCTCATAAAGAACAAAATATTAAATCTGAAGAGGAAATAGTAAAAAAAAAACCAAAAAACCTGTAACCTGGGGTACTGTAATCTGAAGCCCACTGCATCTCATGGAGAGAAATTGTAAAAACCAAACAGGTAAATGAAACAACAGCAGGGATGGGGCACCGCCAGCTGTAGCACTTCACCTGGATGGACCAGAACCCTCTGTGAAGGCCACGCCCCTGAGCCCAAGGGTCCCGGTGCCTGCCCAAGGTTGAGGCTCATGCCAAATTCAGCCAATGTGCTTCTTTTCCACCCCCATCATGAGTAAGCATGGAGTCACAGCTGACAAACGCAGTTGCAAGACAAAGATCCTCTCTAGGAAGAGGCTCAAAAGTAGAATCCAAGAGAAGGAACCAAAGTCAAGTGTGGAGTTGATTTAAAAAAAAAAAAAAATCATGCTCTAGAGAAACTGGAAGCCTTGCCAGAGCACTCAGGGTAACCATAGCAACAGAAAATTCAAACCCAGCCCACCCCTCACAAGACTAGCACAAACCCCACATTAATTGTCTTCTGTCCTACACAGAATCAGCAGATTTCCACCAAAGAAGAGGCATGCAAGCTGCCTGCAGCCACATTGTTAGAGCATTGATTAGGTAAAAGCTGTGAATAGCCTTTTCAATTCAGATATTGTGAAATCTTTACAACTGTCACAGCCATGTGAAATGACGCTCAGGTGGAGATCAAGGAAATTTGGACCTTTCAATGTGAACACTCTTATTTTCTCTAATTGAGCGTTGTATACTTATTTCAATGTGAGAAAGTGAAAGATACTTCCACTTTCAAATCTGTTACTCAAATCTGTAACCTGTAAGAGGTAATTTCTTCAGTATGAACTGATGTCAAAGGTGACTCCAAAGAAAATATATCACTAATAGGGATCAAAGAGATCAGAGAGAATTAGATGACAAACAGTTCATCCGAGTATCAAAACCCACCAGACTATTTTGCAGTGGTGTGAGAAGTTCACTCATCAGAGAAACAAGCGTGTAAGCCCTGCCCTCCATCTGGACACTGATTCAACAGTTTATTTATTCATTTATTTTTGCATATAAGAGCTGGGGTGCAGGCCAGAGGTGTGGGGGGTGAGAGGATTCACCAGAGACAGAGTGGGGACCAGAACAGGCAGATTCACTGAAATCCACTGCTGAGGGGAGCAGCGGGAGGCAGGAGAGGCCTGCTGTGCTATATATGTGGGTCAGCTCCCTGGCTGGAGATCGAACTCAGGCTACAGAAGTGATAGCTCTGAATCTTAAACCCTAGGCCACTGGTGAGGCCTCCGGATGGTGATTCAGAGTCCTAGTAATCTCTACCAGGGCAACACAGTTCAGATTAGAATTAGAAATAGATAACTTCACCGAGATTTATGTTGAAACGTCTGGGTTATGGGACATATATAAAATTTTTATTTTTAATATGTTGCAGTATGTATGGAGATTGTTATTATATTTAAAAACTTATGCAAGACTGTAACCTAAAGGACATCCATTAAGTAATAAACTATGTACCAACTGTGGACAGCAGTGCATTTGCAATTTAGCCAAATCTGAGTAAAGGGAATTTTCCCAGACTGAGAGAGGCTTTCCCTTAATTCTTGGTAATACAAGTTAATAAATTGAAATAAAAACAAATAATGTTAAGAGCTCTTAGACTAATAAAATTGACTCCACTTTTTGGAAAGCAATTAAATACAGGAATGCTTTGGGTTTAGCTTTATTGGATGAAAGTCATGGACAAATGGATGCTGAATTTTAAGTAAATCTGCTGCCTATCACACACACAATGTTTGCATTGTATTTTAAAATTTTATTGTAAATTTTAAGCCATTTTCTTGTGCGTATGCATCTTCTATCTGCCAAATTATCCCTGGCTGGTCTTCAGGATGGCAATTTTCTGTGTCTATTATGTAACATTCACATAATAAAATAGCAATTAAGAAAAAACAATATAAAATGTTTTTACACTTAAAAACTTTCCAGAAAATTTATATACACAAATGATATTTGTTCCTATTGATAATTCTGGGTAGATTCAAAGTGGTCGTGGGGTGGTAGAAGGAATAGAAGACCATTATTGATGGCTATCGGGGTGATAGAATGAATAGGAGACCATTATGGGTGTCTATTGGAAGCACTTTGAACAAGGAGAGCTTAAAGTGTAAAAATAATTTAGAGGGATAGTAGATATGTGGATGCTCATGAATTGCAATACAAAATAAACAAAGATTAAAATGTGTAGAGTTTTAATATCCTAAATTCAGGACATGTGAGGCTATTTAAACAGTATGTATATGAAGAGAATAAATTCTCATATTTCAGTTTCTAAATACAGGAAAAATCATAACATACTCTTTTTTTATGTTATGTGTTATAATAGCTAAATTGAGAACATGTTCATTAGTTATTGATAAATATTCCATTTTGTTGGCATTATTTATTCACATTATCCAATATTTGGAGATGTGTCTAAAAGAAAGAATTAGTGTTAAAATTATTCTGCATATATCTAATCTTATAACATAAAGTTACAGGTTTTGTACTTGCTGAAATTCTGCTAAAAGAGAAAAATTCTTGTTTTCTTTACTTTAGATTTCACTAAAATCCCAAATGTGTCTTGTCCCTTTTAAAGGGACTTTCCATAAATGCCTAATACTGGCCAAATATTTCCTCCCCTCTTTTGCTTTAATTAGGAGCTACTTTTTATGCAGCGGATTTTATATTGCTAACCTAATGCAAAACTGATGCTGGGTGTTAGCATTCAAGGATGGCAGAAATGCAGCTCTGTCTGTACTGGAAATCACATGGAAGGAAAATGCAAAGTGACAGCCTTTCTATGGTTTGCACATGGTAGTGCCAGAGAGGAGAAGGGGGCAAGATGCAATTTGAAAGTCAATCTTTTTCAATCTACAATTGTACATTGGCCTTTTACAAATTTTTAGAAGGTGGAGGCATAAGAATGATGTTAAGGATGGTCCAAGATCACACGTCCCTTGAATGTTGGTGTAATGTGTTTCTATTTCGTAGAGACCCAGACAGGAAGGCATGTCAGCCAGCAGGACACAGTATTCCAAATGAAAATTTTTAGAAAACACTAATCATTTTCTTTTTAAAGTTATATTTGGCACTAAACGATCAAGTCAACATGAACAATGAATATTTTCTTTACATTTCTTTATTAATTATTTATTTTTATTATTTTTAAAAGATTTATTTATTTAAACAAGAACAGGGGGCACAGGCCAGAGGTTTGGGAGGGTGAGAGGATTCACCAGAGACAGAGTGGGGAGCAGAACAGGCAGATTGACCCAGGGGAGCAACGGGCGAGACAGGAGAGGTCTGCCGCGCCATGTGGGTGTCTTCCTGGTCTGCCGGGATTGAACCCGCACTGCAGTGGCTGCCGACAGCTTCACAGCACTGCGTTCAACCCACTGAGCCACTGGGAAGGCACAATTATTGATTTTTAATTATTCTGTTATCTGTAAACAAGAGTACCTGATGAAGTTAATGATTTTTCTCTAACCAAAATAAGCATTCCCTTCAGAATGTCCTCTTTGCTTCCTGAATCACACAACTATATATGTATAGACAGATATAGATGTATATACAGATATTTTTTATACATTAAATAAACAGAATAAAATGTTTGTTAAACAGAGACATCATGCCCCACTTAAGATCTGTGCATCCAAACTCCTTAGAAACTATAAAACAAATGTATAATAAACATAGAGTATTTCACTGGAATAAAAATAGACATACAGAACAATGGAATGGAATTGAGTGGCCAGAAATAAACCCATGCTTACAGGGATAGCTAGTCTAAGAAAAAGGAGCCAAGAGTTTACATTGGAGAAAGGAAATTCTCTTTAACAAACGGTGCTGGGAACTGGACAGCCACTAGCAAAAGAATGACCTGGACCACTACCCTACACCATACACAAAAATTACCTTGGATGTAAGACCTGAAATTATAAAATACATAGAAAAAACACAGGCAAAACAGTCCATGATATTGAGTTAACAGACGTCTTTGGGGATTGGAATCCAATAGCAAGAAAAACAAAAGCCAAAGTAAGCACATGGGACTGCATCAAACTAAAGCTTCTGCACAGTGAAAGAAACTACCATTAAAATGAAGAGCACTCTATTGAATGGGAGAAAATGTCTGCATGTCATCTATCTGACAAAGGGCTAATATGCAAGATTTAAAAGGCATTGAGTTTAAAAGAACACACACCACTTAACAAAAAGAAAACAACCCACTCAAACAATGGATAGAAGAGCTAAATAGCGTTTCTCCAAAGAAGGCATGTAGGTGGCCGAGAGGCAAATGAAAAAATGTCTATAATTTTTGACTATCATTTACTTTACTATCATTTTACTATCATTTTACTATCATTTATCATTTACTATCAACTCGTTGAATAAATAAGCATCACTAATCATGAGGGAAACGCAAATCAAAACCACAATGAGATACCATCTTGAGAAAACAGCCCCTATTAAAAGGACTGGACACAACAGGTGCTAGTGAGATTTGTTTGTCGTTATTGATATTGGAAAGTTCTCAAACATTATGACTTCAGGTGTTTCTCCTGTTCCACGATCTTTCTTCACCTTTGGTGTCCTAATTACACCTATGTTACAAATATATTTATTTCAGTAGAGATGTTTTCCTTGACCTGTTTCAAGTTTATGGCTCTTCCCTCAGTTATGTCGAGTCTACTGACGCTCCATGGAAGGCATCCTTCATTCCGTTACCCTGCTTTTTAATTTTTTAACAATTCCTTTTGCTTCTTTCTTGTTTTGTATAACAGATCCTGAAATAAATAGGCATTTTTTTGCATAAAGATTTATGTTTATGTGACTAGAAATGGGGGTATGCTTGGAGTTTGCCTTAGTTCAATACTAGAGGCTTCAGATTTCTCTATTGTCCTTGATTTTTCCTGCCTGTAAGCTTTGACTCTTTGCAATGTGCTACTCCTCAGACAGAGTGTGGATCTTCTAACTCTGCAATCACTGTTACTAATGTGTTACCGGCTGGGCGTGGTGGTAGGATATGAAACAAGGAACATTTTATCATCAGCTCAGTTCCTTAGCGGACCTGTGTCCTAAACTCCGACCTTTACAAATAATTATCTCTCTTCAGTCGTATTACCCTTATCCTTCTCCCTTATCCTTTACCTTGCTGGGATATTTCCAATTTATTTCTATGAAGCCCCATAGTCACTAGACAATTTTTTTTTTTCCCTTAAATCTGCCCACTCTTATTTCATAAATGAAGGCTGGAGGAGGTTAGCAAGAGGGAGAAATTTCCTTTCTTCGCCTGAGATAAAGCTAAAGACTTGTACTCCAATGAAGTCCTTTACCCTGGAGAGCAAGTCTTTTTTATGGTTAAGTCTGCTTCCACGGCGCTGACTCTTCCCTTTCCTTGGCAAAGTCATGAGGGGTTTTACTTGACTTCTGCGCAGCAGAACCTGGTGGAGTTCTTCAGGTAAAGAAAGTACTGTATCTCCTAAGATCTTCTTCCTCTTGGATTCATCCTCATTCAGGCTTCTTGTCAAAATAACCATTAAGTGTTCCTAGCAGTTTATGGCTTGACAACATCTGCTTTAGGTAAGTGGATCTTGGTTGCCATGTCTCTCAACAAGGAGTATTGATTATTTTGGAATGACATCTAGAGAAACAAGATTGACTTGTGAATTGTTTATTGCAACTAAATTGTCTAAACTAAATTAAACACGCCTTAAGTGTTGGGAATACTAATTATTCATCTTTATATCACCCAAAACACTTCACATGAAACACCCAGTCTCAGACTTAATAAGCTTACAATATATTTTTGATTGAGTTGCCTGTGGAAATTAGCTATTGCAGAGGACCTGGGCTCTGCTTAACGTGGGCCTGTCACGGTCACATGGGCGAGCTTAAATGCAACACGATCATGTCCTGGTGATGGCTGACTTGCTGCTTGTGGGACATTTTCACAGCCCTTGAATAGATTTACTCTTGCAATCTCAGTATAAGGTAGGCAAGAATTAGTAGTTTCAGTTAGTCAATGAATTAGGGTGGAATGTTCACCTTAATTTTACTAAAGTAAAAGCATTATTAAATTGTGTTGGAATCAATAGGCCATCTTAACATACCTCTTGATTAGGGGAATTTATGATGAAGAGACGAAAGTTCTCAGCGTTTGACACATACACATGAGCATTCACAATCATGTGTGCCTAATCACAGGTGATTTATGACACCTTATTTTATTTCTATTATTTGGCTCTATGAATATATGAAAGTGAGAAGACATGTGTTTGAAAGTGAAAATACATCTAATAAGTCAATATCACCTACTTCTAATTTGGTGAGTTCTGAGGCAATCTCTTAAAGTCGGATTTAAATCCTATTTGTAAAAAGGAAGCTTAGATAAACCCTTGCAGAGGATAAACGGAAACATGTGGTAGGTCCCTATTCTGTGTCTAGAGACTTTCAACACTTTACTCTAAAGACCAGGTTTTTGGAACAGATTAGCATCTGTGATTACAGGAAACATTACACAATTCAGGGCATATGCAGGCGAACTTTAAGGCATTTTACACAAATTCTGAGCTGGCACTGTTTTCTTTTACATTCTCAATGCGCTTTTAAGTAATCTCCAATCTACACTACACTAAATATGCAAAAATTTTTTTAAAAAGACCAAAGCAAAAGCACATTTCTACTTCATTTTTCCCATTTTGTGTAATCTATGAGCAGTATCTTCTTCAATTCTCTGTTTTACAGTTATGTTTAGTCATCACATAATAAGTATAAGCAAGAGTATTAAAAGGTCACTGGAGTTTATGTCATTCCAATATATAACTCCTTCCATAATGGGAGGAATCTACAGTTTTCATAATCCTGATGTAGATATACATATATTTCCCATAAGACAGAGTATGTTCAATATATTTAATTTCTCTTGGTTCTCTAGTTGAAATTAATAATAACAATAATAGCAGCAGCAACAACAACAACCTGCAAATTAAGTTAAATTCAACTTGTGTATTAAAAAATAATCAAAAATCTCATTTATGGTATTTGCATTACAAAAAAACAAAAGACAAAAGAACACAGCCATCTCCAAATTCTTTCCTGTTATAAATAAGGTTTTAAACCAATGACTCCAAGTGGTACTTTCTATAAACCAGTTAATAACATTTTAAATTTTATACTGAGTTTGTACATTTGATCATAAACTCAAGACAGAGGGGATATCTAATAATTTAGCATTCTAGTTACAGAAAACTTTAATATATACATATATATGAAGAGATGTGTCCAAGTCAAGTAAATTTCATTTTTGTCTGCAAAGCTCCCTTGTCTTCCTGTTTAATGTGATATAAATTGATAAAAAGGTGTCATTCCATAAATTCTTTTTCTTTCATCCCACTTATCATTTTACATCAATACCCTCAGTGTGTTGGTCATATACCCAAATGTTTCAGCCCAAGGACAGTTTATTGTGAAAGTGAAAGCTTGGTATTGAGAGAGATTACTAAGGGAAGACAGTTTTATAAGATGTATAGTATCAAGAAATCAAAACACTTTTCAGGTATATATAGGCTGAATTTGTTTTGTCTTATTTGAGATACTTTAAGTTTTTTAAATGAGCAAAAGGAAAATATTCCCAACAGTTGGCACAATTTATTGATGATGGTGTATTTTGATTAACCTAGGTAAAAAAAAAAATTAAATTCTTCAACAGTAAGAATTAAGCAAAGGTAAAACATCATCACCATCATTGTTCTCACCACCACATCTTCATCACTGTCATCATCATCTCGTCCATCATCAGGGCTTCATTGATGTTTGTTTACAATATATTTGACCTATAAAAAATAAGACCCCAGAAATTAGGCATCAGGAATTGTCAATGATATTCTTTCATGATATTTTTTTACTTGAAAACTCTAGAGGAGGTTTTATCTTGAATTTCAGATTAATTGCTACCATACACAGTATCTTGAGGGACATTAGGATACATTTCAGTTAAACATGACTTGAAATTATTTCAAGACCCTGCAAAAAAACAAAAGCTGCTAGGAATCCCAAACTTCCATTATATTATACTTAACCTCGAAAAGAGAAAGAAAATCATATTTTAAAGATGACCTCAAAGCCTTTCCGTGTTTGAGCCCAAGCTGGGACCCCCAAATGTGCATTTCCGCAGCCACAGGTGGCGAGTCAGTCACACCTCATCAGACTGGGGGGCGTCGGCCCCGCCCCGCAGAGCCTGACACCAGCAGGAAAGAAGCAGGAAGCCCCAGTATTGTTCCAGTCAAGATGATATTTTGTGAAATAATGTTGCTTAATATGTTATTTCAATACGTGGGATTTTAAAATAATGGTTCTTTATATATAGGATAAAAACTGTTTGTATTATCTCTAAGGAGAAATTTGGTTTATAATTCATAAGTGAAATCGAAGACTATGAATAATGCTAATGTTAGAATCAATGTATTCTATTTGTTTAAATATTAGTTTAAAAGCAGCTCACAGAATCACTTGCACATGTACCTTCCCTTCCATTTGCTGCATCTAACAGTCTCTTTTTAAGTATCTTGAGATGAAATTCTGTTTACAAGATATTTAATAGAAATTATTTTTGTTTTTATTTATGGGTACCAAGAGTAATACCAAAAAAACACACGTGTATATATTTACATGAATAATACATTTACATTTTAATATATATTTATAAATATAATGTATCTCTAATATTCATTATATATATAAATAATCTGTATTTTGTATATGTAAAATATATTTTATTGTCAGCATTTCTTTTTTTTTAAAGATTTATTTATTTTTATATAAGAGCTGGGGTACAGGCCAGAGGTGCAGGAGGGTGAGAGGATTCACCAGAGACAGAGCGGGGAGCAGAACAGGTAGATGAACCAAAGACACTGCTGAGGGGAGCAGTGGGCGAGACAGGAGAGGTCTGCTGTGCCATGTGGGTATCTCCCTGGCCATACGGGAATCGAACTTGGGTTGCAGAGGCTGCGGACACCTTCACAGTGCAGCACTCAATCCACTGCACCACCGGGGAGATTTTTCTTAGTTGTTGTAAGCAAATAAATTTAGACAGCCTTAAGACACTAATTTTATACAAAATTTACACAGTTACATCAGTGATAGGATACTTATCGTTACAAATCTCATGAGTTGTAATTGCAAGGGATCAGTGCTTAAACAGTGTTTTAACAAATATTTATTCCACACATTGTTCTAAATGTTTGACACTGAGGTATAAAGATGTTCTTAGGGAGAGTATCTGTCTTGAAAGTTCTGGAACAAACACGGCATTCTTGTGGGGTGTGGGGAATCTGGGGTCAGAGAAAGACTAACAAAGCCCAAGTGGATAGTAAGAGGTCAGCTTTGTAGGGGACATGTGGGTAGCAATGTAGAGTGAGGGGCAGTTCAGACTAGGGAATGGTGTGAACAGGGCATCAAGATATCACACACACTGAGTATGCGAGGGCACTATTTGAAGCATAAGTTATTAAATGACCAGTGACATGAAATGAGGCAGAAGATGGCAGGCTTATTTGCAGAGTACTATGCATAAGGGAATAAGAGTGACCAGCGACTTCTTAAGACAGGAGGGGCAGAAGTCTGATTTATATATTAGAGAGGGAAACCTCCCTCCTCAGCAGTAGATAGAGCTTGGGGTAGGGAAGCCAAATTTGAAGGCTATGGAATGTGCTAGACCAGTAACATCGATAATGTGAGAGAGGAAACATTTTGAGAATAACATGTAAAACTGGAAGTCCATGATTAATTGTATATGGATAAAAGATGTGATAGTACAACTCTTAGTTTCCTGGTTTAGATAACTGGAAAACAAATCATAAATGAATCTGGGAATAGTTTAGAAGTGGAATAATGTGATGAAATAATATTCCTGGACAAATATTATGAATTCAGTTTTTGACATACGTTTTAGGTGTCCACTGGCTGTCCAGTGGAAATGTTTGGTGAGCAGTTTTATATATGATCTGGAGCTATGCGGATATCACACAGAAGTCACAGCTGGAAACTTTGATGTAATAAAAATAAGAGAATGAATAAGATTTCCTAAATCAAAGTATGTTTGTATTAGAAGAGCAGGGGGGAAATGAGTGTGAGCAAAGAATTCCATCTCTCACCTGATGATACTTAATTAGTTTAAAACTCTTTGTTCATTCTCTACCTAATTATTTCTACAAACATTTCTTAATCTACTTTCTGGAGATGAGAGGACTATGATTTTCATATGCTTGATTTCCTGAAAAAACATAAATGGTGGATGTGGATGATTTTGCTTATGACAGTTTCAATGACTTGGAGTGAACAGCAGTCTTGAGACCAAGGTCTACACAGTGACTCAGAGCTGAGAAAATTCTTGCTGGGGGTGTAATCTACGCTGTCAAGAATTGTGACCAAGGCTGGAAAGGAAGGGATGGGAGGTATTGATGATGAGAAACACAATCAAGAAAACATGTACTTCATCCTGGGAAGACAAATAGACTAATATGAAATATCAGGAGGAAAAAAGAAACAAAAAATTAGGAAGCCAGGAAGGAAACTTCCCCAAAGAGGAATAAATGAGGAGAGAGGAGACTGATGTTGACTGGTGTGAAGTGACTTGGTCTTCAGAAAAGGCAGAATGATGTTTTTCCCTTCCTTTGCATAACATATATGGGTATTTTCTGATTTTATTGAAAAAATTAGTAATTTTTGCAATAGAGCTTACATTTTCCTTTGAAGGAAAGATATTTGAGAAAAAAATGTTATGAATTCTTTATACTCACCTTGTCTTTTTCTTAATTGCCATAATTCAAGTATTCTATCAAGAGTTGGTTTATTTATTTTAGCAGTTATTTAAAATTTTCTTGCACATTTTTTTTTCTCTAAATTCACTTGAATTACAATGATAAGGATTTTTTTAAAGATTTATTTATTTATGTATACCAGAATGGGGGTACAGTCCAGAGGTGTGGGGGGTGAGAGCATTCATCAAGACAGTGGGGAGCAGGACAGGCAGATTGATTGAAATACACTGCTGAGGGGAGCAGTGGGCAAGTCAAGAGAGGTCTGCTGCGCCATGTGGGTAGCTCCCTTGCTGAGGATTGAACTCGTGCTGCAGTGCCTGCGGACAGCTTCATAGGTTGTGTCTTGACCCCTTGTGCCACCAGGGAGGCCCACAATGGTAAGGATTTTTTGGGGATGTTTGTAATTTTTATTCCTTAATATGTGTCTAAAATTCTTTTGAAAGGTTTGACCACTTCTAATCTCTCAAGCCACATTTTTTTTTGAGGCTTTATGAATGTTAAGTGCCACTGTCATTTATTTACATGCTACATCAGGCTTTGCACAACTCATTCTCAACATGTTCACTCTGTGGTTTTCCTTGAGCTGGTATTGTAGATGGCTCAGATGTATTCTGCATATCAGCCACTCCTCATCCTTAACTGGTGAATATGTTTCAGGAACGTCTCTTTATTTACCAAGCAACAAAGTGATGAGAAGGGAAATCTGACCTCTGCCTTTTTTAGGAAAAACAACATTTCCAATACTTTCATAAGTGCATTTTCCCACAATTTTTTTCTTTTATGGATTTACACACTCCAAGTATGTCTCCTATCCATAATAAAAACACATTTCTGTCAAAATGTTCATGTTATGCTGGTTTTGTATGCACAAAATAAGACAGTTGCTAAATTAAACAATTCATCTGAAAATTTAATGAAATGCTGATGAGCATTGCTCACAGGATCACCTGCTCACACATCAAACCACTAATTATATATTAAATCACAATTTTTTATGCCCATATTTTAAAATTCTCTATATTTTGGCATAATATAGCCTCTATGCAATAGTTTATTTCTCAAAGGTTAATGCAATTCATTGAGATTAGATTTCATAAATAAGAAATAATCCCAACTACACTGTAAATTCATCTCAAGTCCACAGTTCTTGAATGCTTGTCTTTTTTTTTTTTTTTTGTGCTGGTGACTAACAATTCCTAGTCTACATAGTACTTTTCCAATGTGATTATATGAAACATAGGTGGAATTTACAATTCAAATTTGAATAAAATCTCTATTTTAAAGGTAAGTGTAATCAATCATGTGAAAATTTCTTCAGGTTTCCAAATATGCATTAATCTACTTAAATTATTTCCTTCCTGTCTACCTACAGTAGCTGAGAGCCCACCTGATTATATTTAATTAATTTAAAACTCTTTGTTCATTCTCGACCTAATTATTTCTACAAACATTTCTTAATCTACATTCTGAGAATGAGAGAGGAATGTGATTTTCATATGCTTGATTTCCTGCATTTGATTTGGGAAGAAACAATGAAATTCATTCTTTGCTGATTTTTCAAACATGTCCCAGCTGGGATTATTTTAGAGGAGGGCTGTGTTTTCCAGAGAGAGCCAGGAGGATAGCTGTGATGCACTGATATTCAAACAGATTTAGTAGATGTGGCCAGCTCATGTTGAACACTCCTATAAAAGTAAAATGAGGACATAACACCACCTCACTGGGTTGTTATAATAGCTTAATAAGAAAAGGCATGTGGTGCCCCAATGGAACCAGGGACATAATACTGAACAGCTACATTGCTATTCATAAACTATCTAGAGGAGGGAGAGATTTAAATCTTTTGTGAACTTGAGGAATCTTTAACTGGCCTAGGAAAGCCAATGAAAATCCCCTAAGTATAAAGCAACAGGCACATTGCATGAATTAATCATTGTGGTAGGCTGCATAACTCCCACAGATGGCCAGATGTAACCCCCAGAACCTGTAAATATGTTGCCTTGGCTGGTAAAAGGGAATTTGCACATGTGAGGATCTGCCAATGAGGGATCTTGAAATGGGAAGATTATCCTGGATTTTCCAGATGGGAATGATACAATCATGAGTCCTTATAAGAAATAGAGAGGCTGATCAAAATTAGTAATAGGAAGCATGATGATGGATCCAAGATGTGGGAGTAATGTAAGGGCAGGGACCATGCATCTAGGAAGCAGCAGGCTCTAGAAGGGAACAGATTCTCCCCTTGGAGGCTCCAGAAGGAACCAGTCCTGCTGACATTTTCACTTGAACTCAAGACTGATTTTGAACTTCACTCTTCAGAATTGTTTGATAATAAATCTGAGTATTTTTTTAAGTTGCTAATTTTGGTATACATTTTTATTGTAATAATAGACAAATAGTCCTGCTTGGAAAAAAATCTTCTCTCCACAATAGGGAAGGACTAGGACCAGCTCTTTTCAGAGAATGAAACATGCCATAATTGCTTCCATATATATTTAGTCATTTCATGTCAACATATTCACAAATATGGGCACACACAAGGAGGTGGGTACCTCTTAATTTTCTCTGGTATGTAGCTTGGCAAACTGTGGCTTACAGGCCAAATCTGGATGGCCACACTATGAGCTAGGAATATTTTCACAAATGATAATAGCCCTATCTCTATCTTATACGTTGATTTCCTATCTAAAATCCCTTAAACATTAAACTTCCAGTCTCAAATGGGACTAGTTGTGAATTTTGTTGAATATTTCAGGTATAAATAATATAAATACTATGCAATTTTTCCAGAAAACAGAAAAAAGGAAGCAACTTTCTGCTTATTTAATGACACTATCCTGACACCATAACTATACAGATGAACTACCAGTATAGAGAGTGCCAGGCCAATATCTTGTTGAACATAGATGCAAAATTCCTTAGCAAACTAGTAATAAACTAAGTTTCATGGCCATTGGTGTTTATTGCAGTTGTATAATATTTTCAGTCTGTGAAAATTAATCATTGTAATTTACTACCAAGGAAAAACAGATAATAATTTCAATAGATGGAGAAAAATCATGTGTCATAGTTCACATCCACTAATGATAAAGTAGTGGCAACTTCTCAGCAAACTAGGAATAAAGGGAATTTTCTTAATATGACCAGATGAGCCTGAAGCAAGAAAGTAAGAGTGTGCTATAGTAATCAATCAAACATATAATCAATCAAACATATAATGATATGCAATTGTGAAAAGGACATAGAAACCATCCTAAGGCCCTCCCAATAGCCAAAAATAGAGTAACCCAAACAATAAAATACTGGTAGATTTGGATAATAGCACAACGATAAAATAAAATTCAAAACCCCATTCTAATATAAATATGCGTCTAAATACAGGAATGAATAAAGATAAATGCAACTTCTCCTTAGAGAAGAACTCCAAATATAATTGCAGAGTGGAGGATGAAAATAGAACTCCACCAGTAGAATACTACAGAAGCAACACACAAGATTCATTGAGAGATGCTGGTATTTGTGCAGGAAGCCTAAGGAAGAAGTAGCGTATTTGCACAGTCTGAAGTTACCCTCTTCTAAATATTTAGTAATTACAGGGGAAAATGGCAAGTGTACAGAGGAAAATCGCAGGAGACACCAGCTTCACCAAGTGTTCAAGTCAATATCACCTTGGCCCCCTTGTGTAATGACCTCTGTGGACCCGACCATGCATATTCTTCTTCTAATCACGACAAAACGTCAGGTAAAAAGACAATCTGCAAAACTGGGACGTAAAAATCAAGGAAAAAGTGGAATTTATATAAACCCAGAGGCAAACAAAGATTTCAGCATAGACACAATTGAATTTTCTACATAGCTATGTGTGCTGTTCTGCTGACATGGAAGGAAGGGGTGTCTAGTGTGTGTGACATGGGGTGCGTGTGTTTACTGATCCAGCAGCACAGAAGTAGTGCAGGAGCTTCCTCTGTTGATCAGAAGTGACGAGATGAAGCTTTTGATCTCATAACCTGGCAACCGTTTGGGGGATTCTGTGCTTAGGCAACGTTAATTTGGAATTCCACGGAGACTGAGATCTCCTGCATTGACTGCCAATTGGACATCATATTGTAGTGATTTTTAGCCACTGTGAAGTGAGCCTGAGGTCAGGGCACATCACTAAACCCTGGAGCAATTCAGCCTCGGAGTTATTATGTGTCATTTAGCAGACTTGATTCATGTGTGCATCTCTTAGCAACAGTAACATCTTCTATGTGGGGATCAAGAGTGAGGATGCCAAGAGTTTATTGGAAAAAAAAAATACAACAGAAAGACTGTGTGATTTCCAGGCATGACATCACAGTGATTACAAGGAGGGACCTGTGCGTGTGGAAATCCAGTGTGGCTATGGCACAAACTTCATGTGAGACAAACATGTAGTTTAATATAGAGAGCATGAATAACCCTCTCCCCAGCCTCATCCCTCCTCGCTTTTTCATGCAATCAGTGCATATATACCTCAGTGATCTATGCCACTTTTCTCATTTTCTAGAAAAATCTTTCTATTTTAATAGACTGCACTGAACCTGATTTTTACAGTAATTGCTTTTGCAGTAAAGGTATGATTTATTCAAGTAAAATAATGAAGTATATTATAACAGCAATATTTTTGATCCATAAACATTAGTGGTTCTATGGATAGTTTTGGGAAAATACATTCTATTCGATTAGTTTTGCATATGAGAAAGTCACAGAGTTTATTTAAAAGTAGAAATAGAACAGGAGACATAGATTGTAAATTACATTATACTTAGGACTGTCTGAGAGAACAGTATGAGGAAATATTTTCCATTTGTAAAGAGGATACAGAGTATAGGTTGGGTACAAGAGAAGTCAGATCTATTGTAAGACAGACTACGTTAAAGGAAAGGGGAGGTAAATACCAGCTAATAAATATTGGCAATAATACCAGGTAGCATTTCTGGCAGGCTTGCTAAGAGCTAGGCATCCTTCAAAGCATTTGGATTCACTGATCTGTATTCGATTCTAAAAGTACAACCAACCACGAGGCAGTGATTATGACACATTCCTTAACCTCACAGAAGAGGCAGGTGTGGCACTGACAGGTAAGTCACCTCACCAGGGTACGTCATGAAAGCAGGTCAAGGAAAATCTGTCCATAGTGCCTGAGGTCTTCACCACTGGACCACTTAAGACAGTCTCCTGATCTTGCAAGCTTGATTCTCAGTCCCCTCCAAGTCTGTTTCCACCTCTGTGCCTGCATTTCATCATCCTAAGTTCCTGCTTGATGACCCTGCTCTGTCTGTTCATCCCTGCCATGCTCTCCCTTCTCCCCCAGGCCTGGACATTTACTGTCCCCAGCAAAATATTCTTGGGCTCTCTCCTCTCCTGGCCCAAGATGAATCATTTTAAGGTGCAGTTATAGTGGGGTCACTTCTCTCCTGAAAGTCTCCAAAATCCTTCTACTGCCAATGGAATAAAGAGGAAAGCAACAGCTTAGCCTGAAAGTCAGTGTTCTGGGGACCGCTGAACTCATCATCCTGTGGCCTTCATCATCTGAAATGCATTGTTTAAAAAGACTTATTTTATTTATGCATACAAGAACTGGGGTACAGGCCAGAGGTGCAGGGGGTGAGAGATTCAGCAGAGACAGAGTGGGGAGCAGAACAGGTGGATCCACTGAAATACATTGCTGAGGGGAGCAGCGGGAGACTGGAGAGGTCTGCTGTGCCACGTGGGTAGCCCCCTGTGCGGGGATAAAACTCGTGCCGCAGTGTCTGCCGATAGCTTCACAATGTGGAGACTTAACCCCTTGCACCACCAGGGAGGCCCCTGAAATGCATTTTTAAATCTAACTCTCAGAGTGTGCTCTGGCATTTCCACCTCTGCTCTTCCACGCTCACCCTCCCTTTGCAGGAAATGCAGTGGACACGTGTGTGCCCTGTGTCTCTGCTCTTCACTGAGGCCCTTTCCAACCTCAGGATAAATATCACCTTTTCCTCTTGGATCTTCGGATGTTCGGTGGTTAAAATACTCTTACACTGTTGTCTATTTCTCATTGTCTCTGGTGCTTTAATAGAACCGGGAAGGCTAGAGGAGAATGTATGGATTGTTAAGCACCTTTTGCTCTTGTCTAAAATTTCAGCTCTGTGCACTGTCTGACGTCTGCTGACTGAGACTATCTGACATGGACAGGCCACGTGTCTGGTCAGGGCTGCAGCCTCGCACAGGGGCCTTTGCTCATTCACACAAAAGATAGCAGCGCCCAGGGGGCTGCTCGCACTTCACTGGGCATGTGCTCAGCGCTTCTTCCTACCCTTTGAGTCTAAACTTGGTTCACTGATTTAATCACCCTCCTAACATGACGGGTAATAACACCAGACGTTCCCACTGCATTATTTAATTTACTGCATGACATATCACAGGTCGTCTCGTGGCTTCCTATTTGGGGAGTACAGTTAATTCACTTGTTTTTCAGTGACTCTCCACCCCCAACATCCTGATTAGTGAAATCACATTTGGAATCCAGGGAGCACTGTGGTGCCAGAAGCAGCCCTGTCTGTCCCCTAGGCAGGGCGCGTGTCCACACTCACAGATGACACCATCTCACCTGCCCGCGGCCACACTTCCGCGACATCACTAGCATTCCTGCTGTAGGAGACTTCTAATTTAGGGGAGCAGACACGTTTACGTAGCCTGCTTATAGGGGTCTGCATCTTGGACCGTCATCCATGCCGACGCCAGGGCATAATAGTTTTCTCATCCAAAGCAAAGGAGCTTTGGCCAAGCATGTGGGCGGTGAAGGGCACAGCGTTTTGGTAAAGTCTATTTCACTCTTCCCTGGAGAATGGAGAATGAACTCCTTTGTTCTTCTTCCAGCCTCCAGCAAAGGCTCTGGGGCCCTCCTCTGCCTCCTTATCACAACCCGAGAATAACAAAGGGGGTGTTGGGGAGAGCTGGCCTCTTAGCAGTGAAGTAAACAGGTGATGAGAGATGGTTTCGTCTACACTGCTGCAGAAAGGACAGAGCCACGAGTGGGTAGAGCTGTTTCTACAGGAGTTTCTGCAAAGCTGTCTTCTGACACACACACTTCCTCTGTAGTACAATTCACCTCGTCTTAATTTTTTTTTGCTGAAACATAAAAGAAATATAATTGTAATGATAGGTTATCTTGGCTGTATACTCTTTCTGAAAATGAATACATTATTGGCTTTATTTGAAAACAAATATATTTTCATCTAAAAATGCTTTCAGATAGAGCATGTTTATCAGTAAATATGGGATGTTCCAGAAATACTGGGTCTTTTAGTTATGAAGGTTATTAAAAGGCGCTCCAGTTGGCAGTCAAAAAACAACCTAGAATATTTTCATTGTTATTCATGTTGACCTAATGGAAAGCCAATAGCAAAAGCAAAGGCATAACAGATATGTGTCCCTGCAAATATCATCAGTCCCAGAGCTGCTGAAGCTCTTTGAACTTCTTAGTAGACCATCAGCCACACTAAGTAATGGGAGTCTGACACGTTCTAACTTTATTGCACCTTAGATATTACACGGTAACATCTTACACCATCAAGATAGGAGTAAAAGGCACTTTAACGTAGACACTGCCACTAAAATAAATCATTTTCTTTTATCAGATTAGGATTTGGTATGGACTTATTCATTATATTTGCTTTTATCTCATCACTCTTATTCAATTGAACTCATTCAGTTTACATCTTTATTTATAAAAATATGATACAATTTAATAGCACTGTAATTTTAATGCTTTTTATGTGTTTATTTGCCAAGTAAAGTATTCTGTTGTGAGAAGTTTAGTTGTTTGTGCTTAGAAGCTGTACAAATGTTTTGTTTTTGATATACAGATGGTTTATGCTTATATTTTTTTGGTTTATTTTAATTTGCCAGAGCCATGAGTATGCTGTTTCTCTTTATATAGTTTTTGTCCTATATTTAATGTAGATTCAACTTCTTCTGAGCTATTTCCATTGTCTTTATGATCTTTAAAAAGCCATTAACTAGGCTTTTATCTTATCCATATGTACTTTTACTTAATAAATGAAACCACAAAATTTTCCCTACACAGCCTCAGGTTGTTAGTGAATAAATATGCAAAATCATACTGGCTGGGGACCTCCCTGGTGGCACAGGGGTTAAAGACACAGTGCTATCTTGCTATCGCCAGCCACTGCAGCATGAGTTTGATCCCTGGCAGGCCAGGATGCTGACTCACACCGTGCAGCAGACCTTTCCTGTCTCCCCACTGCTTCCCTTAGCAGTGCATTTCAGTAGATCTGCCTGTTCTGCTCCCCACTCTGTCTCTGGTGAATCCTCTCACCTCCCACATCTCCGGCCTACACCCCAGTTCTTGTATGCATAAATAAATAAATACTTAAAAAGAAAATCATACTGACTGGTAGGAGAACAGAATAGGAACATCAGTTGTGTCATGGATACAAGACATCAGGGAAG
Source organism: Talpa europaea (assembly GCF_964194135.1). Taxonomy (NCBI): domain Eukaryota; kingdom Metazoa; phylum Chordata; class Mammalia; order Eulipotyphla; family Talpidae; genus Talpa; species Talpa europaea. The sequence continues at coordinate 134,164,062 of NC_140072.1, forward strand.
GCAGCCACCACAGCACAATGCGACAAAAAGTCATTATATATATATATATATATATATATATATATATATATATATATATATATATATCGTTCTTTGCCTAAGGAGTTATAATTTTAATGACATCTATGATATAACCATTGCCCGATATCCTGCTTCTTAGGGATCTATTAAGTGAACAAAATGTAAAGAATATGTAAAATGAGAATAGTGTGCACTGTATTGCCATATCATGAAATTCATAGTACATGATCACCCAGTATATAATTTCATTTTATTATTCTTAATTTTATTAAAATTTTTCTGAATCATTAGTTTTATATTCCTCTGTAATATATTTCACTTAATGTAAAAAGGCCAACTGCAAAATTCAACATAGTATGACCTGGTTTCATAGATGCATATATTTTAAATAAAAAGAAAATAACGACTTAGATTATTTTTCAGTCTAACTGTATATGATAGTGTGTCAGGACTACCAGAATAATACTAATGGTTTAATCCACATTAATAAGAATAGAACACACAGATCAGAAAAAATGTACTGAGGTTTTACTGACTCATTGAAAAGACTGTTGAAAAACTTGTGAGCATTAAAAGAATTAAAACTTGACAAGAGCATTTTTAAATGATTTTAAAAATAGCTTTATTGTGGTACAATGGCTGTACACAAAGTCTATCTATTTAAGGTGTAAAGTCTGAGTTTTCATATATGTTAGAACCCAGAAACGAGTCACCATAACCAGGCTCAAAATTTCACCACGTGTTGAATCCTCCCCCAACACAGTTCTAACGATGTAGTCATGGAATGAACCCCAATATCCTCTCTGTTCCCCCTTCCCCAGCTGTCGCCAGTGGATCATACCACACCAGGGACAATGATCGTGCTGCTCTCCCTCATACATTGCATGCACCTGATATCTTGCAGGCACTGCCCTTTGTCCCTGGGTGCCCTTCGCCAGATGTTCACCTGGGGAATAACCTCAGCTGCTACAGAGCTTGGCTCAGTCAGTTCATCTTCTCAACAAGACTATCCTGGCCGCCGACCTAAAATCCCCACCCAACTCTCTGTTCCCCTGACCAGCACCCAGGATTCATTTTACCTTGCTGTGCCTTTTTGTTTTATCATGGCATTTATCACCATTTACTACATTGTAAAATTACTTATTTTTTCTTTCATTTTTCTCTCAATTTTGCTCTTTTCCCCTTTCCTCTGAAATGTAGGCAAGAATCATTCCCTGATTGGTTTGCCCCAGTTTCTGCCACTTAGCAGGCAACCAGCTGAATAAATTGTTACTTTTGATGTTTTGTGGAAATGTTTTTGTTCCTGGGTTTTAATATCTTTTTTTTTTTAAGTGGTTTTTTTTTAATTTTTTTTTAAGATTCATTTATTTTATTTATACAAGCACTGGGTACAGTCAGAAACGTGGGAGGGTGAGAGAATTCACCAGAGCTAGGGCGGGGAACAGAACAGGCAGACCAACGAAATACACTGCTGAGGGGAGCAGCGGGCGGCAGGAGAGGTCTGCATGCCATGTGGGACCCTCGTTCGGCAGCCGGGGATCGAACCAGTGCTGCAGAGGCTGCGGGCAGCTTCGCAGCCCAGCTCTCAAACACTGCGCCACCAGGGGAGGCCCTGGGTTTTAATATCTTAATACCTTGTTCCTGGAGTTTAACTATGCTCTATTTTTTTCCGTGCATATTTTAACAGGTATACTTTATACAGAGTGAGATGCATGGCCTCGGTAGATGTATGAAGGAGTTTTGACAAGTGAATACACCCATATAACCTATCACTCTATGAAGTGATAAAATATCACAAATATTGATTTGATTTCTACGAGTACTGAATAGTTTAGCATATCCTAGAACTTCATGTAATCCTATGGTAAAATCACACGCGAGGTACTTTTTGATGTCCTTTCAGTCAACCTCATTCATGCTGGTGTATAAATCAGTAGTTTATTCTGGGTGAAATGAATTCTTTTCTCATTTTCATTCTACTGTATAAATGGTAGCTTGTATGTTGGAATTCTCCCTTTTAGAATTTCTGAAAAGGCTTCATCTATGCTCCTACTACGGGTCTTACAGCATTTCTGAGATGAGCAGCATGCTGATTGAGAGGAGGCAGACAGTAACTCCAGATGAAAACAGCAGCCCCCATGGAAACTTCGCCTCTATAATTACCAATTTTTCCTCTTGTTTACATGTGCTCCATCTCTCAAAGAGGATGGATGGAAATGTGTGTGGATTTATCTCATCCGTCCCAGTACTATACAGCCTTTGATTGTCTTAAAAGCTCCTGGTGCTATTTGCTCTCTGAGTGTCATCTCTCCCTCTTCTTCCATTTCTGAGGCTCCTGCTAGTCTTCATTTTGTTTAACAAATATCATTACTGACACTCATTTCCAGCAGCTCTGGCAATTTTATCCTAAAAAGCCCATACAGTTTCAGCAACATGACTTAAAGTGATCCTTAAAATTAATTTTCCATGCAACTTTTGCCATATGTGCTGAAGTGATTTCAGGCTGAACTGATCTTTATCAAAATTCAGAGCCTGGTGCTGGCCTCATTTATGGACACTTAATTGAAGTCAGACACCAATGGAGTGGATTGGAAGGCTAGAGATTGTAAACGTTAGATTATTTTAATTTGCCAATATACAGAATATTATAAATATTTCCTTCTCTACCTTCACAGAAAACCTTCATTCATATTTATTCAAACAAATATTTAAAAATAGATCACTATGGCATACATAAGTGGTAAATATAATGTCAATAAGTATTTAGATGTAAATAAACTGGCATTATTTTAACAGTAAAATATAAGAATTATTGTTGACACTATATTATCAATAAAAGCTCTTCCATGAAATTTCATATAATGATTCACAGGGATAAGAGCTTTGAGGATAATTTATATGTTCTCCAAATCAAGTTTCAAGAAATTGTCTTTTTTTTTTTTTCATTTCATAGTTGATTGTGCCAATGCAAAATACTCTGTTGGCTAATTTATTGAGTGTTCAGTGTGAAGAGTTTGCAATTGACTGCAAAGGTATTTGTATAGAGGAAAGCATTCCTAGTGCTAAGCAGAATTAGAGAAATTATTCACTTTAGTTGCCCCAGACCTAAAAGGATTGTATTATGTGATGTCCCATCATTCAGAATAAAGTCGCCAAGTAGATTTCCCAGATGACATGTCTCAAAGTCGGACCACATAAGTCTGTCTCCAGTAATGTTTGAAAATAAGTACCATGGTGGGAAAGAGGAGGTTGATTGTAAACCTAGAGTGATGTAAGAGAGTGAGCAGTCGAAGAATGCTGACTCATTGGAGACACACCTGGGAGAGCTATTTCAGTGGACATTGAGAGAAACTGCCAGAAGGCCAGAGAGGACCAAAGATGTGTTGATGTGAGAGCAAGTCACCGGTCCCTCCTGAATTCCCAAGGTTGGCCATACAGCTCTTCTTTTGGGCAAAGGTCTTAAAGTTATAATCCCACCCCCCAACATACATTTTATTATTTAATCTCATCTGTTCCACACAGCTGTTTGAACTCTGTGGTGAATAGTAAATGATGCTCTTCTTTTGCAGGTAGGAAATCGATATGTTATTTCCTCCACCTCCAAGATTATTTTGAGATGCATCTTTCAGGCTGGCGATCTCTCCTCAATTTTGGTTGTCCTTTATTTCAACCCTGGCTCATGCACACGCCAGAGATTTTTGATGGTGAAACAGTGTTTAGTAGCTTTAGGGGAAAAGTCCTGTTGTTGTCATTTATTTGAACAAATAAATTTCTACCGTGAGCCTAACTTCATTTTTCCAGCACTTAAATATACAATGCATTACTCAAATACACCAGGGAAAAAGCTATGCCCGAGCCTTAGCCCTGGATTTGTTTTTAAACTCCAATATTCAGGGCAACATGAAACACCACACAGATGCAGACGGGCCACGAGACTGTCACTGTGCTTGGCAGTGGTCACTGTGCTTGGCAGTGGCTGCAGAAACTAGAAAATAATCCAGAGGGACCTTGCATTTCTCTCTATAATAATTTAGAGTTTAGGCTCAGAGCTGATAGCATGTTTTGGAAAAGTTGTACTTATTAATATTAACAGAAGTAGAGAGAGAGGCTACACTTTGACAAAAGCATAACCTGAGTCTGATGTCAATGGACTGTTTATTCTATAAAGGAAAGAGGAAAGAAACACCAAAGAATTTAACAATGCAAATAGTTGTATCCAACGTGTTCATTTCTCTCTTTGTCTTATGAACTCAATACCTGTTATAAAAAATGAAGCGGAATAGACTTTGCAGTTATTTCTGTGTGGGTGTGCCATATGGGACATTTTTGTATAAAACATCTTAGTCTCTAAAGTTCATTTCAGAAGCAGGTTATAAAAACTGGAAGTATCAGTATTACTTCTATTTATAAATAAGCAAAAATACATTCGTTCAAGAAAAAACACTGGCTTGATTTGAAATGTATGCACGCAGCACTCCCTCAATCCAAATACACCCTCTTTACAAGTCGAGTTTACACTGTTTTCTCTGTCTGTTTTCATATTCCCATCGGCAAGTCACCTGAAGGAAGTTCTGCCTTTGTGATAGATTTCATTACAAATGAAAAATTCTTTAAGAAATGTGGGAAAATGGGGTGGAGGGAGAAAAGACCAGCAAAGTAAACAGCCTGTCCTCGAATTCATAGAACTTGGTTTCTAATAACTCTGTTTTCCCGATTAGACTGTTTGTTTTTTAAAGACCCAGGGTTTCAAATGAAGTAGCTTTATGGAAAGACTCTGCTCCCCGGTATCCCTGGCAATGAATAGCAATATACATGTGTATGAAGAAGTAAATGGTGTGCACAAAATGGCCTTTTAAATCACTGCCTAGAGTTATTGTAAAATATTGACTTTCTTGCAACAATAAATTCACTTTTCGGGTCTCACCACCATCTGAATTCCAATGTGATGTAAATGAAGGCGGGACACGGGGTGCCTGGCCGCTCTCTAGGCACCCACACATAGAATGCCACTGATTTGTATGCAGCGCTAAATCATTCTCTCCACCAGCTAGCTCTGCTGCAGGTGTATTTGACCACAGCCTCTGATAGCATTCAGTAAGTAATTTTGTGTTGAACTGTTTACTCAAGTGCTTGACTTTTTGACTCTGTTTGCTAAAGGCTCTGCAACCTGAGGCTGTAAAATCCACCCACCATCATTTTTCTTACTCACGTCTCTACTATAATCCCCAGGCCAGGTGGACAATTGGGTTTCCCTCTCTAAACGTGGGTTTGATGTTTTAATTTTTTTTTTTTTAGATTGGATAGGAACACAAAGATGATTACATTTTTTTCAAACTTGCATCCTTTGTAGTTTTTAAAGTTTCAACACTATGTGAAGCTTACCATAATCTTATCTAAATATTGGTAATTCATACATTGTCCATATGTTACAACTTATTTTAACCTTTCTAGGCCAGAATTTAGCACCTGCTCAGAAATGTGTGGATAATAAGGGCACATGAGGAACACTCAGTGATCTTTCAAGTACTGCAGATGCTGACAGGAGCACAGGTACCTTCAGCTGAGATGGTTTCCCTTTCTCCAGGGTACACTGGAAAGAACATATTGATTATTTCTAGTCACTCCTTTGAGGAACATGTACAATTCAGACTCCCGCGGTCACATCACAATGATCAGTGTGCTGTCTCTTCACTGATCAGATTTGCCAGAATTTGTTGTATTGGTGTAGGTATTATAAACTCAGACATATAAGCCCTTTCGCATCTAATTTACTTAAGACGTTCTAAAACTTTCAAAGACAAAGTTGAATAAGACAGATGGTTTCTAAGTTCCTTCACAACACACTAAGAGAAAATCTCCAGTAAACTGGAGCCCACGCCTGCCAGGTTCTTTCCTGGTTGAAAACCTCTTTCCTTTCACAGCAAAGTTCACGCTTGACCTTCACCACAGCATTGCTTATTCCAGATTCTCACTGACATCATGTTCATAGGGGATGATGTCAGGATACATTTCCAAGAATTGGTTACACATTTGGAATTCCTTGGATAGAAATCCCAACTGCATGTTTTCTTCTATCTATTTTATGGTTTCAGATCTTACATTCAAGAGGTTTATCCATCTTGAGTTGGTTTTGTGTATGGTGTGAGGTAGTAGTCTAGTTTCATTCTCTGGCATGCAGTGGTGCAGTTCTCCCAGCACCATTTATTGAAGAAATTTTCCTTGTTCCAGTATATATTATTTGCTCCTTTGTCATAGATTAGTTGACCATATATGCATGGCTTTATTTCTGGGTTTTCAATTGGGCTCCATTAATCTGTGTCTGTTTTTGTTCCAGTGCTATGCTGTTTTTATTATTATGGCTTTGTAATATAATTTGAAGTCTGCAAGTGTAATACCTCTATTCTTCCTCCTTTTAGTCAGGAAAGTTTTGGCTATTTGAGTTTTTTTGGGGGACTCCATATGAAAAAAACCTCCATTTTTTGTGAGTCCAAAAAATACAGCAATATTTGTTGTATGGTATTTTTTTTTTCAGAATGCCATTGAATTTTTTTATTGGAAATAATCTTAAAGGCAAACCATAGATCTGAGGCATATAGCAGAGGAGAGGGAGGGAGAAGGGTCAAAACAGGATGGGGAGAGCACAGGGACTATGCTAACAGCTCACAGGTGCTGTGGCGGTGGGGAGAAATAAAATATTGTACAAAAAAATGAAAGGCGATGTAAGAAAATAAATAAATAAAATAAATGATAATTTCAGAAGATTTAAAACAAAAAATAAATCCCAATTACTGTGGAGTCTTAGAGGTAGGTTTTTGCAGAATCCAGGCTCTGGATGAGCATCGGTTATGAACACAGGTAGGCTAGTGACCAAAACTATGGCCATAGTGGCCTCCAGGTCATGCTTATCAATCCAGTCATTCTTGTAAATACAGTTTAATCTCAAATTTGAATGTACAAAAGAGCAATATATTGTCTAGCCAAAATTATAAATTATAGCACACTGCATTAGGTATTCATGCTGCAAAACAGACTGATGTCTATTGTAAATTGCTTCACTAACTTTTATAATGAATGTGGAAACTTTTAAATGAGGGAAGATTTTCTTTTTTTTTTTTCAAAAGATTTATTTATTTATGCATACAAAACCTGGGGTGTAGGGGGTGGGGGGGTTATGGAGGGTGTGAGAAGATTCACCAGAGACAGAGTGTGGAGCGGAACAGACAGATCCACTGAAATACACTGCTGAGGGGAGCAGCAGGCAAGGTAGGAGAGGTCTGCTGCACCATGTGGGTCTGCTCCCTGGCCAAGAATCGAACTCGTGCTGCAGTGGCTGCTTATTGATTCACAGAGCTGAGACTTAACCCCTTGCACCACAAGGGAGGCCCATGAATGAGGGAAGATTTTCATTCTACTGGACATAACTGGGTACTTCCTGTAAATGAGTTAATGTATTTAAAGTTAATGTATTTAAAGATCATCTGGCCCATAGTAACACTATGTAAGTGTCAGTTGACATGATTTGGGGGGTTACTGCTACTTTGTCAGATACTGAAGTTGGAGAATATTTCCAGGCATCTGCAAGTTCGCAGTCTAAACTGTGATCAGTTAGTTCTGCCCACCACCTAACTCATTTATTCTTCCTCTCTATCCTAAACTCTATCTTCCCCTTAGATTATTACAATAATCACCTAGAAAATCAATATAATATCCTGGTTTCACAGACAGTGACTCAAATTAATCACATTTCCCTCCACTCTTCACTGTTTTAAACAATACACTATTTTTTAAATGAAGAAATTTAAAATTTAAAATTAATTAAAATTAAAATTTTAAATTTTTAAAATTTAAGTCCTGTGAATTTTGACAGATATATACAACCATTCAAGAATCACCCTGATAATGATATATCACATTTCCAAAGTTCCCTGTACACTTTTCATTCTTTCTCGATAACTTAGTTGTAAATCCAGTTCTGATTTTGCTTGTTCTTTATATAATACATTCACAAAATATATACCTCACGTAAGTCAAATTATAAAACATGCATTCTTTAGTTTGGCTTCTTTCTTCTTTAGTTTGGCATAATACTTTTTTGAAATTCATCCACAATGTCCATTCCATTTTTTATTGCCAAATATAAATTCTTTGAGAGAATATACTAAAATGTTTTTATCCATTCTAAAATCTTCATTATTGATTTCTAATGCAATTCCATATGCTCAAACAATGTACTCTATATGATTTCAATTACTATAATGTATTGATGTTTGCTTAATGGCCCAATACATCTGTCTTTCTTGGTGAATTTAACAATTTACACTAGAAAAAATTATTTTTTCATGTATTGTTGAGCACCATGTTCTATAGTTATCACTTAAGCCATCTTGGTTTTAACTGAAAAAATTTCCTAGATATTTTTACCTATGTAAAGATCTTTAAAGTGGGACATATGTATCTCCTACTATGGTAATGAAATTACTGATTTCTCACTTTGTCAATTTTTATTTCATATTTTCCAAGGCTTTGTTAGCAGACAAATCTCCATTTGCAATTATTGTGTCTTCCTGGTAAACTAATCCTGCTGTGGTCATGGCCCTTTCTACCCTGTACTACTCTTTGTCTTGATGTTTCATTCATGGGATACTACGGTGGCCACCACTCTTCATATATGCTGATGTTTCTCCAAGACCATTCATCAGGCTGCTGGATGAGTCTCCCGCTTCTGTTTCACATCAGTTCCAAAGCAAACCCCACAGGCTTTCAAACCAGGGCCCTCCTGGCTATTGTCTGGCTGCTTCCTAAAAGTTCTCTTTATTTTGCTTTTCAGAAGCTGAAACGCACGGTCCCTAGGCATGTTTTTCCTCACATCTGTGTTTGCATTTCAGTGCACGCCTCACATCTATAAACGTGTGCCCGCCACTCCACCACCAAAGTTTCAGCTCTTCCATTTCTAAAGACTGTTTGCTGAGCTGCAGCTACACAGGGCTCAGACCTACTGGCATTAAGATAGTGTCCCTGAGGCCCAGGTTCTTTTCATCCAATTTCTTCTCTCTTTTTTCATTTAAATCATTTGTATTGATCTTGTTTCATATGCACTGACTCTTCCATCATCTCCATCATTTCAAGAATCAATTCAATGAGCTATGTTTCATATTTTTTCTGGGTATTTTAAGAGACACCAGTTCTACCACCAGATACAAAAAGGGGTGTGGAACTCATGACATGGGCTCAGCCCATCAGCGTAGACCCCTCCCAGTCCCTTACAGGACTGCAGGGTCAGCTCAGGAAAGGGTCGAGGTCACAAATCTGGTGGATCTTTGTCCCACTCCTGGACATTTTGCTGACTTCTTCATGACAAAGTCACGTTCCCATTTCGGCCTTAGTGCTATGGTTACTTGATCTTGAACTTTGAAGTAGTGTTCCTCTGAGAAGGTCACCAGTCATGTCACATTTCTGCTCAACCCTCTGCTCAGTTTTAGCTTCATTTAGAGTAAAAGCAAACATTCTTGCTATAAACAAAATGACCTTGAGGGTCTTGTCACCTGATCTATCTGTTAGGCATTGTTCCTACCACCCTCTGCTCCAGCCACACTGTCCTTTGTCCTCAGTCTCAGCAGATGCAGTCCAGCTTCAGAAACTTTGCTTTGGTTTCCCTCTGCTTGGAAGACTCATAGAGATCCCCATGGTGCCTTCTCCAGGGCATTCCACTCCAAGTGCAAACACCTCCTTTAGAGTTTTCTTCCCTTGACAACCTTTCCTGTCAACCCAACTAAAATTTGTCTTTCCTCACCACCTTCTGCCCATTACCTGCGATTCTCATTTTTTTTTCTTTTCCCTAATAGACACACACACACTTCATTAATTCATTTTTGTTGAATTAAGCCAACAGAGATTCCTGCATGGAGTCTGAGATTAAATATCCCATGGCTATAGAAAAAGAGGTGACAATTGGCACTGTTCTTTGAGACCAAGCCAAGCTGTGTGCCTGAAGCTAAATCTCTTTATGTTTTTTCTTTTAATTTTTGAGCTATATTTTGTGGTTTCTCCTTTTTTTTTTTTGCATTGGTTTTCTGTTGTTTCCAGAAAAAATTCTAAACAATTTTCTTAGCTATTGTTGTTATTAATATTACCTTGACATTTTATTCTACTCATGGAATAATTTATATTCAGTATGTTATGAATATGTCAGACAAGACAATATTAAGAGTCATTATTTTATCATCACCATCTACAAAAGAGTATTTGAAGTTGTCATAAAATTGTCCTGTCTTTTTAGTAATTAAAATAAATAAGAAATGTCATTTAATAAATATATGTAAATATTTTTTCATCTCCAGTTAACTGTCTAAGGCAGTAGAAACCATTTATTTCACCAATTTACTTGTATGTGTGTCTGTACTTTATTTTCAGTAGAAACAACTTTGTGCTCCATTTGAGAGAGTGAGAGGAACCATAGAGGGACAAAGAGAAGATTTTACAATTTCAGCTTTGTGCATTGTTACGAGAAATACATTGCATAACTAAAAATGATAACTGAATAAAATGATAAAACATGCAATAAAATTAAATATAGTAGAAGAATATCCAGGAAGAAGTTCTATTTAATCTAGACCTTCAGAGGTAAAGATAAAGGATGATAAATGATGAGTACAACGCACAAGAGAAGTAGAGAGTGTACTCAAGGATTAGACTGTAACTTTTGATATAATTCTTCAGTGAAGGAAGATATTTTGGAAGAGAGCTGTGGCAAGCATACAAGAAGGTTAAACTATCTTTCCAGGTTGTGGAGAGGACTGACAGAGGTTTGGCATCAAGGAAGGATCCCCTGATAGAACATGATGTGATTAGAAATACATAGGAAAGATTGGAAAAGGATAAGAGACACCTTCTATCTAACCAATACTGGATAATGTGACTCTAACCTAGACCTTTGGGCCAAAGATTTAACTGAGAAATTCAATTTCTTACTTTCATTTTCCTAATACACTCATTTCATCTATTGCTCATTCTGAATACATGTAATCCCATAATTTTCCTCATCTTCTCGTGAAACCTCACCTATTTCCAAGTTTCCGCACATATTTCCAAGAGCACCAGGCAAGCCCTTCTCTTCCACACACTTGGGAAAGTTCTGTGACTATTTAATAGCAGAATTGTCTGCTCAGGGACACATCCCTGCCCCCTCTGCAATAGAAGATGCACTTTCCAGCTTCCTGGGAAACAAGCACACAGAGCAAACAAATATAATTTGAAGTTAATTTCCAAAATACCAATATGATTCTGATACAGCATCACGCTGTAATTCAGGCAGGCAGCTCATTTAAAAAGATGATATTACTGAAATTAATTGGAAAGTTCAGCAGAACACAGCTCTTATGAAAATAGCACTGAAGTATTCACTACATAAAAGAAACAAAGATGAATTGTTCTTGTCCACAAACAATTACCAACACTGTATGAGTTATTGCACCTCAGTTACCCTTCACACAGCTACCAACGCAGCCTGTTGTTTCTTTGCCTTCTCGTTTCTTCTATCCTCATGCCCACCCCCCTGTGCTAGGACACACCACTTTATTTCTATATGATTATTACAGTTTCATGTTGCTAGCATTTCTTTTTTCACCCATCAATTGTACGTATCTGGTTGATCTTCTTGACAAAATGCTTTTGACATGCCCCTGCCATGGTGATGACCATTCCTTGCTTCTCCAATATTGTTAAGCTCTACTTGAGCTGTATAATGAACAAGTTCTTCAGCCATCTGGGCTCCCCATTAACCTCATCTTCCATTCCTTTATCCCAAGTCCTTCTCCTAATACGGTGAGTCAGGTCTCCTCACTGCCTGTCATGTGGACTGTTCTGACTTCATTCATCCTCTTACCCCCCACATGAAACACCCTGGGCCTCCTCTGTCAGGACAATGACTTAAAGAAGAAATGTAATTCTGGCTGTTGTTGGAGCCTCCAAGTCCCAAGGCAGATCAGAGATGTTCATTCTTTCCAACGCTAGGAGTGCAACCCCTTACGTAGCTTCTGTGACTGCTGGAGAAAATCCTCTGCTGTTCAAGAGGCCCTGGGATTAGATCAAATTCCCTTACATTTGACTTCATTTAATTACAGATTCACATCTACAATAGCCCTCCCCACCAGGACCTCTGTTCCTGTTTGATTGACTAACTAGGAGATTGGTGTATACCAGGAGCTAGGATTCCTGGGAGGCTTGGGTGGTGCCTCAGAATTCTGCTCAACACAGATACTATTTGGGAGAGATGAAATTCAGACAGATGAACAGTCAGAACTGAAGAAAGAGCAGCTGTAACTCACAAGCACAATGCTGAGATCCAAACAACCTCTGAGGTTGCACAGGTAATAATGTCAGTGACTAGAGCCCACTGAGTGTTAGGAGAATATAGCAAAGGTCAGCAAGAAAGATGGGCCAGTGGGCTGATTCCCTGGAGTGAGAGTTCCGGAGGCCAACACACGGCAGCAGACACCCTGCTCCCCCATCTTCAGGCTTTTTGAAAGGAGCAGAAATCCAGGTTGGCAACTATTTCCAGAGATTTATAACCCTGGACAGGCCAAAATTATGTAGGCCAAGCAAAACATATCTGAGGGCAAAACTTGGCCCTCGGTCTGTGAGTTTTTGACCTCTGCTCTACAGTAATAAGATTGATTTCTAAAATTGCTTATTAAATCACTCATTTATGTGCAGTCAGTCAGACCTCGGGCATGTGTTCAGAGTAACTGACTTTTTTCTAACTGAGTGACCTGAAAATCACACTCTGCTTCCCCATGTTCAATTAAAATGTCCTGATTATGGGTATTTGGAAAGGTAGTTGCTGTGGAAAATCTTGCTATTTTTAGAAATTAGGAGGAGGTTTCTGGAAGCTTAATTTGCTGGTATTAATTTGCTAGTAGCTGTGGAGGAAGATAGAATTGTAGAATCTGTTGTGCTGTGTCATTCTATGTTGTTCAGAGGTTTAGATAGGCCAGGGAGAATATGGATATCTCCAGCCAGAGCTGACATGTGGCTTTGTTTCAAAGCTTCCTTTTATAAGACTTCATCACAGTTGCACTGAGCTCCACTGCATGTGCTTAACATTTATGTCATCCTGGATACAGATGTGCACACACACGTGTGAGAGCTTCGCCACCACTGCAGAGGGCAGGAATGAGGACTCTGAGTGAGCCCCATTCAGTTCACCAGCCCAATCCTGATTTGAGCAGTGCTATTGGACTAAGTGTCACTCTACTCATCAAATGGGGCAATGGTATTACCTACATTTCATAGTTCACAACAATATAATATACATACAACCCCGAAACAGTATTAGCCCAAAGTGACACCCATAACCACCAGATATCACAACTGTGTATACACCATGTCTGTGTTAATTTTTAGAGATATTTTTTCTAGTAAAGTCTCATTTAATATAATTAGATGTGTCACAGAAAACAAGTTGACTTGAATGTACCCTTTATACTATTTTTTGCTATTTTTGAGATTAACATAAATAGAATGCTCTGTGTTCATTTGATTAATGACCAGAGCTAGAAAAAGAATATTTGGAGGAGAGAGGGTATTTTCAAGGTCACCGTGAGTGAAATTTATTGGAAAACCAGCGTTGAAGGCATCATTCAATTATGTAGAGTACATAACAGGAAATTGCATGCAGCATATGTGGACAGGATCCCTGCAGACTATGACATCAGCGGACAGAATTCAGCTGCAGAAAGGGACTTGGTGTATCAAAATCACAAATTAAGAACTCCCATTACCGAATATAACACCCACTGAGTCATTAGGAAAGACGTAATTCTTGAGTGTCAATAACTAGGCATTCAGGATATTTGCTTTCCCAGACGGAGTCAATAAGGCATCCTGTTTGCCCTTGAGGAAGAGTGGGTTGTTGGGCACAAAATGGAAATAAAAGAATTTCTAAGACAGATGATCTGGGTCTTTGACAATTGTTTCAGGTGAATGTTTTGCGGTGGCAAAAATGTCAAGTGCGGAAAACTTTTTCCTGTCATGTTTTCCATTCCTGCTGCGTGTGAATCCTTTCGATGAATGAGTTCCCTTGGTTTATACTCAGTTCTCCTCTTCCTACTTCTGATATCTATCAGTTTTACCTATTTTCTGACTTTCATTCAGACCTTTAGCTCCTGTTCCCTGGGTGATTGGGTTGTTGGGCCTGTATTATAATTGAACTTCCTGATGCAGTCTTTGCACTTTCATAGATGCCATTCTGATTCCCATCAGAAGTGCTTTAAAGAAATGCAATGATTATCATGTCTGCCCTGGTCTCCGTGCCTCTGACAGCTGTTTATTGCCAATAATACGATCTGAGTTCCAAGTGGCCTCTGACACACACTGGATCAGATACAATATCAGACACAGTATATTGTACCAGAACTTATCCTGAAGTTTGTTGCCTCTTTGGTTCTCAATATCCTGTTTTAGCAGCTTCAATTACACTTGGAGTTCATGAGGTACTTGTCTCAAGAACATCTGCTCCCCTAGAACCTGTGTCACATGAAGTCAATCCTGATAAACAGAGCTGATGATTCATAACTATACTGATCATCTCCCATTTTGAGACAATGCTGTGTGTCACACCCTTGACAGAATGCTTCACAGGAAGAGTTTCATTTTATTTCATTTTTATTAATTATTTTTTTTTACATCATTGTTCATTTTTAAACAATATTTGCTTCCTCCCACCCCCTCAGGTGCAGTCCCTAAAGAGTTTCCTTCCCCAAGGCACCCGTGCACCATCACCTCAGTCCCCTGTGCTCCTCTCGCTCCTCTTCCCCTGCAGTATGTCTCTGATTTATAATAGTCTGTTTTTGCTTTGTTGTGTTTTGCATTTTTTTCCCATCATGTCTTATTTGGTTCCCTTATATTCCTGCTATAAGTGAAACCATCCGATATTTTCTTTTTTCCTTCTGGCTTATTTCACTTGGCATAATTCCTTCTAGCTCCATCCATGTTGCTATGAATGGCATGAGTTTATCTTTTTTGATTGCTGAATAATATTCCATTCCACAGGAACAGTGTTTAGTTGAACTTCATTACCCTTGTGTAGGGGTACATTATTTCTGGCAGCATTTTATCAATGTGAAAACTGAACTCTGGAGAGAGTAATCATCCAGCCGGTGACACAGTGGCTGAGCTGACTTACATACGGGTGTTTCAGTGAGGTCCTTGCTAGTCCTATAGCAATTTGCCACCACATGTTCCCCACTGTAAAGAAGATACAGGTCTATCTGTTTCTCCATCCAGTTATGTCCCTTGAAGACAGAAACTAACCTCCTTGTTCCTTCTATGCCTAGAACATGTTTCAGTACATTCAATGACACATTTCTACGTATTCCTTTAGTTTAAAATAATGCTCTCCCCAAACTTCAAATTTATATGTTATATTCTTGGATCCTCATTGAAAGCAAAGCTATAGCTATTACTGTCCTTTTTTATTTTTTATTTTTATTTTAAATTTTTAAAGATTTATTCATTTATTTATACAAGCACTGGGTACAGTCAGAAGTGCGGGAGGGTGAGAGAATTCACCAGACCCAGAGCCAGAGCAGGGAGCAGAACAGACAGACCGACGAAATACACTACTGAGGGGAGCAGCGGGCACAACAGAAGAGGTCTGCGTGCCATGTGAGACCCTCGCCAGTGGCCGGGGATGGAACCAGTGCTGCAGA